>NC_073272.2:43595227-43898257 GCF_029289425.2 Pan paniscus
TGCTGCTTAGGGTTTTAGATGCTATTTTTGGAGGAGAGCACATTTGGAAAGAATCTTCAAATTGTGTGATGAGCTTTTGCGGTTTAAATATTGCACCAATAATAATAATAACGGATGGGATAAATCATTTGTTGATTCATTCAACCAATATGTTTTAGGAACTACACGTAACAGCATGGTGCAAAAGGTTGGGGCTTGGAGGCCAGCAATCACATTGTTAAGGATTTATAAATTCAGTTATAGTCACTACTTCAGTGGCAAACTGGAGTGTACAATGAGAGAGGGTAATGGTTGCTAATGGCACCTTGCCTGAATCCCCTCACTCTTACAACCTTAAAGCACATTGGCCTGAAAGTTTTCTCTGACCTCCAGGGCCTACTTTGCCATTCATGTAGCAGGCCGGAAGTACAGGAAAATTAATGCTCCCCTGGGAGTATTGCTTATTCAATAAAGAACAGGAATTGGTGTATAAATACCCCAGCTGTCTGGACCGTTGTGTGTAACAACTCTCAGGTGTATGTGCTCCATTGCCTACCAGGATTCCTCAGTGAACCTGAATTCAAGTCGCCAACGTGAAAACAGGCAGTTTTATTGGCTCCTTTCTGTTTCCTGTTTTACTTCTTCACTCTGCTTTTGGGTATTTCATTTGCCTTCCAAATAAACGACTTGTACTCCAGTTTTTTCTCAGGAACTCCTTTGGAGGGACCCCAAATTAAGGCCTATGCCTAACCTACATTTTACCCTGATGAACTGTCCTGTAACTAATCCTTACTCCTAGATGTTGTTTTTATAATCTCTACCGTTTACAATCCATGAAACAATAGTAGAGTTGATTCCTAAGAGCTTACTTTCAAAATATCTCTCAAACTCAGAGAGTTCATAATAGGCATTGGCGCTTTTAGTTTCAAATGATTAAAGGAAACTTTTGAGAACAATCGTAATGCTGTTGATTCTTCCATAGCTCAAAAATAATCTTTTCCTGAAGTGTAGAGGTTGTTGTTCTCATTTGAATGTGGTGTTTTCTCCCTCTAGCTTCCTGGCTGTGACAGATGCCTGTGCCCTTTGTCCTCTGAGATTTTAAAATATGCAACAATTGGCACACGTGGCCTCCCGTTTTAAATCTTTACAACCCTTTATGGCCTTACCTGACTGCTATGTTTTTTTGCTATGGTCTTTTCTTTTGCTAATTCTGCCCAAGCAATGTGAGTGCAAATATTTAGGGTTCATTTGGATTCTCCAAACTTAAACTCATCTTATAAGCAGTCAGTGACCAAACTGAAAAGATTTCTTTGTCCCTAGTGGATTGATTAAACATGGAATTCCATAAAGTTACTACTGTCCTGTGAACTGTGAGTTGGCAATATGTTGAGTTAATTTGTTCCAACAAAACGTTACAGGCTCCATTATATGTCACGATTTTTAGATATAGTGCAGTGGCACTTTCTGCAGCAAAATAATTTCATTTCAAAGCTATAATGCAATTTAGACTTTTTCTTTCAGATTTTAATTACTAAATTTCCACCCCCTGAGGGTTGTGAGGGAGAAAGGCCAAAAATAAAGAGAATGTTTCAGAAATTGAGGTCTTTAGACACAGAGTAGGTGAAAAGGATGTATACAATTTCAGGAGCAAATAGACCTGAAACACTGTTGTCATAGCACCTACAGGAAAATTTTTTATTTGCAAACAAAAAATAAATTTAAAAGGGAGAGCTTCTCAAGGAAATGCTGGAGGAGGGTACTTAACCACTGATGATTCATGAAGGTCTACTGGTTGGCTTGGTTCTGGTGCAAAATGGAAATGCAGGGTTATGACGATAGCATAGGCATAACAGAACAAGAAATGTTGCTTGCTAGATACTCTCTGGTGTCAGCCTAGGTACAGAGGGCATAATCCAATTGCAGTTGAATCTCCCAGTTTTTTCGCTGTGAAAGGAAGCAACAATTCCTTTAAGGACAGAGCAAACAGGAGAAAGAGAAGTGTCTTATCTGACCTTCTGGGCTTGCTCCTTTCTCTATGCTTACAGTTTCTCCCCCATCTGGCCCTTCCCCCGTAGCGTTAAATACCACCAGGCTGCCTCTGAGGAGAGGGGATCAAAGGGACTGTGATCTGCAGAAGTTTCTGTGTGTAAGTCCTGGAAGCATTTAATGCAGATGCTGTCTGGAAACCCCAAGTTTTGAAAATTTTATGTTGAAGGTTTGAGGATAAACTTGGTTTCCTTGGCACTAAACAGACCCCATGTGGAGTATCGTGACTGATATCTAAATTCTTTCTCTGTTCCATATTCTGCCACCAAGTCTGTGACAGGATCCACACCTGATTCAGCTCCCGAAATTGTAGTTGTTTTAAGAAAACAGAGGATGGTTATTTACTACGTTATAGTTAAAAGTATAAAGATATAAGTTATGTAGGAAATGACAAGTTTCAGGAGAATAAACTGAATCTACTCTACCTGCTTGGCATGGACAGAAAGCGGTAACTTCTTTCATTAAAGTGATTTTCTCATATTTCCAGTCCTGGTTCCATTAGACTTCTTACATTGCTTCATTCTTCATTTATTTAATTTCTAAATGTTCTGTGCCTCAAACTTCTCTTAGTGGCTTCTATTCACCTTTATTTTTCTTTGCTATTAGCTTTTTGGACTTAATAGGCAGTGACATAAATTTCAACACTGGCTCCTCAAACAAAAATTTCAGAAATAACTCCATGTCCCTTGCCAAATAAACAAATTTCTATACACAAATATCTTCCATGGCTCGAGCCTCTTCTTCCCTTTCCCTTGTATTCTTCCACCATGCAAGTAGACCACCTACTTGTATATATATATTTTCATATCCACATGGATCAGAAGTCAAATAGATACACAGTCTACATAGCAAAATGTTTCTTTTTAATTCTTATTCTCACCCACCCGGTTCTCCTGCCTGGAGGTGATCATGTTAGCAGTTTGTGTGTGTGTGTGTGTGTGTGTGTGTGTGTGTATTTCCAGATATACTATGCATACACAAGTCACATGCATACACATATATACTTTATACATACACACACAAACATGTATCTATGTTTCTTCCCCCATTTTTACAAAAATGGTAACATGCCATGCATACTGTTCTGCATCTTGCTTTTTTCCACTTAACAAAATGTGAAATAATCCCATTTTAATGCATAAAGAGCCACCTCATTCTTTTTTATGGATTTATAGCACCTTATTTCATGGATGTTTCATGGTTTATTTAACCAGCCCCTTACTGGTGAAAAATTAAAATGTTTCCATTCTTTTTTTTTTTTTTTTTCCTGAGACAGAGTTTCCCTCTGCTGCCCAGGCTGGAGTGCAATGGCGCGATCTCAGCTCACTGCAACCTCCGCCTCCTGGGTTCAAGAGATTCTCCTGCCTTAGCCTTCCAAATAGCTGGGATTACAGGCATGCACCACCATGTCCCGCTAATTTTTTAATATTTTTAGTAGAGTTGGGGTTTCACCACGTTGGCCAGTCTGGTCTTGAACTCCTGACCTCAGGTGATCCACTCTCTTCAGCCTCCCAAAGTGCTGGGATTACAGGTGTAAGCCACCATGCTCGGCCCCCATTCTTTTTTTTGTTTTTTAACAAACAGTACTGAAAAGCGTAACTTGGTATGTGCTTCATTTTTCCCATGAGGAAATCTATCTGTAGAAACACAAATTAAATGATGCTAGTGTCAGGTTAAAAGACAGCAAATACTAGTTTTTGTTTTCCATGGCCTCTGTTGAATCTCATCACTGGTTTATCTCATAGACACAGGATTCATATCGTGTATGAGTTTTCTAGTGCTGCACTGCAAATTACCACAGACTTTATTTTAAGAAGTAGGAAATCATTCTTAGAAGTAGAATTGCTAGGTTAAAGGTCATATACTTTTGTTGGGCTGGGCGTGGTGGCTCACACCTGTAATCCCAGCACTTTGGGAGGCCGAGGTGGGTGGATCACCTGAGGTTGGGAGTTCGAGACCAGCCTGGCCAACATGGAGAAACCCCGTCTCTATTAAAAAACAAAAAACAAAATTAGCTGGGCATGGTGATGCATGCATGTAATCCCAGCTACTCGGGAGGCTGAGGCAGGAGAATCGCGTGGACCCGGGAGGCAGAGGTTGCAGTGAGCTGAGATTGCACCATTGCACTCCAGCCTGGGAAACAAGAGGGAAACTCCATCTCAAAAAAAAAAAAAAAAAAGGTCATATACTTTTGTAATTTGGGTAGATGTGGTCCAATCGTCCTTCACAGAGTTATTCCCATTTGCTGGTGTTATATTTCCTTCTGAGCAACATCACTGTATCTGAATCACACTTGCACATTTGCCCATATTCTTTTCAACTGCCACACCCAGGACGCTCTTACATCAGTAACTCTTTTCTTCTTTTTGTCAAGCACACATCACACAAAATATTTTGTTCTCATTATGAATAACGATTTAAAAAGAAAATAAAAAAAAGGAAATTGGGATCAAAAGACTTGGATGCAAACCTTAGCTATATTTCTTACATGCCTTGTAACATTGGGCAAATTACTCATCTACTCTAAACCTAGTTTTTCTCATGTGTAAAGCTGGATAAGGCCCTCATCTCAAAAGCTTTGTGAAAATTAAGAGGCACTAAATAAGAAGCACCCAGTATTGTCCTGGAATTCAATAGGAATCTCATAATTGATGGTTCCTCCCCCTCTTTGTCCTATTCCTATCTTGATTTTCTTATTTTTAAAAACAGGCATTAGGTTTCTGAGATTGTGAAATGATAACTATATTGAAATGTTTTGTAAACTATGTATGATAGGCAGAACTCTAAGATGACCCACAATGGCTCATATCTTTATATAATCTCCTCCCCTTGAGAGTGGGAGGGAGCTATATATGTGATGGGATATCACTCCCATGATTACTTTATGTTATAAGACACAGTTGACTGTAAGAAAGGGAGATTATCCTTAGTGGGGCTGACCTAATGCAGTGAGCCTTTTAGAGCCAAGAGTTTTCTCCAGATGGTCACAGAAGAGGAAGGCAGAGTGATACTGGCTGGCCCAGAAGAAAGCAAACATCCACGTGAAGCACCTAGGGTCTATATGGTAAGGAACTACAAGCAACCTCCAGAAACTGAGCACCGTCCCCAGCCAACAGTTAGCAAGAAAATAGGGATCTAAATTATATAACTTCAAGGAAATAAATCCTGCCAACAACCAGTGATCCTGGAAGAGGACTCCAAGCTCCAGATGAGAGCCACAGCCCTGGCCAATTCCTTGATGTCAGCCTGGTGAGACACTAAGCAGAAAAATCCAGGTACACTGTGCCCAGGCTTTAACCTACAGAACTGTGAGATAATATATTTGTGTTGTTTGAAACCACTAAATCTGTGGTAATTTGCAGTGCAGCACTAGAACACGAATACACGATATGAATCCTGTGTCTGTGAGATAAACCAGTGACGAGATTGAATAGAGGCCATGGAAAACAAAAACTAGTGTTTGCTATATTTTAACATGACATTAGCATCATTTAGTTTGTGTTTCAGTTGATTCAATGCTTATTATCTTCTTTCTAGGAGCCAATTTCCCCAAGCAGAAGAATGTGCATGGCACCATAATAGTCCTTTTATATTTTTAGGGCCTTGCATTCACTAAATGCTCATTGCTTGCTTCTAAGAAAACTCTTTTTACTTTTCTTTTTCTTAACATAATTTTTAATTAATTTGTAACTTAACTGTACTATGTTTCAAATGACAAAAATCTGACTTGAAATACACTGATGTGATTTTTGGTAAGTTTCATTCTATTTTTCAGGGACGGTAGAACTAACCCTCTCTCAGTCAAAGAGTAGGCTGAGGATTCCATGTTCTGATTTTGTTATTGTTCTTTATTATCTATACACATTGCATTTATTTAGTGTATTTTCTATCTCTTACAAACATAATTGTTCATTCTAAGTAAGATGAGCAGCTAGTTGTGCGTTTTCTTAAGAGAAAGGCATTAGGTGACTTGACTTCAACTGATATCGGTAGTATCCATAAGAACAAAATTATGAATCAGGAGAGCATGTAGAAGCTTAATTTGAAAGTTTATGAGGGGTATAAGACCAGCTATTATATAGAAACAATTATCTGAGAGATAAAACTGATAGATCCTATAAATGTTTTAAGAGTGCTGGCTAAGACTTCTTAACTTTTCAAATTATCGCCTTAGTCTGGTTTTTTAAACCCTGGAAAATTAAAACAATTATTATTCATTAAATATATATTTAATAAGATCAATATAATAATCAGATATGTTTTGTCTAATTTTCAAAATTGATTACATTTTAGGGCACAATGTATGAAATTTTATATTTACAATTTAGCATTCTGAGTCCACAGGGTAACGTGGAACCTTATGCCCTGAGCTATTTGGACGACTTAAAAAAGGATTTGGTGTGCGTGTGTCCTTGGATAATCTCTATCTCTTCTAGAGGGTTCAAAAAAAAAATAAAAAAGGGGAGGGGGAGGAAATTTCTAGATGGCACATCTACTCCTGGTTGTTAACTTGATAGATTAACTGATTAGGAGTTTCTAACATAGATGTCTGTATCTGGCAATGATAGATGGTGCTTATGTTTATTATTCTTTATTCTTAAAGCTATTGATTCTTTAAAAACTAGTTTTTGATGGTTTATCTTTCCTAAATAAGAGAATGAAAATGTCAACACACAGGCAATCTGCTTTTATAGTGGTCTATTAGCATCTAGTTAATAGACTTCGACTGTTGTCTACGTACCTCACTGTTCCCTTTGGAGCTCAAGGGATTGTACAATTAATCCTCCTAACATCCATTTACACTTGATTAAGAACAGGTGGTAGTATCTTCATTTCACAAATAAGACTCATACACATAAAGAGGTTAATGATTTGCTGACAAGCCAGCAACAAAACCGGTCCTCATGGCGGCTCTCCCAGCCCAGCATTCTCTGCTCCACACCATCACACTTCTATCTCTGCAGTCATACTTTCAGTGAAACTAGTTTTCATCATTAACCACATGCTTGCTTTGGGGATGAAAATAGAAAACCAGATAAAGTAGACCTTTTATAATACTGTTTTTACCATATTGTTACAATAGTCACTGGTCAATGTTTGTGTTTATAAAACCATTTTTCTTAAGACTTTGTCCCCTCTTTTGTTCCTCTATGTGAAGATGTTAGAAAGAAATGAAGTGGTCTATCATATTTTTATTTTTGACAAATGCCTCTGGAATGCTATTATTACAATATACAATTTTAAGGTGAAGGGCTGATGTGGGATTATCCTCCTGGTAACATTAACATAGCCGAATACCAAAGAAAATATTTTTTATTCCATCAGTATTTCATGAAGTGAGCTTCCTTTGCAGCCATGTTTGCTGCTGGAGACACTGAGAGATTTTATACAGTCATGATTATAAAACAAGTCTTAGAATTTGAGGAAACATATCAGAACACCTCAGGACCGCATTGTGCTATTTGAGTAGCCCGACCGTGTTTTAAATTTTAAAATGGAGAGAAGTAATTGCAGGCCTCACTTTGAAGATATCAAACATGAAAATTTCACTCAAGCTGTCGTTCCTCTTTCCAGCTGGCAGCATCACCACCAGAATCACAAACAACAGCAGGTAATTTTAGCAGAATGTATCTCATCCAAAAGGGAAAAAAAGTTTAGTTGGACCAACAGACAAGTATATTCAATAATTTAGCAACAATTAACAAATAATGTGACATCAGTTCTATAAAGAATATTTGAAAATTGTAACTGAACATGGGAAAATGCAAATTAACTTTGTTGGGAAAAATTGATCCAAAATACAGAAAACTCATAGTTGTCTAATAGAGTCAGGAGATGGAATGTTCTTGTAAATCAACATTTTGATTAATAAAGGTAGCATGGCATTACATAAAGAATTTTATGCAATTATGTTTCAGAAGATCAACTCTGCTTCTGAGATAGCTGGGTGACATTTGTCCATTCATTTGACCTCACCAAATTAGTTTCTTTTTCATCTGTAAAATGGGATAGTGGTGGGAATAATGCATACTTTTTCTATCTCACAGGATTATTGTAAGGAACAAAAGTGATTGTAAATACAAGATTTTTTCAACACCATCCGCAGGGGGTCAGTTTTAAATGATTGGGCTAGAATAAACTGTTTATGGCATGAAAGCTAAACTGTATGTAAATATCTCTTTGGTAAAGCAAGCGTGTAGCATTAATGAATGTCAGTCCACAAACCCATGCGTGCAAAAAATGACCTTTTGTAAATTTTTCTAAAATGCCACTTTCATCATTTTTTGGTTTGCCTTCCCTAAAGCCTATTTAATTCCCATGGCTGGGATCTTACCTCGAGTCAATATACTGTGTATGTGGAAGTGTCCATCTGGTGCTCTGTGATTGGTCCACACTGAGACATACTCTAACCTTGACCATGTGGTGCCCTTTGGTCCCTTAGGTGTTGCTCCCTCCCCAAGGGCATTGCTGAGAAGCAGGGCACCAATCCCTTTGCTCTAAGGTCCCATGAGCCCTTACTTCTGCCAGTTTGAGGAAATCTCTTTCTAGTCTGAGGGAAATCCTTTTCTTTACATGTTTCTTCAAGAAACTCTATATAAACCTACAAATCTTTTCCAAAAGACTTAGGCTTTTAGAAAACAAAAGTCAGGAAGATTTGCAGGCTTTTTCCACTCTCTGTCTTGTCACATACCTTCCCTGAGGTTCAGACCTGGCTATCTGATTGAAGGTGTGAATGAAAAAAAAAAGGAAAAATTCCAGATTATGAATTTGGAATTATGAAATTGCAAAATATCCATATTCATTTATTCATTTAACACATGGTTATTGAGCATCTACTATATACTAGGTACTGTGCTATGCCCTTATAATATACAATTTGTAAACAAGTTAAGTACAGTCTCCATTTAGGTGCTTGCATTCTAGAGGAGACAGACATGAAAGAGTGATTTAAATGAGTATACAGTTACACTTGTAGTAAATGCTGGAAAGGACATGCTGAAGGTGTTAAGAATGGGTAGAAAGGGAACCCACTGAATCTGGGGGTGGATATTTCTTTGAGGAAGGGCCATTGAAGCTGAGCTTTGAAGGATAAATAGCAATCCATTTGGGGTGGGGAAAGAGCATTTGGGTAGAAGGAATGGTGTGTTTCTTACAGACGAAAAGGTGATAATGGTTCATTGAGCCAGGTTGACATCACATATCATGGCCCAAATGTGCAAATAAATATAACATCATTTTTTGTTATCAAACTCAACTTTAGCTATGTATTAGTCTGTTTTCACACTGTTCATAAAGACATACCCAAGACTGGGCAATTTACAAAAGAAAGAGGTTTAATTGGACTCACAGTTCCACATGACTGGGGAGGCCTCACAATCATGGTGGAAGGCAAGGAGGAGCAAGTCTCGTCTTACATGGATGGCAGCAGGCAAAAAGAGAGAGCTTGTGCAGAGAAACTCCAGTTTTTAAAACTATCAGATCTCAAAAGACCCATTCACTATCACAAGAACAGCACGGGAAAGACCCGCCCCCATGATTCAATCATCTCCCACAGGGTCCCTCCCACAACAGTGGGAATTATGGAAGCTACAAGATGAGATTTGGGTGGGGACACAGAGCCAAACCATATCAAGCTAGATCAAGGAAACTTTAGCTAAAGCAGATAACTTATTTTATCATTTTCCACTATATTTATTAAATATTTCCCCAAATTCAATAACCATTATTTGTCACTACCAATTCAAAAGGATGTCAATTATCCTTATTTGCCACCATCCAACACCACTCCTGATATTCCTGGATTCTCACACAACTATCTGAGTTTGCACTGTCCATCCCAGGTTTTGAGCCCAAGGTGGGGTGGGATCCTGGGTACTCCTGGGCAAACTTGTGTGTTAATTTTCCCTTTCTCTGTAGAATCCAGAATGGATATAAGGGATGTGAAAGAACACAGGAGACCATCTGCAGTGGTCCAGGTGAACAATGGCAGTATTTGAATCAGAGAGATAGGAGTGATGATGAAAAACGTAGATGAATTTAAGACATATAGAGGAGGGTGAATAAATAGAGCTTGGTGGTTGATTGGATGTATGTTTGAGAGGAATATTTAGGGAAAAGATAGTGGCTTCTGGGTTTCAGGATAGATGGTGTTGCCACTTACTGAGATACGGAACATTGGAGCAAGTTCAGCTTTGGAGGAAGAAAACTGGCAAGGAGTCTCTTGTAGGGAGATACATCATCAAAACGTATCTTTCTGGCAAGGGTCGGCATCCTTTGAATTGAAGCCTAGCAATTATTTGGCTAGATTGCTGTGTTGTTTCAGATCCTGAGAATTTTCTGATGATACAACAGCCTCCTTAGCAGGTCCACTTGGTTGTGTAATTGGCATCGTACACAAAACATGTCCCAAACGGAGTTTCCAGTCTTCCTTCTAAAACTGCTCCTCCTGCAGTGTCCCTTATCTCAGGAAATAGCTGCCTTTCCAGTTGCTCTGGCCAAATCCCCTGGAGTCATCCTTAATGCCTCTCGTCTACACCATACACATGCGATCAATCAGCAAATCCTATCATTTGTACCTTCAAAATATATCCAGAATCCAGCTACTTCTTCTCACTTCCACTGCTACCCCATTTGCTTCAAACCAATATCATTTTAACCTTTCTCTCCTGGACTGTTGCAACAAACTGCCACTGGCCTCCTTTCTTCCACTCAAGCTCCCCATCCACAGAGCAATCAGAGTGATCCTGATAAGCCGGATCATGTTACTCCTCTTATCAAAACCCTCCAGACTCCTCACTCTTGTCAAAGTCAAAGTCCTCATTGTGGCCTACAAGGCCCTACATGATCTGATTGCCATTAGAGGAGTCCTGCATTAGGCAGAAATGGCCAGTCCCTGGTTCTTCTGCCATGATGAGTCATTGGCTGGGGTTGGTTGAGCTGAGGCAGATGCTGAAGACATTACATCTGGGTGCGGTCAGCTGCCTGAGCTTCTTGCAGCTGGATGACAAGTTTTTTCTTGAAGGATAATCTGAGCAGCACATCTCTATGACTGCCACATATACTCACTTTATTGTTATTATTTTGACTACTCCTGGATCTCCAAATTGGCCCATGGTGGATTGGGGAAGAAAGAACAGGGAAGGCAGGCTTACATAATAATTCACTGTGTCTGGGGGTTGTAGGCCTGCCCTCAATTTGCTGAGGAGGGGTTGGTGGCAAGATCTCTTTTCTTTTCTTTCTTCTTTTTTCCCTCTTTGGCTGGGGGAGACAAGAACCAATAATACTGGATTTCATGAATTTGCTTGAGATAACTGCCTTAAAATAGGAGCTTTTGAGCATTAACCAAAGCCTTATCTTTTAGTGACAGATAGGGCAATCCAGGGCTATGGGAGAGCGTCAATCCTGTTTACATATTTTAAAATATCTCTTACAACGAATGCAAATCAGATACCTTAAAATTTTCAGTCATTCCCACCAGTGTGCACTTCAAACAGTGAACTAGCACTGGTAGTTATTACATCATCTTAAAAAAAAAAAGCCACTCTCTTGTAATCAATTAAACTCATTACACCTGAATAATCATTACCAATGATGTGTAATTTAAATTATCTCTGCAAGATGACTTATTTATGACTATCAGGCCTACTAACAACTTTCCAAATCATCACTCAGTAAAGTATTATAAACTTTCCTGCCGAAGACATTTCAGACTTCAGAGATTTTCCAGTATTTCCCTGGGACAAACTGTTACAGACAGGAAGAACAGCCTATGAAAATGACCTAAGTGTCTTGCTTTTCTTTATCTTCCTCCAGCTGGGCACTTTGGAAAGAATTTGTCTTTTTCTTGATGTTCTTTACTTAATGTAGCTCAGTCACTCAGACATCCTTACATTTGGCTACCAAGTCCCCTAAACCCTCCTCCTCGATGGGTGTCCCTTCACAGGCACTTGAGACTGCTGGCTATAACTTAAGCAGTTGCTTTGCCACCTATACACGTATTGCCATTTTCCCAGCCCGGGGCTGGGGACACCTTATGACCACTGATTCTACCATCACTCTATGGGTAGTTTCAGATTATCTCTCTATTGTATGCAACTTCATTCCTATTTAGACATGTTTGATAGCAAGAGATAAAAATCGACTCAAGCTACCTAGAAGTAAAGCAGGATTTATTGTCACATAAAATGCTACAATCTCATAAGCACTCAAGGATAAGAACTGGACTGTGGCCACACCACAGAGGAATGGGAACTGGGACGTCAGGCACCGAAGGGGGTCCTGCCAACTCTTGTGGAGCCACAGCACAATTTCTTCTCTTGGCAAGGTTGCTTGGTGCTGTCTTGCATGGCTTTTTTTAATACATCCAGAACTTCAGCTCATGTGTGGATTTAGCTTGCCATGGCACTGGCTCCTACCCTGTCTCTACTCGATTTTCTATCCGAGATTCAGTCTCTCAGCACCCTGATTTCTGAATTCAGTTTCACCATGTTCCAATTCCAAATTTCCAGGAGAAAGTAACTGATTGTCACAGATTGGGTCAGGTGTAATCCCCTGGTGCAATCAACTGTGACTAAGGATGGGGATGACATAACATGTGATGTAGTAAGCTTGCCATTTCTATGGTGGAAGATAAAGCAAATTTTCAAAGAAGAGAATATAGATGGCAAAGTAATGACTGGCATGACAACTGAAGGCTGAGATTCAGTTTCTTGATTCTCAGAAAGTAATTAGGAAGAAGAAGAATTTGAATAAATGTTTAGAATAATTTTGTTATCTAAACATCAAGAGGCAGTATAGCATAGTAATTAAGAACATGGACTCTGGAGTCAGACTTAACAATCTATGTGACCTTGGACATGTTATTTAACTTCACTGTACCTCAGTTTTTTCATCTATAAAATGGAGATAATGATATCTATCTTATAGCATTGTTGTCAGTTAATATATGTAAAACATAATACATGTAATTAATTAGTTAATTTGGAGTCTCCAACACAGACTTCATTGGATGACTGGGTGTCATTGACTGGATAATAGGTCATAGGCTTATGGTGCCTGGCTCATATTAAGTGTTAAATAAGCATCAGTTATTGTGACTTTATATTTCTTATGTTCCTTACTGAACTTAGGTTCCTTACTTAGCAGTCAAAACTTTATTTACACTTTACTGTTCAAATTTTGTTTATATAAAATATATGTTATTCATGTTATCTTATTGATATCAACTGATTGACAAATAGTTGGTGTGTGTAGACAGGTAAGTTCAGTTTTATGACTATTCGGAGGCATTTGCTTTATTTCACAGTACAGTATTTCACATTTAAGTCGTGTAAGTACTGACTTTTGTTTTATTTTACCACTTATCCTACTACTTAATATTTGTCTTTAAATTAATAAGCTTAAATGAAGAAAAATGTTAACTATGTTACCTTAAAGGAGGAAACACTTCATTATCACCATAAATGAATACCCTGTATCACTTGCCTTAAATAGAAGATTACCATAGAGAAAAATATAATGAAAACAGCACAGGGTTACTGAATTCTAACTAGACACACTTGCTTGCTCAGGGCCTGAGATCAGCTTTCTGTTGAGAGAGAGAGAGAGAGAAAGAGAAAGTGTTACAGAGTATTACAGACTAGCACACTGAATTGAAACTTTGGTAGTGATGTAATCAGAGGATTAAAAAGAATTGAACAAGGAATAATGCTGTCACTATGTGACTTAATGTTATTTAATGGTAGGTGTGAGGCCTGCCAAAAGCCATCTCTGAAATTATCTCTCCTACCACCATCAGTAGTACAAATTCCACACAATGGGAAACCACTGTTCTGAAGAGACTAAAAGCCTAGAATCAGGGAGAAGAATCAGAACAGTGCTTTATTTTTTTTTTACTCCATTTTCTATACAGGAGAATTATAACTCAAGGAATATCTCAAGCTGGGGGGTCTGGCATTCAAATCTTTTCTGCAACACTTACTAGCCTTGGAAGTGACTTATCATCTCTTAGTTCCTCACCTTTAATGTGGGGGAAAATAATAATGACCAGTTTGTAGTGTTATTATGAAGATTAAATATGACAACACACGAGGAGTGCCTAGCACAGGTTCTGACTAAAATAAGTCCTAATAATATGTGTTTTGTATTACAAATGCGATCATGCATTACTGACTTGCTTTTTACTTGCAATAATAACTTCTCTCTCCATGTGAGTTCCTATAAATTTACCTCATTTTAAAAAATGGCTGCATAGAATCCCAAATTATGTATATTCCATATCTTCTTTAACCACCCTTTTGTTGGGGTGTATTCAAGTTGTTTTGCATGGATTTTTTTTTTTTAACAAATGAGGGGATTGAGGCTCAAAGAGGTAGAGAAGCCTGATCATACCAAAAGTAACACCACTTTCTGTGCCTCTACACTTGGAAATATTGTCAATAGCAGTTTCATCCCCACCAGTGATGATGCCTTATCTACATATGCCAGAAATATCAGCTGCCCCTGAGTGTATAATTCCTAAACTGTAGTCAAGGTAGATTCGATTGACATGTAAAGGGGCAAATGATATTACTTAAGGGGTACGGAAAAGATCTGCCTTAGGAAGGAGCTTAAATGTGTGGAGTGGAAGGGAAAGAGGGTAGCCAGAGGCTAGAGAGAATTGAGAAAGACTGGAAGGATACCTGGGAGGTGACAATACC
This sequence comes from Pan paniscus, assembly GCF_029289425.2. Taxonomy (NCBI): domain Eukaryota; kingdom Metazoa; phylum Chordata; class Mammalia; order Primates; family Hominidae; genus Pan; species Pan paniscus. Next base: position 43,609,951 of record NC_073272.2, read on the forward strand.
AAGACTCACCAGAAGAAAAGTGAAGAAAAGAGGCAGGAAGAGCTTTCTAGCCTCAGTCTACCCACATCTTCTTTTGTCACCTGTTTATGGTGTAGAGAAAACAACAAAGGACATGTCAGTGCCTGCCTAGCATGATACCTCATCTTGCAAAAGCTCAACAAATATTTACTGAGTGGATGAAGAGATTTACATTCCTGATTATCTAAGACCCAGGGAATCTTGAGCCAGGCATCCGGGAGTGGCAGGGACGCCATCTGGGAATGAAGGCACCATTCAATTTGGCCCCACACAGATAAGCCAAGTGAGAGACTAGTGGGCAGAAACAAGTACTGACATTTATGGGTGCCACATGGAGTTAGACACAATTAATAATGTTGCCTCAAGTGCTACCAGAGGAAAAAAAATCTTGAAAGAACCATTACAAGACTTCCCATGCCCTTTGTGCAGCACCATTAAAACAGGATATCTCACCCAAGTTTATGATTCTAGTACAAAAGAAAAATAAAGCGATAGTAAATCTAAGAAAAGTGATTGAGTACACATCACTTTGTCCAAGCTGGTTTGCAGAACATACTGAATTGGGCTATGTGGCCCCCAAGAGCAAAATCTATGAATTATTTTTAGTGGAGTGAGAGCCTGTCTAAGTAAGTACAAGCCTGTCTGCCTTGCGTTGCTGTTTTTGTGCAGCAATAGTATCCCCTTTATATATTGGTCATGTTTTCAAGGTGCAATACTTTGAGCACAGGCAGGCTGCCTCCAGGTCAAATAGCTGTGAACTGAGTACTTATAGAACAGTGTCTTAAATTGATTAGAAGTAGTTCAAGTCAAATGTGGGCTATGGAGTTTGAATTCTGGTTGTACCTTGTCTCAGCTCTGTGTGTTATTCATGATTTTGCTAAACTAATACTGTGTAACAAATAACTATCAAATCTCCCTTATTTTTCTCACTAGTAAGCCATTGGGTTGACTGTGGTTCTCTTGAGCTCAGCTGGAATCAGCTGGGCTTAATTCCAGGGTGCAGATTGGATTCAGGTCTGTTCCATGTGTCTCCGTATTCTGGAGAAGTTACTCAGGGCATGTTGCCCCATGGCAGATGGGCAGAAGTTTAAGAAAGAAAGCCAAACTACACAGGCACTTTTAAAACCGTTACTTGTGTTACGCCAACTAACATTTGATTGGCCAAAGCCTATGTCAATGGAGCAGGGAAGTATACTTCTCCTATGGAGGGGGGACATGGCAAGAAGCAAAAATTGCAAGCAAATAATGCAATCTAACACACCACGGGACTTTGGTTAATATGGCAAAGCTCTTTGTACCTCAGTAGCCATCATCTGCAAAATGGGCATCATAATGTTATTTACTTTAGAGGGCTGATTGGAAACTTATATGAGTTAATATGTATAAAGTAGTTGGAACAGTCCCTTGCCCATAGTAAAAACTCAATAAATGTCAACTTTTCATACTTAAGCTATTTTCTAAGCAAGAAAAGTCAAAAGTTCTTGATTTCTAGTAACCTGAATTCCAACAAGTTTTTTCATAATTATTTTGTTCATACTGGTGAACATAGTAGCACATATTCAGAAAAATGATAAAATAGAGCTGGAATAAGTACAACCTTGATTAATCAGAACTCAAGTAGCATGGCTGTAAAATTTTAGATTGTAGAAACTGCAGGAGACATTGAAGATCCTTTCTTCTGAAATAACATGGGATTGGGGTCTACAGATAAAGGTTAAGATTAAGTCTTTATTACTTGGGCATGTCCTTAAACATAATCTGAAACATCTATAAAGTTGGGATAATGAGGTCATTATTATGATCAATCAGCTGATATGCAAATATTGACTGAAAAATGTAAAACACTACACGAAAAGTATTACTCTTTTTTTTTTTTTTTTTTTGAGACAGAGTCTCACTCTGTCACCCAGGCTGGAGTGCAGTGGCATGATCTCCGTTCACTGCAACCTCCACCTCCTGGGTTCAAGCGATTCTCCTGCCTCAGCCTCCCGTGTAGCTGGGATTACAGGCACGTGCCACCACACCCACTTTATTTTTGTAATTTTAGTAGAGACAAGGTTTTGCCACATTGGCCACGCTGCACTCGAACTCCTGACCTCAGGTGATCTGCCTGCCTTGGCCTCCCAAAGTGCTGTGATTACAGGACTGAGCCACTGTGCCCGGCCTAACAGTATTGCTTTTAACCCAATCTCTTTTATATGAAAGAAGGCAGAATTGAGGCTCAAGAAAAGACCCAAGTTGTACGAAGTCATCTAGCTTGTAGCAGAGCCAAGGCTAGAATATAGACTACTAACTCAGATGTACTAAAAATACAAAAATTAGCTATTTGACCTGGAGGTAGCCTGCCTGCGCTCAAACTATTGCACCTCGAAAACATGTCTAGTATAGAAAGGGGATACTACTGCTGCACATAAAGAGCAACCCAAGGCACTATTCTTTTTTTTTTTTTTTTTGAGACGGAGTCTCGCTAACGCCCAGGCCGGAGTGCAGTGGCGCGATCTTGGCTCACTGCAGGCTCCGCCCCCTGGGGTTCACGCCATTCTCCTGCCTCAGCCTCCCGAGTAGCTGGGACTACAGGCGCCCGCCACCACGCCCGGCTAATTTTTTGTATTTTTAGTAGAGACGGGGTTTCACCGTGTTAGCCAGGATGGTCTCGATCTCCTGACCTCGTGATCCGCCCACCTCAGCCTCCCAAAGTGCTGGGATTACAGGCGTGAGCCAGCGCTCCCAGCCGGCACTATTCTTATAAAAGCAGAAAAGCTAACCAATATATTTTTTAAAGGATGCCAAAAATTAAGGTTGAAACAAATAAAAATTTCTAGTTGATCTACAAATTACATGTACTTTAATACATGCAGTTGTTATCGTTCATCAAGGTTTTAATCCATTTATAAAATGTGACAGTTTTGGTGTTGAGAAATTTTCTGCTGGAAAATGTGAGCTACTGACTACAGTGAGACCATGAGAGGTAGCTTGATTCAGTATAGAGAATATAATCGTTGGGGTCAGAGAATTAGGTTCAAATTCCAGCTCTGACACTTAATAGCTGTGTGGTTTGGGGCAGGTTACTTAAGCTCTCTGGGCCCCTTTGCTTCTTTGAGCCTTGCGGAATCATGTCAAGGATTACAAGAGAACATAGCTCCTTTCAGGTAGGAACTTTGTTTTGTCCCCTGTTGTATCCTTAGGGCCAAAACAATGATTGGCAGAGTAAACATTAGAGATAAACTGTCAAGTGTCCAGCACAATATCCAGCACAGAGTAGGTGTCAATTCAAGGTAGCCTCTTTTATTATCATGAGGAGACAAATAATGTTTTTGGGAAGACTGTATAATCTCTGTTTCTAGCCAAGCGGGAGGTACAGGGTTCAAACACAGGGTAGAATTTCAGGAAGTTGAGGAAAGATAGGCATGGAGCCAAAGGTGTTAAAAAAAGCTACAACCAGGGCCAAAGCTGAAGCAGACAATTAAAGAGCTAGCCCTAGGGAAATACTACTCCAAAGCAACTTGGCAGAGAATAGAAAATTCCAGCATCAAATTCAGTGCCTGGCATATAGAAGGATTTGACAAGTATTTGTTAAATGAATGAATGAGTGAATGAAGCAATGAGTCTTTAACTTGAGGCCACAAGATGGAATGCGTGACTGGGAGAAGAATGAGAGGCAGGGTCTGGAAATGTTCTTTGATCTAGTTCTGACAATCTGCAACAAAGGATGGAGTGGGGGTGCTTATAAAAACTATTGAAAGAGGAGTAGGAGGACAATTTACAAACTGCCTGTCCATAGGGCATTCTCTGCTAGGGGAGAATTATATGACAGTATAGAGGGACTTGGGGACAGACCAGGTGGACTGAGCACTGCTCACTGAAAGAAACAGCCTTGACCTTAGTTCACAGAAATTACTGTGATATTCTGAGGACAGGATCAACAAAACTAATGAGAATAGAGGGAAAAATTAAAGAAGCAACAAATAGCGATTACCCTATAAAAGTTGCTCAAGAAATAGAGAAGTGTTCAATTCATTTTCAACAAGGGTGTCAATGCAATTCAATGGGAGAAGAGCAATCTCTTCAACAAATTGCATTGGAATATCCACATGTAAAATAATGAGGTCAAACCCTTACCTGACATCATATACAAAAATTAACTCAAAGTGGATTAAAGGCCTAAGGATAAGAGCTAAAACTTAAAACTCTTAGAAGAAAACATAATGGGAAGTTCTGCATAACCCAGATTTGGCAGTGGTTTCTAAAATATGACACCAAAAGCACAGGTGACAAAAGAAAAAAGAGATACATTGAACTTCATCAAAATTAAAAACTTCTGTCTATCAAAGACACTGTTCAGAGAGTATAAAGGCAACCCACAGAATGGGAGAAGATATTTGCATATGCTGTGGACAAAATATTCATGCCTACCTAAAGTTTGTATGGCGAAGCCCTATCCCCAATGTGATACATCTGGAGGTGAGGCCTTTGGGAGGTAATTGGGTTTAGGTGAAGTCGTGAGGGTGGAAACTCATAATGGGATTGGTGTCCATGTAAGAAGAGGAAGAGAGACCAGAGCATGTTTGCTCTCTGTGCTGCACAAAGAAAAGAAGTGGGATGGTAGCTACCTGCAAGCCAAGCAAAGAGGCCTCAGAATGAAACCTATCTTGCCAGTGCCTTGATTTTGGACTTACAAGCCTTCAGAAATGTGAGAAAATAATTTTTTTTTTTGAAAGACAGAGCCTTGCTCTGCCTCCCAGGCTGGACTGCAATGGTACAATCTTGGCGCACTGCAACCTCCACCTCCTGGGCTCATTCTGCCTCAGCCTCCTGAGTAGCTGGGACTGCAGGAGTGCACCACCATGCCGGGCTAATTTTTGTATTTTTTGTAGGGACGGGGTTTTGCTATGTTGCCCAGACTGGTCTTGAACTCCTGAGCTCAGGTGATTTCCCCGCCTCAGCCTCCCAAAGGACTGGGATTACAGGCGTGAGTCACCACATCCGGCCAAATTTCTGTTGTTAAAGCCACCCAGTTTATGGTATTTTGTTATGGCAGCCTGAGCAGACTAAAACCTCATATATCTGATAAGCATTTAATATCCAGAATACATGAAAAACTCGTACAACTCCACAAACAAAAGACAAACAACTTAAATTTAAAAATAGGCAAAGGACTCTAATAGACATTTCTCCAAAGAAGGTATACAAATGGCCAATAAGTGCATAAAGACATGCTCAACATCATTAGTCATTAGAGAAATGCAAACCAAAACCACAGTGAGATATCACTTTGCACCTGTTAGGATAATTTAAAAAAACAGAAAATAACAAGTGTTGGCAAGGATGTTGAGAAATAGGAACCCTCATACATTGCTGATGTGAATATAAAATGGTGAAGTTGCTGTGGAAAACAATTTGGCATTTTTTCCAAAAAGTTACACATAGAACTATTGATTCCTGCTTAGAATTATATGTCCCTGTAATTCTACTCCTTGGTATTTACCCAAAAGAACTGAAATCAAGGACTCATGCAGGTACTTGTATACTAATGTCCATAGCAGCATCATTCACAAACTAAAAGGTGAAAACAACCCAAGTATCCAACAACAGATGAATGGATAAATAAAATGTGGTATATACATATGTCAGAATATTATTCAGTCATACAAAGGAATAAAGTGAAATAAGCCAGATGCAAGAGGGTAAATTGTATATGATTCCACTTATATGAAATATCCAGAGTAGGCAAATTTGTAGAGACAAAAAGGAGATTATTGGTTACCGGGTAGAGAGAGGAATGGAGAGTTATTGATGAACAGTTATAGAGCTTTGGTTTGGGATGGTGAAAGGATTTTGGAAATGGTTAGTGGGGATGATTGCACAACATTGTGAACGTACTTAATGCCACTGAATTGTACACTTAAAATGGTTAAAATGGCAAATTTTATGTTACGTATATTTTACAACAATAATAATAAAACGAGAAACAGAAGCAATGCTCTCATGTGGAGTCACTGCAGCAGGCTGAATAAGGCCCTCCTCCCCCAAAGATGTCTATATCCTAATCCCTGCTGTTATGCCTGTATGTGTTATATTATCTGGCAAAAGGGACTTTGCAGATGGAATTAAGGTTAGGGATCCTAAGATAAGGGGATTATCCTGGATTACCTAGGTGGACCCAATGTAGTCACAAGGGGCCTTAAAGGTAGAAGAGGAAGGCACAAGAGTAGGTCAGAGAGATGTCATGGAAGAAGAGTCAGGAGAGACAGGCAGTGTGAGAGGGACGTGCCTCACCCACTGTTGTTGGCTTTGAAGCTAGAGAAAAGAGGCCATGAGCCAAGGAATTCAGAGACCTCTAGAAGCTGAGAACAGCCCTCAGCTGACAGCCAGCAAGGAAATGGGACCTTAGTCCCACAAGTATAAGGAACTTAATTCTGCCAACAACCTGAATGAACAAAGAAACAGATTCTCCTTTAGAGCCTTGTGGAAAGGAACACAGCACTGCCAACACCTTGATTTTATCTGGTGAGATCTGTGTTGGTCTTACAGAACTGTAAAATAATAAATTTGTGTTTTAGAAAAGAAAAGAAATATAGAAGCTATTGCAGAGAAGGCTTTTACTGTGTGACTGGAAGATAGCCAGGGCTCAGACGAGGGGTTTTGCTGAGTTGTTACAAAACAGAGAGCAAAAATGACCATCAAAAGTGTTGTAGCAGATTGTATTTTCCAAAGATGGCTACAACAATATCTCCCATCCCACATGCTCTTCTGCAGTGAGAACTTGCCACTTCTCCATCAAGGGGCCCCTCCCCTTGAATATGGGGTGGCCATAGTGACTTGCTTGTAACCAATGGAATGTAATGAAAGTGATGCTGCACGATATCTGAGGCTATGTCAGAAAAGACCAGGCAGTTTCTACCTGCTTCCCTTGAAATACTAATTCTGTACATGCCACTTCTCAGGACACTGCCTCTTGGAAGTGAGGCTCTATGCTGTAAGGAACTCCAAGCCACACAGAGAGACAACATGTAGGTACCCTGGTCAACAGTCCCAACCGAGCCCAGCCTTGAAGTCATCCCAGTCCAGGTGCCAGATGGGTGAATGAAGAAGCCTTCAGATAATTCCAGCTCCCAGTCATTTGAGCCACCTCCAGCTAAATCTGAATCTGTGTGTCCCCCAAATTATAGCACATAGACAAGCCATCCTTTCTGGGCCCTGTCTAAATTTCTAGTCCACAGAATCTGTGAGCATTAAATGGTTGTTGTTTTATGCTATTGAGTTTGAGGTGTGTATTAGTGTATTAGTCGGGATGCTCCAAAGAAACAGAATAGGATATGTGTGTGTGTGTATGTGTGTGGTTTTGCTTCATAATTAAGGAGGCTGAGAAGTCCCGTAATCTTCTGTCTGCAAGTTGGGGATGCAGGAAAGCTGGTGGTGTAGTTTAAAGGCCTGAGAGCTGGAGAGCTGATGGGGTAGATTCCGGTTTGAGTCTGAAGGCCTGTGAACCAGGAGGGCAGAAGAAGACTGATGTCTTAGTTCAAGCAGTCAGGCAGAGTAGCTTGAATCCAACCTCCCTCCACATTTTTGTTCTGTTCAAGTCCTCAACAGGTTGGATGATGCCTACCCACACTGGGGAGGGCCATCTGCTTGACTCGGTCCACCAATTCAAATGCTCATCTCATCCAGGAACGCTCTCATAGAAACACCCAGAAATAACATTTCACCAGCTACCTGGGCATCCTGTGGTCCAGTCAAGTTGAAACATGAAACAAACTATTGCAGGGTGTTTTGTTACACAATAATACATAACTAGAATATGTGTGAAAGAAGAAAAAACAGAATTTAGTAACACCCACAGGGAGGCATGAGAGTGAAGAGGCAAAGATCATTCCTGAGTCTCTTGCTTGAGGGCTGAGGGAATGGTGGTCCTCATTACTCATGACATGCAGATTGCCAGCGATAGCGAAGAATCAGGGAAGGACAGAAACGTGATCATCACTTATCCCTCAGAAGCAGCATCAAAATGAGGGATCCCTTCTGTTTTGATAAAAATCTCCCTGTTGCCATTCTCAGTACCATGAGGAACACCACAGAAATTCTCAAAAGTATTAAAGTTTCAATTCATTGCAGCAAGGATGACCCTGAGTAAGGATTGACCAGCGCACAAGAATTATTGTCAGTTGGATAGAGTATAGACCTGCATATTGAAGTGCCAGTAAGGAATGCATTCTAACATATTGAATTCTTATGAAAACTGTTAAATAATGAAAACTACCACTGATGCTTGTTGCAGACCTTTTCAAATAAATTATGACTGTTCAATAAATATAAAACTGAAAAAATTATGAGATGGAAGAATTATGTCCAGAATCGAGCCATCTTCAGAAGATACAACAAAAATGCTTTAATAGCCTCTTAGCATTCCACAAACATAACTATACTAAGAAATCAAGCTGTGACGCAGATTAAAATAGGAGAGCCTTTAGCTGAACTACAGATTCATCAAATTGGTACCCATAACCTTGGCTAGAAGACAAATTAAGGAAAAAGTAGACTACGGGTAATTGAGGTTTAACAAAAGATTCATTGAAAAGAACCTCATGAAAAGCAGACTTTTTTCTTTTTTAATTAGTAAAGATCCCAATAGGTGGCCACACCTATGTTCTTTAGAATCCTCTGGAATCTGCATTACCATTCATTAGAACTGTGTCATTTAAGAGCACCATTAAAACCCTTTGGCCAAAGCCAGTGGCACAAATTTAACTTTCATTCTTAACTACTCAGCTGTGCTACATTAACTACTTGAATCTCTTTAAACCTCTCTTCTCTGTTAAATTCTGACATTAGTTGTGTTTTTTCTTATCTGTTTGACTCTCCTGTGTCTTTGCTAATTTTTCTCCTCCGTTAATGATAGTTGGCTTCTAAGCCCCATCCTGTGGTTTCTGTTCTTTTCATTTTGGGCTTCGTACCTTCAGGAAGCTTATCCACGCATACGATGTCAGTACTCCTTCAAGAACTACTTACTGATTCTTACATCGGTAGCTGCCAGTTCTTTCTCCTATCCCACTTTTCACTTCTGTCCCTCCACTGAGCTGTTTTTCCCAGTTTAAAAAATGAAAACACATTATATAAAGTGGCTGGAAGGATTTTTCAGTGGAAATGGTCATCAAACCATTTTATTTTAATCTAATTAATTCGCTTTGCGAATCCTGTTTGCAGTAGTAAGCATTCAAGTAAAAACCCAGTCAGCCATTCTGAATTATTCTGATCCAAATTATGAGGATTTTAAAAACAAAGACAAAGTCAATGTTAGATAACATGGTATTATTTTGTAGACTTTGGGGGAGAAAAATGGGAATTCTCTCTCCCCATTAGCAAGAGAAGGTTGGAGTAGATCACTGCTTGTTAAATTGGGCCAAATGAGCACTAGGGGTTTTCTGACCTGCCTTCGAGGGTGCCAGCGGAATGTGAGGGAGAGGGCACACAAAAAAAGAGAAAACCCCTCAACTTTTGCCCCGTCACAAGTGTCAACTCGAACAACTCCACTTTCAGCTGTTTTTGCTATTGTAAGATTTTGTTTGCAGAAAGATTTGAGTCTGATTTTTTTTTTTTAAACTTGCAAACAAGTTGATCTCTTAGACGTTCTCTTACTTTCTGTGATTCTGTCAAGTCACTGGAAAGAGGATATAGGATCAGGACTATAAACAAAATAGTTTAAATAAATCTTCATAATATACCTTCATGCATTCGACAAGTTCAGACAGCAAGTGCAAAGGGAACGTTATTGTATTGTATTGTGCAACTCTGCTGAGGCTCTTGATTTGCAAAGGCTTCACTACAATTCTTTTTTTTTTCTTGAGACGGAGTCTCGCCCTGTTGCCCAGGCTGGAGTGCAATGGCGTGATCTCAGCTCACTGTAACCTCTGCCTCCTGGGTTCAAGTGATTCTCCTGCCTCAGCCTCCCGAGTAGCTGGGATTACAGGCACGCGCCACCATGCCTGGCTAATTTTTTTCTATTTTTAGTAGAGACGGGGTTTCAACATGTTGGTCAGGCTGGTCTCGAACTCCTGACCTCTTGATCCGCCTGCCTCGACCTCTCAAAGTGTTGGGATTACAGGCATGAGCCACTGCACCCGGCCACTTCAGTACAATTCTTTAGGCAAAATAAAAGGTGCTCACATTTCATAACCTCCTGTGCCACTTAAGGTAACTTTGGGCTTTGAATAGCTAGACCTCAAAGACTTAACAATCAATGTAGCAGATGCTGCTTGTACTCACCTATCTTTTTGTCCTCACCGTTCCTGCATATGACCATATATATATATGTCTGGTGCTGGTGTCTTTGTGCTGAGTGTCTTTTTCTCTAAAAGTCTCACCGGGTCTGGACCCAGACCCATGAGGAAGGGGTACTGGCTGCCTGGGTGTCTCTGGGAAGGGAACATAATGAGACTGGTTCTTGCCATAAACACCTGTGACTCTGCCTGAGGGCTTTCTCTGACCATAGGAGCAAGCTTAGTCACTGCACAAAGAAGACTGGAGCTGCTAGGGAGTTAATGTCTCCAGGACTACCTCTCCAGTAATGAAGGACAGGAGCTGGTGGATAAATACCCTAGCTTCATCATCCTGAGGCGTGTTCTACAGAGTCACTCAGAGGCCCCCAGCAGGGTTAAACCCTAATTGCCCATAGCAGTAACTTCATAACCCACCCTGTATTGCCTTCCTTCCTTTCCTTGTCTCTCCTACTGGTTATTCTTGGTATCACCTCCAAATAAACTACTCCCCAATAAACTATATTCCAAATAAGCTGCTTGGAAAAGAAAGGGAAAATGGCAGATAGGAGGCAGGACTAGATTGCAGCTCCCACTCAGACAGTCAGAGCAGCATGTGGAGACTCGCACTGTGAACTTTTGCTCCAGACCTACTGCAGAAATATACAAGGAAAGCTGAGAGAATCCACAGATCCTCTGAAGGAAGTGGATTGTTCCTGCAGGATCTGGGAGACAGCTCAAATACTGTGAGTGCTAAAGCTGTGAAAGTGGGAAAGGGGGATTGTCCGCCTCCGAACACACACCCTCACTGGGGAACCTGAAGGTCTAGATCACAGGAGAAGGATTCAACCTTAACTGAAGCTGAGTCAATTTAGAGAGCTGAGTGAAATACAGGGGTAGAGGAAGCAGCAGGAAAAGCCCTGTGGGCTTTCTGGGTCCCCAGGGAACCTATTTCTGACTTGTCTCACAGGGGTCCTTGGGAAGGGCTGCCAGAGGTACTGGGAAAAGACCACAGGGAGAAGGAAACCTCCAGCTGAACTTTGTAACAATTCCAACTGATTGCAAAGTCTCCTGGCCAGGACTTGGGGGGAGGGCTTGAATCCAGTGTGCAGACTTGACAGGCAGGGAGGCGCAAAAGCCCTGCTTGCTTTCTCAGCTGGGAGGCTGGTAGCCTGGGGCAAGTTCTCAGACCTGCTCACCCACTGCCTGGAAACCAAATAAACTACTTGCGTTCACATCCTTTTTTCAGGGTCTGCTTCTGGAGGGAATCCCAAGTATCAGTCTGGGTCTAGTCAGGAGACAGAAATCCCACCACTTATTATTATTATTTGAGACAGAGTCTTGCTCTGTCACCCAGGCGGGAGTGCAGTGGCATGATCTCGGCTTATTGCAACTTCCACCTCCTGGGTTCAAGTGATTTCCAGCTAATTTTTGTATTTGTAGTAGAGATGGGATTTCACCATATTGGCCAGGCTGGTCTCAAACTCCTGACCTCAAGTGATTTGCCTGCCTCAGCCTCCCAAAGTGCTAGGATTACAGGCATAAGCCCCTGCACCTGGCCCCCCACCACTTATTTTAACAGAGAATTTACTGTAAAAATTGTTAAGTGTAAAGTAGTCAACTTAGCATTTATATTATTTTTTGGGGGGGCTGCCATAACAAAGTACCACAAACTGGGTGGCTTAAATAGTGAGAAATTTATTGCCTCACATCCTTGGAGGTCAGAAATCTAAGATCAAGGTGTTGGCAGGATTGGTTCTTTCTGAGGGCTATGAGGGAGAATCTGTTCCAGGTCTCTCTCTCTTAGTTTCTGGTAGCTTCAGGCTTTCCTTGGCTTGTAGATGGTCTTCTCCCTGTGTCTTCACATTGCCTTCTCTCTGTATATGTTTGTCCCTGTGCCTCAATTTCCCCTTTTTGTAAGGACACCAGTCAAATTGAATTAGAGCCTATCCTAATGGCCTAATCTTAACTTGATCATCTACAAAGACCCTAATTCCAAGTAAGGTCACATTCACAGGTACTGAGGTCTAGGACCTCAACATCTTTTTAGGGGACACAGTTCAACCCAAAAAATACTTAAAGAGGCAAAAAGAAAATTCTAACATATCATGTAGGTAGCAACTTTAGGAAACAGCTACCATCCCTATGGCCGAGGAAACAAAGGGAGGAAGTTGAAATCATTAAAACTTAAAGGCCAGGAGGAGGGACTACATGAGGCTGAGCTGCAGATGCTTGAGGAAGGGACACCAGCCAGTTGGCTGGTGTTGGTGTCTTTGCGCTGAGAGAAGAGGTTTCATGGGGCCTGGACCCAGCCTCCTGAGGAGGGGGTGCTGGCTGGCTGGGTGTCTCTGGGATGGGGGCACGATGAGACTGGTTCTATACGTGTGGGAAAAGCTGCAAACTGGATTCAGCTGCTGCTACAGGTAGGGACTGTCACTGCTGGAATTAGGAAGTGAGGTTGGGGTGACTCTCACAGAAGCAAGAAGCAGATAGAAAATCCCAAATAGAGGAAGTAAACCGGAAGGAGCATGTCTCTTCTTCCTCTTCTAATCTTGTATCTCTCTCTAGCATTCCCTACAGGCAGTGCCTAACAGGGAGCAGTTAGCAAAGCAGAAATGTGGTTTGTATTTATTTGCATCATAAAACAAAGTATAGAAGGCTGGATTTGGAGCTGAGAGAGAATAGCTTAAGAACTGGCACAACAACTTTTGACAATAAGGCAACTCAGAAAAGTTAAGATTTCTATCCCAAGGAAAGTGAAGATCAGGCCTAAGAACATTAACATGAGTGCTTGATTAATGGCAATTAATGAGGCAGTATGTGAGTGAGAAAGAAACACCTTATGTAGAGGTGTGGCTATAAAGTAATGTGATTGAATTTTTAACAACACGCTAAAACTTCAGCATACAAATGAGAACCATTCTCTTCAAAGTAGTTTCATGGGAATTTTTTCAACTCATTCTTTCAATATGGCCATGGTTCAAAGAACCTTTGAAACTCCTACTTTGAGAGCCTGTGGCCTGAACTTTTGAATCAGTCTCTGTTGTCACTTGTTTGTCTTTTGAGGGTGAATTAACTTTTTGGAAATAACTTAATGTCATTTCCAAGCTAAACATCGTAAATACAAGTTATATAATTAGGTTTGATTCTACTTTTTTTGGACAGGTTGGGAAGAGGGATTTTGGAGGTGATGTGTTAAAATCAAGGTGTAATTTTTGTCTTAAGATGGCATCTGGCTGGTGGTTTCTGCTGCTATAATTCTTGTCAGTAAAATAATCATGAACACAGAAAAAGATGAAGGCTCATAATAACCAAGAAAATCAAGACTGACATTTTGTCGTTTGCCAACTCTGTAGAATTTCACTTAATTACAAGGGTGATATACTTGTTTGAAAAGTATAATTTGTGATCTGGTACTTTGCCATCAATTACAGAAAACAAAATCTGCCAATGTTATAAAGGAGGTTATTTCGTGCTTCCTTCACTTTCTGTTCTGTGGCTCAGAATCATCAGGTATGACCTACCAGAAAACATGGCAGCCACCCATTTGCTAGTGGGGAGATTTTATGAGACAGCCAGAGCATTCTTTCTTGCATATCTACTTTTATATTAGTATATCTCTTCTTATATTTAGTAGAGACCAAAAATCTTTCAGAAAACAGTTAATAATACCTCATTGCAGTTGAAAAGACCAAAAGAACCCTTACATGTATATAAGGGTTGCACTTATGATTCAATCTATGTTGTCATTTGTCTTTTGGGGGTGAACTAATTTTTTGGAAACAACTTCATGTCATTATAGTTTTCCATGTTCTTTATTGACTTAGAGCATTACAAAACTAAGCTATAGGGGTGGGAGAAAGTTCCAACTTAGTATATCAGAGTTGCCCAAAATTAATATCTTCTGGGCAGTGAAAATTGGATTGAGAACAGTGAATATCAACATGATTGAACTCTCAGAAGGTGAACTGAGCAATACCCAAAGGAAAATGAGAATAACCAAAGTCTGTCTTTTGTCAAGAACTGGGCCAGGCTAGGTCTCTCTTTATTTTTGGAATGTGCAAATAGAAAAGAGGTACATAGGAACCTATGAAAAAAACTGTGCAAAACAAGAGAAACACCACAGTGAAGACTCAGGAGAAAAATAGGACTGTGGAAACGATTTACTATTGAAACCAGTAGAAAAGTATATCTTGTAGGTGTGCAGTCTTAAATTAGTTCAGCCATTGTGGAAGACAGTGTGGCAATTCCTCAAAGACCTAAAGACAGAAATACCATTCAACCCAGCAATCCCATTACTGGGTATATACCCAAAGGCATATAAATAATTCTATTGTAAATACACATGTATGCATACATTCATTGCAGCACTATTCACAATAGCAAAGATATGGAATCAGCCTAAATGCCCATCAGTGATAGACTGGATAAAGAAAATGTGGTACGTAGACACCATGGAATACTATGCAACCATGAAAAAGAACAAGATCATGTCCTTTGCATGGACTTGGATGGAGCTGGAGGCCATTATCCTTAGCAAACTAACACAGGAACAGAAAAGCAAATACTGCATGTTCTCACTTATAAATGGAAACTAAGTGAAGAGAACACATGGACACATACAGGGGAACAACACACGCTGGGACCTATCAGAGGGTAGAGGATAGGAGGAGGGAGAGGATCAGGAAAAACAACCAATGTGTACTAGGCTTAGTACCTGGGTGGCAAAATAATCTGTATAACAATCCCCCATGACACAGGTTTACCTATATAACAAACCTGCATTTGTACCTTTGAACTTAAAATAAAAGTTAAAAAAAGAAAATCATATCTTTAAGGCTAGAAGATGTGACTTCTATCAAGGAGGATCTGAAAGCTTAGGGAAACTAACAGAAATGAAGAAAATTGTAAGAGAATAACAGAAAAACAATTGAGGTAAAGAAAAAAATTTAAAAAAGAAACCATGAGAGAGCTAAAACTTCAATAGCAGAATCAAAAATCCTTTCTGGTGATGGAGAAGAGCAGAATTGACACTAAAAATTGAAGTGGTAATGCAGAAAACAAACACTTTTTTTGCCCTAGAATGTATGGAACAAGTAGAAAAAAGTGAAACAGCATGAGTAAGAACAATTATCAAACCTAAAAATTATAGATATACTAGAGAAAGAGATAAAAATGATTAGAATACAAGCAATAATCAGATATAATTGCAAAAAATGCTCATGAGTAGAAAAAGATCTGATTGTGAAGATTGAAAGAGTCTAGAATCTTCCAGGCATGGAAAATAAAAAGAATTTCCCACGTAGACATATCTTGTATCCTAAAGATTTAAACATATTCTTTAGTCTAGATATTTAATTAATTTGCATATAAAAGAAGAAAAAATAAGGCTAACGTCTGTATTTTCCACTAAAGCAAGTGCTAAAAGATTACAAAGCAATGACTAAAATGTTTGGATAGAAAAATATTTGGTTCAAGTAGTCAATTTTCTTTTAGGAATGAAGGCAATAGAAAGACATGAATATCAGGGACTCGGAAAATATTCCATCCATGTTACTTCTTGAAAAATAAGTTGAAGATATATTCCTTCTGTGTAAACATTTACTATATGGATTACACATATATATACACACACACTTCCTGAAAGTGAAGATAAATTATTAAGATTGTATAACTGGCGGTGGCTCACGCCTGTAATCCCAGCACTTTGGGAGGCCGAGGCGGGCGGATCACGAGGTCAGGAGATCGAGACCATCCTGGCTAATACGGTGAAACCCCGTCTCTACTAAAAATACAAAAAATTAGCCGGGCGTGGTAGCGGGCGCCTGTAGTCCCAGCTACTCGGGAGGCTGAGGCAGGAGAATGGCGTGAACCCGGGAGGCGGAGCTTGCAGTGAGCCGAGATCGCGCCACTGCACTCCAGCCTGGGCGACAGAGCGAGACTCCGTCTCAAAAAAAAAAAAAAAAAAAAAAAAAAGATTGTATAACTACCAACAAATAATAAAAATTAGAAAATGGCATAACAAGTGAGGGCAAGTTAAGTGGAAGAGCCAGAGGATATCATACTACCATTTTTAACTTGGAAGACTAAGGTACTAGGTTAAAGACTATTCTTTAAAAAAATATTCTCTTTAATATAAACAAAGTTTATATTTTCTAAATGACCAAATGAGGTAAGCACAATGTGTAGAATATATGTGGCTTTAAAGGAACAATGAGAACATGAAAAATGTCATAAAAGCAACAAAACATCAGTTATAACAAACATAAATTGCTAAAACTTCTTATTAAAATACAAATACTCTGTGATTAGATTGTAATATAAAAATACCTATATATTGCAAAATAGCATACAAAAAGACACTAAATCTTAAAAAGAAAAAGACGGACAAAAATTTATCTTTTTCACAAATGCAAGCAAAAGGAAAGCAGAGGTGGCAATATTAATTTCAGGTGAAGTGGAATTCAAGACAAAAAGCATTATACAGAGCAAAGATATAATAAACTGTATATGCTAAATTACTTAGTGTCACTATTATAAAGCAGAAGCTGTTAGAAACTCATTGACAAATTCACATAAATCTAATAGCTTTGAGAGACTTTGATACAACCCTATTATTTATAAAAACAAAAGGATGTGTAGAATTTGAATAACATAATTAATAAAGTTAATTTAATAAAAATATTGAACTTAATACCCTGCAGAGAATATATTTTCTTTCTAATTAGCCACACCATAATTACAAAATTGATTTTACTATGTCTTAAAGAAAACTTCAAAAAGCGAAATCATGCAGGCACTGCACCATGAGCTGGGGATAAAATGGTGAACAAGATAGACACAATTCTTGTCCTCATGGAACTTACAGTGTGGTGAAAGAACATAGATAAGCAAACACTCAATCCACACAGTTATCCCACAATACAGTATAATACCCTATGTTATGAACAAGTCATTTTTGAGAAACTGAAAGAAGCTCAGTATTCCTGGAGCACAGGGTTTGAAGGGCTGACTGATGAGAGATAAATTAGGAAGAGGTTAGCAGGGGCCCCTACCATACAGGACCTTTACAGGACCTTTTAAGCCCAAGGAATCTGAAATTCATCTTAAATGCAATGGGGATCCATTAAAGGATTTCAAGCAGAAGAGATTTAGAACCAGATTTTCACTTTGGGAAAATTACTGTGGTCGCAATATAGAGAGTGGTTTGAAGAGGAGAAAATTGAAGTATAGTTTGTAGACAATTTTAATAATCTATTTGGAAGTATATCTTCTGAATCCAGGGGGATGGAAAAGGTGGGTGGATTTGGGAGATATATAAGAGGCAGACATTACAGGACTTTGTAACTGATTAGACATGGGGAGTGAGGGAGAGAGAAGAGTCACAGATGATGCCAAGCTTTCTGGTTTGTACAACTGAGTGGATGGTAATGCCTTTCACTGAAGAGGGGATTCAGGAGGGGCAGGATTTAAGGAGCACATCACCAATTCTGTTCTGGATACATGCAGGTTGAGAGAATTGTGGGGTTTCCAAGTAGAATAACATCTAGACAATTGGATATATGGGTGTGAAGCTTAGAAGAAAACTCTGGGCTACAGATACAGATTTGGAAACTGTCAGCACGTAGAGATGGTAATCAGAGCTATGGACATCCATGAGAGTGCCCTGGAAATATATAAAGAGTGAAAATAGAAGTTGCTACTCGGTTACATCATAATAGCTGCTGAGGTGCCACAGTTTACCTATCCAAATGAGCAGATTGAAGGAAATAGTAATTTTCATATAGAGAGTGGACACTTATTTGCTAACTACACTAATGCTCTAAATTGTAAGGCTTTTTTTCTGGACAAGTGAGCCAAACCATTCCATCCCTAGAGACAGCCATATCCCTATTTCCTTCAGTGAAGAAAGTCTATTCCATGTAATCGACAGTAGGCTTCATCTTGAAAACCACCAATTTCTTTGAGTTTTAATTCTTGTTTTTCAAGATGAAGTCCACTTTTCCGCTTTTTGGTTCACTGCATGGTCCAAGATGATTTTATGAACCATCGCAAGGACAGTGGAACAGTCTTTCTGTAAAATTACTGAACTATATCAGTGTATTGTAAAACCATATGAAACAATATTCTTTTAACCCCAGCAAAACTCAAATATGTACCCATCTCGCCATTATTCTAAATTCCCCTACTCATAGAAGAATGCTGAATCCTCCACTGGAAATATTTGGGGCAGAAACTCAAATACTGACAAGCTTCAAGGACTTCAAATAGCTATTTCTCATATGTCAATAGATGCTCAAGGTTGTTGGTCTAGAAAGGAACAGGTACATATATTCTTCAGAAAGAAAGCCAAGATTTTGTTCAATTCATCAGAGCCTACCAGACTAAAGTTGCCAGAATCAAAACACAATTTTGAAGAAGATCCCCTTTGCATTTATTAATTGTCAAATAAGCAGTAAGATTTTTGATTAGAATGTATAAATATTTCATAATCTTTGGGCTTTCATTGAAAAATAATAGCCTTTGGAGGTTGAGAAGGAATTGTGAGTGACTATATAAAAGCATAGCCCCGCTTTTCTTAACTAATTTGTTTACTGAGAGAAATATGTGGAATAAAGATAAATCTGGATCATTAGGCAAATTGGCCATTTTCCTTTGTTTTTAATGAAAATTCAAATAAAGAAAGTTGGAAAAACAGAACAATGGACACCCATGTACCATGTACCTAGAATCACCAATTATTTACACTTTCTCAAATTGGTTCTCTTTTTCTCTCCCTCTTTCTCTGTATACATAAAAATTTCCCCCAAACCATTTGAAAGTAAATTGTAGCCATTATGACTCTTCACCCCTAAATACTTCAGCACGTATTTCTTAAGAACATGGCCATAATGAGAATACATAATGAGCTATCATTTTTACACCAAAGAAATTAATATTGTTATAATAATATCTATTTTGAAATCTGTATTTAAAATATCCCCATTGTCCCTAGTAACAGCTTTTATAGCTATTTTTTAAAAATCCAGGATGCTTTTGAGGACCGCATATTGCACTTAACCATGGTGCCTTTTATTTTCTTTAATCTAGAACAATTTTTGAAGTTATTTTCTGGGAAGGTCGAGGAGGGAACTTTTACGACAATGACATTTTTGAGGAGTCCAGACAAGTTGTTTTGTTGTCTCACAGTTCAAATTTGTCCAAATATTTGCTTATGGTTAGATTCAGTTACACATTTTTTGCAAGAATCGCTAGTGTGTAGTGTTCAGTGCATCACATCGGGATGCATATTGTCTCAGGCTTTCTCATCATTGCACTGAATTTGAACACTTGGCTAAGGTAAGTACTGAGTGGATTTCTCCATTGGACCTTTTCTCCTTTGCACCTAAAAAGTGTTCTATGGTCAGAGGAGATCCGGCACGTTCAGATTGGCATGGAGAGGGAGAGCATTAGGACAAATACCTAATGCATGTGGGGCTTAAAACCTAGATGACGTGTTGACAGGTGCAGCAAACCACCATGGCACATATATACCTATGTAACAAACCTGCACATTCTGCACGTGTATCCCGGAACTTAAAGTAAAAAAAAAAAAAAAAAGTGGTTTATGGTGAAGAAAGCAAGACTGTGTGTAAATATCTTGTTCTTCAACAAGCTTTTCACCAAAGTTTGAATAAATTATTACAGTGGTGGTTGCAAAATGATAACATATTAGTCTGTTCTGGCGCTGCTATGAAGAAATACCTGAGACTGGGTAACTTATAAAGAAAAGAGGTTTAATTGTCTCATGGTTCTGCAGACTGTACAGGAAGCATGGTGGCATCTCCTTCTAGGGGAGCCTCAGGGAGCTTTTACTCATGGTGTAAGGTGAAGAAGGAGCAGGAGTCTTACATGGCAGGAGCAGAAGGAACAGAAAAAGGAAGGAGTTAGTAGGTACTTTTAAATAACTAAATCTCATGAGAACTCAGAATTTACCTACTATCAAGAGAACAGCATCAAGAGGGAAATCAGACCCCATGATCCAATCCCCTTCCACCAGGCCCCACCTCCAACATTGGGGAGTATAATTTGACATGACATTTGGGCGGAGACACAGATCCAAACCATATCAGATAGTGTTCTAATTTTTATCATTTTCTTATGGTTGTTAGCTGGCATTCTTCTGAGAAAAAATACTTTGCCTCCCTCCTCTTTTCTAGAGTATCACTGTAGACTTTTGAATATTTATTGTAAAAGTCAACGTGTTATAATGTATTACCATTATTATTTACTTTGATGTTCAAATTGACCCAAAGTTGTCCACTCTGGCCATTTTTGTTTGAGAAGGAATACAGGTAGAAGTCAAGGGAATACAGTTACTCATACAGTAAAGAAGGGGATGATCAAAGATGAAATGCTGGAATATTAGGATACATTCCAATCTCATTATGCCACAGGGCTTAGGAACATCTCTTTCTTTCCTTCTCTGAAAACAACAAAGACTTGCTTCCATACTTCTCAGCTTCTCTAAGGAAGGGTTTTAATATTCCTGCTTACAGAGACTGCTGGCAACTACTTTCCTCCAAGGTAATTTGGTCCTGCCTCTAGGCCTGGTCTTGGCCCATCCATCTAAGATAATACCTTGTCTTATCCTTATTTGCTGCTATGACTGAGCATGGTGTGGTCTAATCTCAAATTCTGTTTTTCTGCCTGCTACAGGGTTGATTTTGCTTCCAAAAAAAAAAAAAGAAAGTATCTATACTAGTTAGGATATTGCTACAGCTGTTGTAACAGAGAAACCCAAACTAATAGTGGCTTAAACAAGATGGAAGTTTTTAATTTCCTTTTAATATAAAAATCTAGGTAGACCATTCAAGGATGGTATATTGGCTCCATAATCATCTTGGACTCAAGCACCTTCTATCTTGTTTGTTTCTCCTCTACATTTAATCCATTGCTTCCAACTTATGTCCAAGATGTTTGCTTCAGTTCCCACCGTCATGCCAGCGTTCTAATAAATAGGAATGAGCCAAGTGCAAGGTGAGGGCAGGCCTCTGCTCTATAAGGGCACAACCTGAAAGTTGAACATACTACTTCCATTCACATTCCATTGGCCAGAACTGGATAATTTATTATACCTAGCTGCAAAGGTGGTTGGGTAATGTATTCTGGGTGGTCATGTACCATTGCCATCACTATGAAAGTCAAGGAGAATGGACTTAGGAGGACAACAAGCAGTCTCAGCCACAGCCTCTTGTTTAAATTCTCAGAAATAAATTCTCAGAAAATTTACACAGCGATAATTTTAATCATGCAAAAACCAGTGTCAGTTTTCAACTGAGCCTCACACCCTCCTATACAAACCCATATAGAAGGGATGCAAGAGGGAAAGTGTCAGATGGCATTGGTAGGCTTCTGACATGTTCTGTTTTCTAGCCATAGGGCTGTGTGTATGCCTAAAGCCCACCAGAGGAGTCTACTTGGAAAAATTAGATCAAACACATCTGGGGATAGAAGATCCATTAATATATAATGTTCCAACTTTAGAGATGCTTGATCCTAATTTCTTTAAGATTTTATAGCAGTTTGAGTTTCATAGACAGAAACTGCTGAGTCACAGTGCAAGCAACCCAGACTATCTTGTCATATATCTTTTTTTTTTTTTGGGCTGGAAAAATAAGTGGGTGGGAGCTTAATTAGTATACACTATATGGGAATGAGTCACGATCAGTTAAAAACCTTTTCTTTTTTCCTGGCCACACCTACCTAATATTCAGGCTGATGTAGGCATGAGCATATCACTCCAAGCGAAATGTCTGGGCAGCCACCTCCTTCTATCCCCAATTCCCCAGCTTCCTTATAACAATTAGAAAGACACTTACTTCCCTTTACTCTTTTCTTTCTTTCCTTCCAACCTACCACTGCTTTATTGGAAAGCATTAGCTTTGGAGTAGGTTGTTGAAACAGTGAAGATAAGTTGTTAGATGGTAGAAATAAAGCCTCATGACAGTTCTCAGGATTGATGGCATTAATAGTAACAAATATCATGTACCCTACTCTTAATTGCCAGCGGCCTTGTTTAGCAATTCATCATCCCTACTCAGAAAGGAACAATTGTGATACTACTAAAAGGCAGCTGGGTGGAGAGAACCTATGTTGTCTTTCAGTAAATGCCTGAGAAGGTCAAGGACTTTACAGATTAAAATTCTTTGTATGAGTTAAGTTCAGTAAAAAACTAACATTGATAAAGATTTTGTTCAACGTATTATTTCCTAGAATAGTGAATTTTAATCAGAAGCAGTAACTATGAAATGAGTCAACTTAAAAAAAGAACTTAGTATGAATATATCAAATTTTCTACATCTAAGGGATGGTTTCCTTCAAAGAAAGATGGAGATCTACTCAGTGAAATAAATGGTTTAGGTTTAAAAATCTACAATGACCCCTAGACCTTTGCACTCAGGCTGTGTACTTAATGAATGTAGCCCTCAAACTTAGATTTCAGGGACTGTCTTGTGACTAAATATCTAGCTAAATTAACAACAACCTGAGTAAGTCTGTGATGACCTAGTGAGCCAGCCTAAAAAGAAAGAAAACTCAGAGTCTGGTTCCAACAACACAAGGCAGGTATGTGCCAGATCCAACTGCACTTCTGTGCTGTTCTAATTTCTGGTTGGACATGTGATCATTACAGGGAGAGAACTCTGTTTTGTCACGAACATGGAAGTAGAAAACGTGGACATGTAATCATGCAATTGTCCTTTCATCTAACATTTATTGAGCTCCTACTGGGAGTCAGACATTGTGTTAGGCTGTGGGGATAGATCAAAACCCTTTTCAGTCCAGCCAGGGGAAACAGACATATAATCACATACATCACGTGATAAATGTTGGGTCAGTGCTTCTTAAATGTTAATATGCATAAGAATCACCTGGAGAGCTTGATGAAACACATGTCCAGATGGAAGCACATGCAGGACATGGTAGGTACATGAAGAGGCAGCCATCTGTTTTATCTGAAGGCAGTGCTTGAAGGGAGTCTCAAAAAATAAAATATGTAGATATTCATCAGGCAAAAAAGGGGAAGTGGGGAGAATTCAGAAACACAATTTGCTATGTTCAGGGCACAATGTGTGACAGATAAGAATGTAGAGATAGGTGTGGGTTACATCATGTGTCTTAAGTGCCATGCCGAGGAGTTGAAATTTTATCCTGTGCACAATGGAGAGCCAGTGATAGTTTTAAGCAAGGGAATAAGCCATGCAGGTATTTAGTGAAAAATATTCCCATGAGAGGAAACAACAAGGGTTAAGACCTTGAAGTTGAAGTATCCTTGGCCTGTTCATGGACAAGCAAGGAGGCCAGTGTAGGTGGAATACAACGAGTGAGGAAGGCAATACTAGGTGATGAGGTCAGAGAAGTTATCAAGGGGCCAGATCATGTAGGGCCATAGGGATCATGGCAAGAACATTGGCTTTTATTTTAAGCCTTTTGAGCATGGGTGTGATATGATATGATATGACTTAGATCTGAAAGTATCATTCTGGCTACCATATGCACTGTAAAAGGGCAATACTGGAGGCAAGAGGGCAGTTAGGAGACCACTGTAGGAGTCTAGGGAAGAGTTGATGGTGGCTTGGACAAGGGGGTTTTTGACAAATTCATATATCCACACATCCACCACCAAAGTCATGGTATAAAACAGTTTCATATTCTAAACATTGCCTCATACTGCCTCTTTGTAGTCACATTAGTCCCTCAAGCCCAATAGCTGGTAACCACTGACGTGTTTTCTGCCCCCATGGTTTTGTCTTTTCCAGAATTTTACATAAATGGAATCATATGGTTTGTAGACTTTTGTGTCTGGCTTCTTTCTCTAAGCAAAATGCATTTGACATTCATCTATGATGTATGAATCAAAGTTTATTTATTTTATTAATAACTGCTGGGTAGAATTCCACTGTATAGATGTACCTCAGTTTGTTTTTCTATTCACCAACTGAAGGACATTTGGGTTGCTTCCAGTTTTTGGTGATTATGAATAAAGTGTCTATAAATATTTGTGCACAGGCTTTTGTATGAGCATAAGTTTTCATTTTTTGGTAAATGTCTGGGAATATGATTGGTATATGTGGTAAGTGCATGTTCAACTTTATAGAAACTGCCAAACTGCTTTCCATAGCAGCTGTATCATTTTGCATTCCTGCCAGCAATGCAAGAGAGTTCCAGTTGCTCTGTAACCTTGTCAGTATTTAATATTGTTGGTACTTTTTACTTTAGTCATTATCTTAGGTATGAAGTGCTATCTCATTGTGATTTTAATTTGTATTTTCCTAACAACTAATGATGTTGAGCAAAGTAGAGCCAGATTTACTGATGTGATGGATGTGGAATGCGAAAGACAGTGAGGAGTTAAGGATGATTTCAAGGACTTTGGCCTGAGCGAAATAATAGTGAAAGAGGTGGATAGAATTTGGAAACAGGGTTAAATGTGACATGATCTCAGTGGTTCTGGAAAAACTCGGAAATAGTCATTAGGAAAGAGAAAATGGGTGTTGTTATTGGGCAAAGGAAAAGTGATAGCATACTTCTATCCCACATGCCCATCAGGAACTGTGAATAAGATTTATTCAGAGCAAATAGAACTGAAGATGATTAAAGAACTTTTATGGGTGGTGTGTGGGTGGAAAATGAAAGGTGTTACCCTCAAGGAAAGACATGCCAGTCTGGGAAAAGCAGGCTCCTGTTCACATCGCAGGGATGTGATTCACTATGAAAACCTGAAACCGGTTTTATAGCCTGCGTTGGGTGGTGGCTGGGGCACAGTTGTTTTAACTGACACAGAGTAGGCAGAAGGTGACCGATTGGATAATGGAACCTGGTACCTGAGTATAATGGACCATGGCGTCATCTTGAATAAGCAAATCTAAGGAAACGGTTACACTGGCCCATACCAAGCAGAATCACAGGAAAACTGACAAAGCAAGGAGGCCTGCCAGAAATTTTATGCCCTGGTTTCTTCTGGCTTCTCAGAGGGACCCAGGCTAATTATTCATGGTTGGATTGCCAGTCATCTCTGGTTCAGATATTGGTGATGGTCATTTAAGAAACAATAAAAGAGAGATTATCTGGAATCTTCTGACTCTGGTGCCATGGTGACAGGTTCCACTAAAAGAAGACACAGAGAGATTTTCTCACCATGTTTCTGGGATGCTTCGTTGCCCAATTTCTAATTCTACTTTGGCTTTTCCCTCCATTCAGCTTTCCACCTTTATTTTTACTTATTGTTTTACCAATGAAAATAGCTTTTAAAACATTTTTGCTTTTCAAAAAATTCAAACTATTTAGAAAAACATGTATGGAAGAAAATAAAAGTTTTCTGAAATCTCACCACCCCAGGATCCTCACCATTAATGTTTTGGGAGACTATCCTTTCATGTTGATGCATGCATATTTACATGGGTACTTTTACTTAAAAGAGAAAATATGATACACACTATCTTTTAAATTGTGGACAACTTTTTTTGAACAGGATTTTTCTTTTTAAAAAATTTAAATTTTTTTATTCTTAATTTTTGTGGGTACATAGTAGGTGTATATATTTATGGGGGTACATGAGATGTTTTGATACAGACATGCATTGAAAAAATGCATTTTGTTTAATTTTTTATTGATACTTCAACCTCCCACTGACACCTCCACTAACCTGTATAAATGACTTGGTATTTATTTTCCCAGACCTTTTCTCAAGATCATAGAATTTCACACACACACACACACACACACAGAGTTAAGAATCATTTAACAGAAACAGGATCTAGGTATGTAAGCACTATACTTCAATACAATGGAAGCCATATATCACAAGCCCACAGCTAACATCATACTCCATGGTAAAACGTTGAAAGCCTTTCCACTAAAAGCAAGAACAAGACAAGGATGCTCACTTTTGCCACTTCTATTCAACATAGTATTTGAAGTCCTAGCCCGAACAATTAGGCAAGGAAAATAAATAAAAGGCATCCAAATTGAAAAGTAAGAAGTTAAATTGTCTCTCTCTGCAGACAACATGATGTTATATAGAAAACCCCAAAGACTCCACTACAAATTGTTAGAACTGACAAATGAATTCAGTAAAGTTGCAGGGTATAAAATCAACATACAAAAATCAGCAGCATTTCTATACACTAACAACAAATTGTCTGAGAAAGGAATCAAGAAAACAATCCATTTACAGTAGTATCAAAAAATACTTAGGAGTACATTTAACCATGGAGGTGAAAGATCTGTACACTGAAAACTATAAAATGTAGAAAGAAATTGAAGGAGACACAAAAAAAATGGAAAGATACCTCATGTTCATGGATTAGAAGAATTAATATTGTTAAAATGTCCATACTACCCAAAGTGGTCTACAGATCCCATGCAATTCCTATCAAAATTCCAATGACATTTTTCACAGAAATAGAAAAAACAATCCTAAAATTTGTATGGAACCACAAAAGACCATGAATAGCCATAGCAATCTTGAGCTAAAAGAACAAAGCTGGAGGCGGCCGAGCACAGTGGCTCGCACCTGTAATCTCAGCACTTTGGGAGGCTGAGGCGGGCGGATCACGAGGTCAGGGGTTCGAGACCAGCCTGACCAACATGGTGAAACCCCGTCTCTACTAAAAATACAAAAATTAGCCGGGTGTAGTGGCGTGCGCCTGTAATCCCAGCTACTCAGGAGGCTGAGGCAGAAGAATCGCTTGAACCCGGGAGGTGGAGGTTACAGTGAGCCGAGATCGCACCACTGCACTCCAGCCTGGGTGACAGAGTAAGACTCCGTCTCTAAAACAAACAAACAAACAAACAAACAAAAAGAGCGCAGGCAACAAAAGCATGAATAAACAAGTGAGACTGTTTCAAACTAAAAAGCTGCACAGCAAAGGAAACAGTCAACAGATTAAAGAGACAACCTATGGAATGGGAGAAAATCTTTGCAAGCCATACATCTGATAAGGGGTTAATATGCAAAATATGTAATGAACTCAACTCAATATAAGAAAATATATAGCCTGATTAAAAAAATGAACAAAGGGCCTGAATAGACATTTCTGAAGAGAAGACATACAAGTGGCCAACAGATACATAAAAATACGCTCAATATCACTAATCATCAGGGAAACGCAAATTAAAGCCACAGTGAGGTATTAGTGCATACCTATTAGAATGGCTATTATCAAAAGGATGAAAGATAACAAGTGTTGGTGAGGATGTGGAGAAAAGAGAACTCTTGTACACCGTTGGTGGAATTTAAATTAGTACAGCAATTATGAAACCAATATACGGAGGCTCTTCAAAAAATTAAAAATAGAACTACAATATGATCCAGTAATCCCACCACTGGGTATATATCCAAAGGAAATGAAATCAGTATATCAAAAACATATCTGCCCTCCTGTATTCATTGCAGCATTATTCACAATAGCTTAGCTATGGAAGCAACCTAAGTTCCATCAACAAATGAATGAATAAAGAAAATGCAGTATTCTATACAATGAAATACTATTCAGCTCTAAAAAATCTGTAATTCATAACAACATGGATGAACCTGGAGGAAATTATGCTAAGTGAAATAAGCTAGACACAGAAGGGCAAATACTGCACGATCTCACTTACATGTGGAAACAACAAAGGTGGAACCCATAGAAACAAAGAGTAAAACAGTAGTTACAAGAGGCTGGAGGAGTGGAGTAGGGAAATGTTGGTCAAAGGGTACAAAGTTTCAGTTAGAATGAATAAGTTCTGGAGATCTACTGTGATCTATTGTGCAGCATGATGACTATTATAGTTAATAATAATGTATTACATATTTGAAAATTGCTAATAGTAAATTTTAAATGTTCTTACCACAAAAATGGTATGTGAGGTGATGAATATGTTAATTAGCTTGATTTACTCATCCCACAATGTATACATATATCAAAATATCACATCGTATATCATAAATATATGATTTTTACTCATCAATTTAAAAATCAATTAATTAAAATGGAAAAACCCAAATCCCAGAATCTTTGTGATGTATCTTCCTTTTCTCATTGTACATTGCTTTTTTTTTTTGCCTCATTCTTTTCTATATCTGCCTAATATTCCATTCTCCAATTAGTTTACATTACTTTATTTTCATGGGTTTTTTTGGGGACTACTAACATTGCTGCAATAAACATCTTTGGATATATTCCATATACATGGGAGATTTGTTTTTCAATTGGTGTTTTTATTTCTATGCATTAGAGTTCAAGGAGTAGGATTTCTGAGTTGAAAAGTATATGTAATTACAGTTTTAATAAATATTGCCAAATTACTTTCTAAAAAATTATTCATGATATCTTCTTCTTATATTTTTAGTGTCTTTTGGATCTGTAATGATGTCCTCTTTTTCATTCCCCATATTGGTAATTGATAATTTTGTTCTCTTTATTTCTTGATCAGTTTTGCTAGGAGTTTATTGGTTATATTCATCTTTTTAGGAAATATTTTTTGGCTGTGGTAATTTTCTTTTTTGCACAATTGTTTTTTATATTATGGTGCTCTATTCTCATCTTTATTATTTATTTCCTTCTTCTTTCTTTGGGTTTGATTTGCTGCTTTTTTCTTAGCTTTCTGTGGTGGATATTTAGATGACTTATTTATTATTCAGCCTTGTTTATTTTCTAATTTATGCATTTATGGTTACATGTTTCTCTCTAAGCACTGAATTCTATAAGCTTTTGATATGTTGTATCTTCATTACCATATGGTTCATATATTTTCTAATATCCCTTGCAATTTCTTCTTTGTCCCATGGATTATTCAGAAGCATGCTGATTAATTCTAACACATTTGGGGATTTTATTTCCAGTTTAATTCACCTGTTTAGGTAATTCAATTTGTGTCTGATTTTAACCATTTGAAATTTATTGAGACTTGACTAATGGCTCTACCTTATGTTCTATTTTGGCAAAAGTTCCATATTCACTTGAAAAGAATGTTTATTCTGCAGTTTATTGCAATGTTCTATATATGTCTATTAGGGCAAGTTTTTAGTCCTGTTGTTCAATTCTTCTACATTCTTAATGATACCATTAGTTACTAAAAAGAGGTGTATTAAAATTTCTAAATATTATTTCTGATTTCCCTATAATTTTCTTCTAAGCTTTGCCAATTTTGCTATACATATTTTAAGCTTTTTTATTAGTCACATACAAATCCAGGATTGTTATAGCTTCCTGTTGAATTGAACGCTTTATTGTTATAAAATATCATTCTTTATCTCAAATAATATTTCTTGCTTTAAATAATATTCTATCTAATATTATAGTTGTACCAGTTTTCCTTTGGTTAGTATTTTTCCTTCCTTTTAGTTTCTTACTTTCTGTGTCATTACATATAAAGTGGTCTCTTGTAAGCAGTGTATAGTTGATTTAAAAATTCCAGTCTGATAAATTTGTCTTTTATTTTCTATTTTACTTTTTTTGGTTATTATTTTTAATTGATACATAATGATTGTATACATTTTGGAGATACAGTGTGATATTTCAATACAAGTATATAATATGTGATGAGCAAATCAGGGTAATTAGGATAGCCATTACCTCAAACATTTATCTTTTCTTTATGTTGGGAACATTCAAAAACCTCTCTTCCAGCTATTTGGAAATATGCAATAAATTATTAACTATAGTCACCCTACCAAACTATCAAACACTAGCTCATGTTTCTTCTAATTGCATTTTTTGTACCTATTAATCAACCTCTTTTCATCCTCCCTCTCCCCTACCTTTCCCAGTCTCTGGTAACCACTAATCTACTCTGCAGCTTCATGAGATCCACTTTTTTAGCTTTCACACATGAATGAGAAGATGCAATATCTGTCTTTCTGTGCCTAGCTTATCTCACCTAACACAATGTTCTCCAGACTCATCCATATTGACATGAATAACAGAATTTCATTCTTTTCTATGACTGAATAATGTTCCATTGTGTATATATACCACATTTTCTTTATTCACTCATCTATTGATGGATACTTCAGTTGATTACATATGTTGAATTGTGAATAGTGCTGCAATAAACATGGGAGTGCATATATCTATTGGACGTAGGGACTTCCTTTCCTTATGATATATACCCAGCAGTGGGATTGCTGGATCATATGGTAGTTCTATAGTTAGTTTTCTGAAGAATTTTTATATTGTTTTCCATAATGGTTGTACTAGTTTACATTCCTACCAACAGTGTACAAGAGTTCCCTTTTTCCACATCCTCACCAGCATTTTTTTTTTGTCTTTTTTATAATAACCATTTTAACTGGAGTGAGATGATATCTCATTATGGTTTTTATTTGCATTTCCCTAATGATTAGTGATGCTGACCATTTTTCTTTTTTTTTACATTTATTCTGGCCATTTAGGCACCGAGAACATACACTGGGTAAAGAACAGTTTTCAATATATGGTGCTGGGAAAACTGGATATACACATGCAAAGGAATAAAATTAGAACTCTTTCCCTCACCATATACAAAAATCAACCCCAGATGGTTTAAAGACTTAAATGGAAGACCTGAAACTCTGAAGCTCCTAGAAGAAAACCTAGGGGAAATGCTTCAGAACATTGGTGGGAAAAGATTTTATGGATAAGACCTCAAAAGCACAGGCAACAAAAGCAAAAATAGACAAATAGAATATATCAAATTGAAAAGCTTCTGCATAGCAAAAGAAACAATCAACAGATTGAAGAGACAACCTACATAATGGGAGGGACTATTTTCAAACTATCCATCTGACAAGGGGTTTATAACTAAAGTGTATAAGGAACTGAAACAACTCAATTGCAAAAAAAAAAAACAATCTGATTTAAAACTGAGTAAAAGATGTGAATAAACATTTTTCAAAAGAAGACATACAAATGGCCAACAGGTACATGAAAAAATGCTCATTACTACTAATCATCAGGGAAATGCAAATCAAAACTACAATAAGATATCATCTCACCCCAGTTAAAAGAACTTTTATCAAAAAGACAAAAAATAATGGATGCTGGTAAGAATGCAGATTAACGTGCAGAACCCTTGTACACTGTTGGTAGGAATGTAAATTAGTGCAGCCACTATGGAAAACAGCAATGAGTTTAATCAAAAAACTAAAAATAGAACTACTATATGATCCAGCAATCTCACTGCTAGGTGTATATCTAAAAAAAAAAAGGAATTAATATATCAAAGAAATATCTGCATTCCTATGTTTATTGCAGCACTATTCATAATAGTCAAGATGTGGAATCAACCTTGGTGTTCATAAACAGATGAATGAATAAAGAAAATGTGGTATAGAGACACAATGGAATATTATTCAGCCATAAAAAAGAATGAAATTCTATCCTTTGTGGAGACATAAATGAACCGGGAATAATTAGCGAAATAATCCAGGCACAGAAAGGCAAATATCATATGTTCTCACTCATATGTGGGAGCTAAATAAGTGGATCTCATTGAGATAGGGAGTAGATTGGTGGTTACCAGAGGCTGGGAAGGGTAGGGAAAAGGGAGGATGAAGAGAGGTTGATTAGCAGGTATAAAAATACAGTTAGATAAAGGAATAAAATCTAGAGTTTGATAGTTCAGTAGGGCAACTATAGCTAACAATAATTTATTGTATATTTCAAAATAGCTAGAAGAATTAGAAAGTTCCCAACACAAAGATAAATGTTTGAGGTGATGTATATCCTAATTACATTGATTTGATCATTACATATTGTATGCATTATCAAAATATCACATGTACCCCCAAATATGTACAACTGTTATGCATCAATAAAAACAAAACAAAACAATCTGATTTAAAAGTGAGCGAATGATTTGAAAAGACATTCTCAAAAGAAGATAATCGATTGATAACTGTGTTTTGAGAATTTAGTTCATTCAGATTTAATGTAATTAATGATAGGGTTGATTTCGTCTATTTTACTTATATATTTGTCTAATCTGTTCTTGTTTCCTTTTTCTTCCTTTATTGACTTCTCATACACTATTGAAGTATTTCTTATTATTTCATCTTCTGTTAGCTTATTAGTTATATAGTTTACAGTTTTATTTTAGTACTTCCACTTCCAGTATGATAGTGTGACAAGCTCTGTCACACTGTGCTGGTCCAGTGGCCCTATGGACACACAACAAATGACTAAACGTATATTTAAGAAAATCTTCTAAAACTTGGTAAGAATTGCAAGAGTCTTTGGTATTTGAACCAATATCTGTGCCATCCTTCCCCTTCCCACTTTGGTGAGATGGAAGCTCCACTCCAGACTGGTAAACCAAGAACACAAGGTTCCCTCTCCCCAGCTCCCAGAAAAAAGGCTAGCTTCCAAGGAGAGGCAGAATGTTAACATTTCTCATCCTGCTCCTCGCTACCTGTTGCTGAGACTAAGTTTCACATGAGTGGGGCTGAGAGATGGGGCCCCCTTCTGCCCAGCACTACTTGTGAGATGAAGGCTCTACCTTGGGCATGGTGCTGCTTAGAATATTGGGGTCCAGATTGCCCTTGCACCCAGCCCATAGGGCAGGGGCTCAATGCTGAAAGGTGTAAGCTGATGCTCTCTCCTCCCCCATCCATTGAGTGCTCAGCTTCTAAAGCAGTGGTGTCACTGGGAAAGAAGCATGTTCTCTCTGTACTCAGTGCTAGAACCTTGGCTCAAAGGTTTGAGCTGGGAAGAGAAAGCAGACTGTAGAACATAGAGCTACAAATCTCTACTCCCAAAAACTAATTTTATTTGCAACACACCTGGAGCAATTCAAGCCTAAGAAGCTCACAGAAACAGTGGAAATGGTAGTGAAAGGCAACTGCAAAAAGATTGATTGATTTATTAGACATATAGGCCATGTTGCTAGAGAGAAACAGGAGAGACAGCTGGGGAGACCTCCTGGGGTCAGAACAAATTTCAAACCCTGACCTCAGGAACTATCTCTTCAAAGGAGCTAGAATTGCAATTAATGGAGCTTAAAAATGGGGTGTGGTCAGAGAATGAGACAGTCAAAGAGAGCTGTGGAAAACCACTGTCATCCTAGAGTGACTCTGGGCATATCCAAGGCTGTATCCCTGAGGAGCAACATCAGAGACTTCACACTACAGGGGAGAAGGGAATAGAGTTCCTTAAAACAAGCCATTCACTAAACTAGTAAACAAGCAAATAACAATGACCAGGCCCAGACAGGGAGGATAAGTACCCAGAATTGCTACAATATATTATTTAAAATGTTTGATTTTCAACAAAAATTATGAGATACGCAGAGAAACAAGAAAGTATAGTCCCTACACCAGAAAAAAAAAAAAAGCAGGCAGCTGAAGTGTTTGTGTAAAGTGACCAGTGTCAGAATTAACAAAGATTTCAAAATAGCCATTATAAATATGTTTAAAAAACTAAGGGAAACCATTATTAGACAAGTAAAAGAATGTATAATGACAATGTCACATCAAGTAGAGAAAATGACAAAGAGAAATTTTAAAAAATGGAAACTCTGGAATTGAAAAGTTCAGTAATTTAAATGAAAAATTTACTAGAGGTGCTCTTAATGTATTAGTACTGGCAGGAGAAAGAATCAGCAAACTGAAAGACAGATTGAAAAAGATTATGCAATCTAAGCAACCGAGAAAAAAGAATGACGATAAACAGAGTCTTAGAGAAATGTGGGGCGCTGTTAAGCACGCTGCCAGTGAATGAATTAAATAATCCAATAAAAAAGGCAGTGATTTTCAGACTGGGTAGGAAAACAATATCCAACCATATGCTGTCTATAGGAGAAACACTTTGGATGCAAATATACAAAGAAATCAAAAGTAAAGGTATGGAAAAAGATATATTATGCAAACAACAACCACAAGAAAGCTGGAGTGACTGTACTAATATGAGAAAAAATAGACCCTAAGAGAAAGAATATTACTAGAGATAAATAGGGACATTTTGTAATAATGAAAGGGTCAACCATCATGAAGACGTAAGAATGATAAACATATGTATATCTAATGGCAGAACACCAGAATACATAAAGTAGGAACTGACAGAAATAAAGGAAAAAAACAAACAAACTGGCAATTCTACAGTAATAGTGACTTCAATACTCCACTTTGAAGAATGGAAAGAACAACCAGGAAGAAAATGAGCAAGCAAATAGAAGAACTGAAAAACACCACAAACCATCCAGACCTAACAAACATCTCTGCATCTAACACAAGAGAATAAACGTTCTTCTCAAGAGTAGATGGAGCATTCTCCAGGATAGACCATATGTTACATACATTAACTGAATACATTTAAAGTGACAGAAAAATACAAAGTATGTTTTCCAACCATAATGGAACAAAATTAGAAATCAGTAACAGAAAGAAATTTTGGAAACTCACAAATGTGGAAATTAGTATATACTCCTAAATAACCAATAGATCAAAGAAGAAATAAAAAATGAAATTAGAAACACTTTGAGATGAATAAAAATGAAGACACAAGATGCTAAAATGTATGGGATGCAGCTAAAGCAGTGCTAGTGGGAAATTTATACCTGTAAATGCCTATATTAAAAAAGAAGAAAATGTCAAATCAATAACCTAACCTTCCACCTTAAGAAACTCGAAAAAGCAGAGCAAAGTAAAGCTAAAGGTAGCAGAAGGCAGGAAATAATAAACATTAGAAAGGAAATTAATGATACAGAGACTAAAATGATATAGAGACTACGTAACAGAGAAAATGATTTTTTACAAGGGTACAAAGACCATTTAATGGGAAAGAAGAGTGTTTTCAACAAATGATGCTGGAACAACTGGTTGAAAAACAATATAGTTGGACCTTTGTCTTCACACCATGTAAAATAATTACCTCAAAATGGATCAAAGACCTTAATGTGACAGCTTAAGCTATAAAATTCTTAGAAGAAAACATAGGGGTAAATCTGCAAAAGTACAAAAAAAAAGTAGGTAAATTGGATTTTATCAGAATAAAAAACTGCTATGCCTCAAAGGTCACTATCAAGAGAAAGCATAAATATCTCATAGAATGGAAGAAAATATCCACAAATTATATATCTGATAAAGGATTTGTTTCTAGGAAGTATAGTAATCTCCCCCTCTTACCTGCAGGGGATATATTTCAAGACCCTCAGTGGATGCCTGAAACCACAGATAGTACTGAATTCTATAGGTACTATGTTATTTTTAAAATCTGGTAACTGAGGTGGCTACTAAGTGATGTTGGCTAGTATATACAGCATTGATATGCTGGATAAAGGGATGCTTCACATTCTGGGTGGGATGGAGGACGATTTCACGCAACTCAGAATGGAGCGCAACTTAAAATGTAGACTATGTCTGGAATTTTCCATTTAATATTTTTGAACTGCAGTTAACCATGGGTAACTGAAACTGTGGAAAGTGAAACTGCAAATAAAGGGGGGGACTAGTGTATAAAGAACAATTATAATTCAATAATAAGAAAACAAATCACATGATTAAAAATGGGCAAAGAATCTAAATAGATATTTCTCCAAAGAAGATAGATAAATGGCTAATAAGCACATGAAGAAATGCTCAACCTCATCGCTTGTCAGGGAAATGCAAATCAAAACCACATGGTGAGATACCTCTTCATACCCACTACATGACTATAATTAAAAAGTAAGATAATAACATGTGTTAGTGAGGGTGCAGAGAATTTGGAATTCTCATACGCTGCTTGTGGGAATGTAAAATGGTGCCACCACTTTGGACAACAGTCTGACAGTTTCTCAAATGGTTAAACATAGAGTTAACCTATGATTCAGGAATTCTACTCCAATGTATATACACACAGGAAATGGAAACATATGTCAACGCAAAAACATATTCATGAGCCACATTATTTATAATAGCCAAAGGGTGGAAACTACTCATTTTTTTCAACCAAACACAGGATTAAAAAATGTGATATATCCTTAGACTGGAATATGATTTAGCCATAAAAGAGAATGAAGTACTGGTATATGCTGCAATATGAATAAACCTTGAAAATATTATGCTAAGTGAAACAGACCAGTCACTAAAGATGTATGATTCCATTTATATGAAACATCACGGATAGACAAATCTGCTTAGAGCTGACTGGGATGGGGAGATTGGGCAATAGCTAAAGAGTACAGGGTTTTGGTTCTTTTTTTGAGGTGACAAAAATGCTCAAAATTGAATGTAGTGATGGTTGCCCATATCTCTGAATATACAAAAAGCCATTGAACTGTGCACTTTACGTGCATGAATTGCATGGTATGTGAACTACACCTTAATGAAGCTGGTATAAAATTTTTAATTTAGTGCCCGTTCTACAGATTATAACATGCATAATCAACATATTACTGTTTAGTTTAAATGAATGCTTTTATCATTTCTTGAGCAACCTAATAACTTCATAACCTTTTTTTGAGACAGGGTCTCACTCTGTCGCCCAGGCTGTATTGCAGTGGTGTGATCACAGCTCACTGCACTTTTGACCTCCTGGGCTTAAGTGGTCCTCCCACCTCAGCCTCCTGAGTAGTTAGGACTACAAGTGTACATCACCATGCCTGGCTAATTTTTGTAGATACAGAGTCTCGCTATATTGCCCAGGCTGGTCTCAAACTCCTGGACTCAAGCAATCCATCTGCCTCAGCCTCTCAAAGTGCTGGGATTACAAGTGTGAGCCATTGCACCTGGTTCTTTATAACTCAACTCCATTTGTTCTCCTTCACATTTTTGTGTTACTGACATCAATATTTACTTCTTCATATATTTAAAATTTTATGAGGATATATTAAAGTTATCATTTCAAACCCTAAGGAAAGTATACATTTAGATTTAGTCACATATTCTTCCCAGTGCTTTTAATTTCTTCTTGAATTATTCTATCTGAGATTATTCTCCTTCCATCTGAAAAACTCCGTTTAGTATTTCTTTTGGTGGAGTTTTGCTGGAATTGTCTTATTTTTATTTGTTAGAACATTTAGTTTTTGAAATAGTTTCACTGAGTGTAGAATTCTCTGTCGGCACTTTTCTCTTAAATCATTTAAAGATGTCATTCCATTGTCTTCCGGATTCTACAGTTTCTTTGCAAAAGACAGTTGTTGGTGTTATTACTGTTTTGATGGTTATATGTCATTTTTCCCCTCTGGAAGCTTTAAATGTCTTCTATTTGTGTTGAGTTTTTAGGAAGCTTATTATAAAGTATCCTGTTAGGAGTCTATAGAGATTCTTGAATTGATATTTTTATTATTAATTTTTTTTTTAGTTTTGGGAAATCTTGGCCAGTATTTCTTTAATCATTGTTTTTGTTTCCTCTCTCTTCCTGGGACTCAATTACACATCTTAGATCCTTCAATTTTGTCCCATATGTTTATTTTCTGCATTTTCCATCTTTTTATTTTCTCTCAATTATGGATATTTTCTATTGATCTATTTTTCAGTTTGGCAGTTCTCTCTTCTACTACCAAATTCATCTATTGAATTCTTCATTTCAATAAATGTGTTTTTCAGTTCTTGAGTTATATCTATATATATATATAATTTCTTGAATTATATATAATGAAGTTCTTGAATTATATGTATATAATTTCAGTTTTCTGGTGAGATTCTTCATCGTTTGTTTTCTTAAACATATTGTTCATAATTATTTTAAGTTCCATGTCTGATAACACCAACACTTAAATCGCCAATTTTTATTGTCTGGTTTATCTCTTGATTTTCAGGCATCTATTCATGTTTCTTGATGTGTCAAGAAATTCTTATTAATTGGATGCAGGACACTGTGCATGAAAAATTGCGGCTGCTTCAACTGATGTTAGCTCACAGGCATACAGCATTGGAAGAGCGCCTTGATTCAAATGCGCTTGATTCAAAGGCAGGTGTTAGCCTTTGTCATGGCTGGTCTATTTCCAGTTTGTTGTTACTGGCAGAATATTACCTTTACACTTAGGGATTTTCCCTTCTGGAGTCCCAACTTAAACCCTTGTATGCTTAAAAGGACCATTACACTTTGCTGAGCTTGAACTTCATTCGCTGATTCCCTAGCGCTATTAGACTGCTGAAGTCCTTTAATAACTCTTTAGCCTCCCAGATGTGGCTTTCGTCTTGGTTTCTGGGACTCTCACTTAAGCATGCACACAACTTAGGAATTAGAAAACATCTCAAGGTGAGGTTGATTCTAGAATTTTTTTAGTTTACTTCTCTCCTCTTATTTGAGACACTGGTCCCCTGGGCAACACCAAACTAACTCTTTTCTCTGCAGCCCAAAGAGATTTCCGCAAGCCCCTGACCACTAATTTCTGCTAGGCTCCAACTTTCATTGCAGTGAACTTGCAAATGTCCTAAAGGAAAAGTCACAGGTGAATGTGGGGCTCACCTCAATGTACCTCCCAATTCTAACATTTTGACCCTTGAAGTTTTGCCTGCCTTGTTGTCCAATAATGTTAAACAGATACTTGATGTATCCAACAACTTTTATAATGGTTGTTGGCAGGAAGATTATTTCCAGAAATATTGCTCCTTTGTGGCTGGAAGTTGAAGTTCTTTGCATTGTGTTTTGTAATATTTTTCCCTTTTGATCTTTCATACCATCAATATGAGTCTCAAAAGTGTTCATTTTCTCTTTCATTTCATCCACTGATTTTCTTAAAAGTGAAAAAAAATCATGTTTATTGGCCTCAGAAACTCTTATTTTGAACTGTTTGACCCTCATTCGGTGGTTTTTTTTTCCTTTATGATGTCCTTTAGGACATCTGTTTTAGTACTGCAGCTCCTCCTGGGCAAGTTGTTTGCTACACTGTTCACTGTCTTTTCAGAATGAAAGACCAGATCCTCGCAATCTCTCTGGCATCGAGGACTCACCTCCAGATTTAGCTCCCTGACAGCTCCTCTCTGGACCACACCCAGTGGCTTTCACTACCCTACCTCTGGGTGGGGTGAGTTCTGAGATTTTTAGGGAGCAAACATATCTCTAGGAATTGAGAAGCTCTGGTTCTCAATCCTAGAGTTTCTTGCCACAGGAATTTCCTAGACTCTAGTTCAGTCTGGAGGGAAGCAAAATTGTGTGAAAGTTCCTTCCTCAGAACTCCGAGATGTCTGACCAGGCCTTCCTCACACTTTTCAGCCCTCACCTGCTCTCTGGGCCCTGTGGCTGCCCCTGTGCACATTGGATTGGCGATGTGAGGCATTGGGCAGCAGGGATGCATGTTTCTGTTGACATCTTTCTAGAATCCTTTTTAACCCTCTTTCCACCTCTGAGTGTAGGGGGTTCCCACAGAAAATTAGGTCAAGGCCATTGGTGCATAGAAAGCCATGTGAGCTGAGAGTCTGAACAGTATTGAACATTGCTTAGGTTAAGGCATTCAAAAATCAATCTCATCATTAGCAAACAACTGAAAATATACTTGAAAAAAATGAAAATTTGGCTTAAAACTCTGAATATTTGGACACTAGCGAACATGTTTTAATTTGGCTCTGGGTCTCTATGAAAGAAGAGTACATTTCATTAAAATTAGAAATGCATCAATATCAATTCCAGCACTTTCCAAACTGGCTTTAACTGGGAGGCTAATAAGGGTGCCAAATAAGTTTGGTTAACTCTTAAACAATGTTAAATAGGTTTTGGTTTTGCCACTTGACTTTTTTTTTTTTTTTTTTTGAGATGGTGTTTCACTCTTGTCACCCAGGCTGGAGTGCAGTGGTGTGATCTTGGCTTACCATAACCTCCGCCTCCTGGGTTCAAGCGATTCTCCTGGCTTAGCCTCCCAAGTAGCTGGAACTATGGGTGTGCACCACCAAGCCCAGCTAATTTTTTGTATTTTTAGTAGAGATGGAGTTTCACCATGTTGGTCAGGCTGGTCTCGAACTCCCAACCTTAGGTGATTCATCTGCCTTGGCCTCCCAAAGTGCTGGGATTACAGGCATGACTCATCGTGCCTGGCATGCTAATGGACTTTTTAATGTTGTCCTTATCCTAATGTGTATTGTAAATCTCCAAGAAGAACAAATCAGTGGTCACAGATATCCTGTGTATAGCTGTTTGGGGAAATGCTGCTCTATTCCAGTGACTTGTGAAATAACAGATCATTCTGTCAGTCATCAGTAACATTCCCACTTGGCTGAGTTATTGTGTTTTAGTTTGGATTCCCCAAAAAGCTGATCTTATGAGTAGTCTGAGTGAAGAATTTTACATGGGAGGTAATGTTGGGAAGCACTGCTAGGGACATAGGGAAGTTAGACAAGGAAGGAAAATTAGCCAATACATAGTCTATTAATGTGGGTAATTGGGTTCTATCCTGCTGGGGACCTCTAGGAGAGGGTACAGTACATCCTACTTGAGAGGTGAAGAAGCAGAGGAATTGATTAACCAGCTTTCATGCTTCTGCGTCTGAGGGTTGTGTGTAGAGAACAGAGAGTTACAAGGGGATATGGGTTGAGTGTCAATAGTGTCTGCCACATATCGTAAATAATATCGCAAAAGCTCATGCATTTACACTGTATATTTTCTGCCTTTTTCCCTTTATTCCTGGTACTGCTGCTTCTTGAAATCCTAACCAACTTTACATTCTATGTCAAATACTATGTCTTCTCTTGTGTAATTTCCTGCTATTTCATTATAGGTATTCATAAGTAAATTCTCTCTCTCCTACCAAGACACTTGCAGAGAGATAGATGTATTTCATTCATTTTTCTAGACTTGTAGCACAGTGGCTTGTGCCGGACAGGAGCCCAATCAATGTGTGTTGACTGAAGGTCTTCAAATTCTGGAATAGAAACAGTGTTAGCACAGTATGAATTAAAGCATGAAGAATTCACTTGCGACTTCTACAAGCAAGTGGATGGTTTGAACCACTTATTTTTGGAATGGTAATTCTTATTTGTTGGATAAAGTTTGTATCTGGACAGCCAAACATTTAAATAAATGCCAGGAGGGTCTTGGAAGTTTCATCATTCCATCTGGACTGCAAGACACGTATATGGGTACGTCTGTTCTGAAAGCATGCTTAGTAGTAGTTAAGTATATCCTTGGGAATTTTCTGACTTTATTCAGACAGATGTTTTCTCTAACTAGTATTGGCCTTTGTTTAGACAAATCTAAAAGTCAGGATAGTTCCATTTTGCTTTTTAAAAATAGAATAAACAGTGTTTCTTCTGCATTCATAATGAATGTTTATAGTCATTTATATATATTAAATGCTATTAATCAAGAGAAGTAAATGAGTTAAGCTATTGCCCTAAATAAGTAAAAAATGGGAACATAATTGGAAATGGCCTCCCCTTTCCTATTTTTGTACTGTTCTACTTAATATTTAGCAGATGGAGTATGAATAGAAATGCTTAAGTTGGAATGCTTTATGGGGTTATAAACTGTTGTTAATTAGTTGTGAAATAATTTTAATTACTTAAAAATTCCATTATGACAGTGCTTCAAATATGTGCCACATATTGGCATCCTATTACAGATCATCATTTTGTAAATCCAAACTGGAGTGCAGTGGTGAGATCACAGGTCACTGCATCCTTGACCTCCTGGGCTTAAGTGATCCTCCCACCTCAGCCTCCCGAGTAGCTGAGACCATAGGCATGCGCCACCACATCCGGCTTTCTTTTAATTTTTTTGTAGAGACAAGGTCTTTCCATGTTGCACAGGCTGGTCTCAAACTCCTAGCCTCAAGCAATCCTCTTGCCTTGGCCTTCCAAAGTGCTGGGGTTACAGGAGTGAGACACTGCCCCCAGCCCGTAAATCATTTTACTTACACTTATATTGATGGAAGGAAAATAAGGTGAATCTATTCGATATATTTATAGAGAAGAGATTTGACAGGATAAAGAAAAATAGTTTACCTCAAATTGGGCTATAAAAATACTGAAGCCTTTGGGATTTTATCAGCCATTCAAAGCAATTTCTTTAAAAAAATGGAAAAAGTAATGTGAAAGAAAGAGGAAGATCAATTGGATCTAGCCCTCTTCTTCTAAGCTCCTCTTTTTACTCTATTCTTCATTTTATCTATTTGTAGTTTCACTCCTAGCCTAGAGGAAGAAGGTATCAGTCATGACTACCAAAAGTAGCCTATTTTATTTTTTTCCAGCTTTATTAAGATATAATTGACAAATAAAAATTGTATACATTCAGGTGCACAAAGTGATATTTTGATATATGTATACATTGTGAAATGATTATCACAATCAAGCTAATTAACATACTAATCACCTCACACAGTTACCTTTTTATGTGATGAGAATACTTAACCAAAAATTTCAAGCAAACAATACAGGATTATTAACTATTGTCACCATGCTGTACATTAGATGTCCAAAACTTATTCGTCTTATAAGTGAAAGTTTGTACCCTTTGACCAACATCTCTCCATTTCCCCCACTCTCTGACCCCTGGTAATGACTCTCCTACTCTCTTTCTATAAGTTCAACTTTTAAAATTTGTGTGTGTAAGTGAGATCATGCACTGTTTGCCTTTCTGTGCCTGGCTTATCTCACTTAGCAGAACGTCCTCCAGGCTCATCCACGTTGTCACAAATGGCAAGATTTCCTTCTTTTTAAGGTTGATAAAGTATTCTCTTTTTAATAGCTCTGGGAAGATTTTCTGAGGAAGGATGATGTTATATATAAGGCACTGGGGAGTAGAGAGAGATTCATCCCTTACTTCATTCAATCATTCAAATATTTGTTGAATGAATAAATGAAAGATTAAGAAGGCAGTTTTCAACTTTAAGGTATTTATTATCTAGTATGAGACAAAACATATGTAGTCAAATTATACATTTATAAATATTATAAATTATAGACTGTGTAAGTACTCAAAGACAGGTTAAAAATGTTAAAAAAAAAAAAAGAAAAAAGAAAAAAAAAGGCTGGGTGCGGTGCCTCCCACCTGTAATCCCAGCACTTTGGGAGGTCGAGGCAGGCGGATCACGAGGTCAAGAGATCAAGACCATCCTGGCCAATATGGCAAAACCCTGTCTCTACTGAAAATACAAAAATTAGCTGGGCATGGTGGCATGTGCCTGTAATACCAGCTACTCGGGAAGCTGAGGTAGGAGAATCGCTTGAACCCCGGTGGTGGAGGTTGCAGCCAGCTGAGATCGTGCCACTGCACTCCAGCCTGGACTGCTGAGTGAGACTCCATCTCAAAAAAAAAATGTTAAAAAAATATAAAAGAGGGAGACTTTT
The DNA here is from genome assembly GCF_029289425.2 of Pan paniscus. NCBI lineage: Eukaryota > Metazoa > Chordata > Mammalia > Primates > Hominidae > Pan > Pan paniscus. Next base: position 43,653,424 of record NC_073272.2, read on the forward strand.
AACTAAGTATATACTTACAGTTTGGGTTAATGGTGGTGGAGTCTGGGAAGACTTCTTTAAAGAGGTAGCATTTGTAGAAAACCCTAAAGTCTTGACTGAAAGGCTCCTAGAGCTGATAAACAACTTCAGTAAAGTTTCAGAATGCAAAATCAATGTACAAAAATCAGCATCATTTCTTTACACCAATACTGTTCAGGTTGAGAGCAAAATCAAGAATGCAATCTCACACTAGCCACAGACAGACACAAAGTACTTAGGAATACATCTAACCAAGGAGGTGAAAGATCTCTACAAGGAGAACTACAAAACACCGGTGAAAGAAATCATAGATGACATAAACAAATGGAAAAAACATTCCATGCTCATGGATTGGATGAATCAATATTATTAAAATGGCAATGCTGCCCAAAACAATTTGCAGATTCAACACTATTTCTGTCAAACTAGCAATGTCATTTTTCACAGAATTAGCAAAAAACAGTTCTAAATTTCATATGGAACCAAAAAAGAGCCCGAATAGCTGGAGCAATCCTAAGCAAAAAGAACAAAGCCAGAGGTATCACATTACCCAACTTCAAACTATTCCACAAGGCTACAGTAACAAAAACAGCATGGTACTGGTACAAAAACAGACACACAGACCAATGGAACAGAATAGAGAATACAGAAATAAAGCCACACACCTATAACCACCTGATCTTTGTCAAAGGTGACAATAACAAGCAATGAGGAATGGACTCCCTATTCAATAAATGGTGCTGGGATAACTGGCTAGCCATAAGCAGAAGGTTGAAACTGGACCCCTTCCTTTCACCATATGCAAAAATTAACTCAAGATGGATTAAAGACTTTAAGACCTCAAACTATAAAAATCCTAGAAGAAAACCTAGGAAATACTATTCTGGACATCAGCCTTGGCAAAGAATTTATGGCTAAGTCCCCAAAAGCAATTGCAACAACCACAAAAATTGACAAGTGGGATCTAATTAAACGGAAGGGCTTTTGCACGGTAAAAGAAACTAACGGTCGGGGGAGGAGCCAAGATGGCTGAATAGGAACAGCTCCGGTCTACAGCTCCCAGCGTGAGCGACGCAGAAGACGGGTGATTTCTGCATTTCCATCGGAGGTACCGGGTTCATCTCACTAGGGAGTGCCAGACAGTGGGCGCAGGTCAGTGGGTGAGCACACTGTGCGCGAGCCGAAGCAGGGCGAAGCATTGCCTCCCTCGGGAAGCGCAAGGGGTCAGGGAGTTCCCTTTCCTAGTCAAAGAAAGGGGTGACAGACGGCACCTGGAAAATTGGGTCACTCCCACCCGAATACTGCACTTAAAAAACGGGCTTAAAAAATGGCACACCACGAGATTACATCCCGCACCTGGCTCAGAGGGTCCTACGCCCACGGAGTCTCGCTGATTGCTAGCACAGCAGTCTGAGATCAAACTGCAAGGCGGCAGCGAGGCTGGGGGAGGGGCGCCCGCCATTGCCCAGGCTTGCTGAGGTAAACAAAGCAGCCCTGAAGCTCGAACTGGGTGGAGCCCACCACAGCTCAAGGAAGCCTGCTTGCCTCTGTAGGTTCCACCTCTGGGGGCAGGGCACAGACGAACAAAAAGACAGCAGTAACCTCTGCAGACTTAAATGTCCCTGTCTGACAGCTTTGAAGAGAGCAGTGGTTCTCCCAGTACGCAGCTGGAGATCTGAGAACGGGCAGACTGCCTCCTCACGTGGGTCCCTGACCCCTGACCCGTGAGCAGCCTAACTGGGAGGCACCCCCCAGCAGGGGCAGACTGACACCTCACAAGGCAGGGTACTCCAACAGACCTGCAGCTGAGGGTCCTGTCTGTTAGAAGGAAAACTAACAAACAGAAAGGACATCCACACCAAAAACCCATCTTTACATCACCATCATCAAAGACCAAAAGTAGATAAAACCACAAAGATGGGGAAAAAACAGAGCAGAAAAACTGGAAACTCTAAAAAGCAGAGCGCCTCTCCTCCTCCAAAGGAACGCAGTTCCTCACCAGCGACGGAACAAAGCTGGACGGAGAATGACTTTGACGAGTTGAGAGAAGAAGGCTTCAGACGATCAAATTACTCCGAGCTACGGGAGGACATGCAAACCAAAGGCAAAGAAGTTGAAAACTTTGAAAAAAATTTAGAAGAATGTATAACTAGAATAACCAATAGAGAGAAGTGCTTAAAGGAGCTGATGGAGCTGAAAACCAAGGCTCAAGAACTACGTGAAGAATGCAGAAGCTTCAGGAGTCGATGCGATCAACTGGAAGAAAGGGTATCAGCGATGGAAGATGAAATGAATGAAATGAAGCGAGAAGGGAAGTTTAGAGAAAAAAGAATAAAAAGAAACGAACAAAGCCTCCAAGAAATATGGGACTATGTGAAAAGACCAAATCTACATCTGATTGGTGTACCTGAAAGTGACAGGGAGAATGGAACCAAGTTGAAAAACACTCTGCAGGATATTATCCAGGAGAACTTCCCCAATCTAGCAAGGCAGGCCAACATTCAGATTCAGGAAATACAGAGAACGCCACAAAGATACTCCTCGAGAAGAGCAACTCCAAGACACATAATTGTCAGATTCACCAAAGTTGAAATGAAGGAAAAAATGTTAAGGGCAGCCAGAGAGAAAGGTAGGGTTACCCTCAAAGGGAAGCCCATCAGACTAGCAGCAGATCTCTCAGCAGAAACCCTACAAGCCAGAAGAGAGTGGGGGCCAATATTCAACATTCTTAAAGAAAAGAATTTTCAACCCAGAATTTCATATCCAGCCAAACTAAGCTTCATAAGTGAAGGAGAAATAAAATCCTTGACAGACAAGCAAATGCTGAGAGATTTTGTTACCACCAGGCCTGCCCTAAAAGAGCTTCTGAAGGAAACGCTAAACATGGAAAGGAACAACCAGTACCAGCCGCTGCAAAATCATGCCAAAATGTAAAGACCATCGAGACTAGGAAGAAACTGCATCAACTAACAAGCAAAATAACCAGCTAACATCATAATGACAGGATCAAATTCACACATAACAATATTAACTTTAAATGTAAATGGACTAAATGCTCCAATTAAAAGACACAGACTGGCAAACTGGATAAAGAGTCAAGACACATCAGTGTGCTGTATTCAGGAAACCCGTCTCACGTGCAGAGACACACATAGGCTCAAAATAAAGGGATGGAGGAAGATCTACCAAGCAAATGGAAAACAAAAAAAGGCAGGGGTTGCAATCCTAGTCTCTGATAAAACAGACTTTAAACCAACAAAGATCAAAAGAGACAAAGAAGGCCATTACATAATGGTAGAGGGATCAATTCAACAAGAAGAGCTAACTATCCTAAATATATATGCACCCAATACAGGAGCACCCAGATTCATAAAGCAAGTCCTGAGTGACCTACAAAGAGACTTAGACTCCCACACATTAATAATGGGAGACTTTAACACCCCACTGTCAACATTAGACAGATCAATGAAGCAGAAAGTCAACAAGGGTACTCAGGAATTGAACTCAGCTCTGCACCAAGCGGACCTAATAGACATCTACAGAACTCTCCACTCCAAGTCAACAGAATATACGTTTTTTTCAGCACCACACCACACCTATTCCAAAATTGACCACATACTTGGAAGTAAAGCTCTCCTCAGCAAATGTAAAAGAACAGAAATTATAACAAACTATCTCTCAGACCACAGTACAATCAAACTAGAACTCAGGATTAAGAATCTCACTCAAAACCGCTCAACTACATGGAAATTGAACAACCTGCTCCTGAATGACTACTGGGTACATAACAAAATGAAGGCAGAAATAAAGATGTTCTTTGAAACCAACGAGAACAAAGACACAACACACCAGAATCTCTGGGACGCATTCAAAGCAGTGTGTAGAGGGAAATTTATAGCACTAAATGCCCACAAGAGAAAGCAGGAAAGATCCAAAATTGACACCCTAACATCACAATTAAAAGAACTAGAAAAGCAAGAGCAAACACATTCAAAAGCTAGCAGAAGGCAAGAAATAACTAAAATCAGAGCAGAACTGAAGGAAATAGAGACATAAAAAACCCTTCAAAAAATTAATGAATCCAGGAGCTGGTTTTTTGAAAGGATCAACAAAATTGATAGACCGCTAGCAAGACTAATAAAGAAAAAAAGAGAGAAGAATCAAATAGATGCAATAAAAAATGATAAAGGGGATATCACCACCGATCCCACAGAAATACAAACTATCATCAGAGAATACTACAAACACCTCTACGCAAATAAACCAGAAAATCTAGAAGAAATGGATAAATTCCTTGACACATACACTCTCCCAAGACTAAACCAGGAAGAAGTTGAATCTCTGAACAGACCAATAACAGGATCTGAAATTGTGGCAATAATCAATAGCTTACCAACCAAAAAGAGTCCAGGACCAGATGGATTCACAGCCGAATTCTACCAGAGGTACAAGGAGGAACTGGTACCATTCCTTCTGAAACTATTCCAATCAATAGAAAAAGAGGGAATCCTCCCTAACTCATTTTATGAGGCCAGCATCATCCTGATACCAAAGCCTGGCAGAGACCCAACAAAAAAAGAGAATTTTAGACCAATATCCTTGATGAACATTGATGCAAAAATCCTCAATAAAATACTGGCAAACCGAATCCAGCAGCACATCAAAAAGCTTATCCACCATGATCAAGTGGGCTTCATCCCTGGGATGCAAGGCTGGTTCAATATACGCAAATCAATAAATGTAATCAAGCATATAAACAGAACCAAAGACAAAAAACACATGATTATCTCAATAGATGCAGGAAAGGCCTTTGACAAAATTCAACAACACTTCATGCTAAAAACTCTCAATAAATTAGGTATTGATGGGATGTATCTCAAAATAATAAGAGCTATCTATAACAAACCCACAGCCAATATCATACTGAATGGGCAAAAACTGGAAGCATTCCCTTTGAAAACTGGCACAAGATAGGGATGCCCTCTCTCACCACTCCTATTCAACATAGTGTTGGAAGTTCTGGCCAGGGCAATTAGGCAGGAGAAGGAAATAAAGGGTATTCAATTAGGAAAAGAGGAAGTCAAATTGTCCCTGTTTGCAGACGACATGATTGTATACCTAGAAAACCCCACTGTCTCAGCCCAAAATCTCCTTAAGCTGATAAGCAACTTCAGCAAAGTCTCAGGATACAAAATCAATGTACAAAAATCACAAGCATTCTTATATACCAGCAACAGACAAACAGAGAGCCAAATCATGAGTGAACTCCCATTCACAACTGCTTCAAAGAGAATAAAATACCTAGGAATCCAACTTACAAGGGATGTGAAGGACCTCTTCAAGGAGAACTACAAACCACTGCTCAAGGAAATAAAAGAGGATACAAACAAATGGAAGAACATTCCATGCTCATGGGTAGGAAGAATCAATATCGTGAAAATGGCCATACTGCCCATGGTAATTTACAGATTCAATGCCATCCCCATCAAGCTACCAATGACTCTCTTCACATAATTGGAAAAAACTACTTTAATGTTCATATGGAACCAAAAAAGAGCCCGCATCACCAAGTCAATCCTAAGCCAAAAGAACAAAGCTGGAGGCATCGCACTACCTGACTTCAAACTATACTACAAGGCTACAGTAACCAAAACAGCATGGTACTGGTACCAAAACAGAGATATAGATCAATGGAAAAGAACAGAGCCCTCAGAAATAACACCGCATATCTACAACTATCTGATCTTTGACAAACCTGAGAAAAACAAGCAATGGGGAAAGGATTCCCTGTTTAATAAATGGTGCTGGGAAAACTGGCTAGCCATATGTAGAAAGCTGAAACTGGATCCCTTCCTTACACTTTATACAAAAATCAATTCAAGATGGATTAAAGACTTAAACGTTAGACCTAAAACCATAAAAACCCTAGAAGAAAACCTAGGCTTTACCATTCAGGACATAGGCATGGGCAAGTACTTCATGTCTAAAACACCAAGAGCAATGGCAACAAAAGCCAAAATTGACAAATGGGATCTAATTAAACTAAAGAGCTTCTGCACAGCAAAAGAAACTACCATTAGAGTGAACAGGCAACCTACAAAATGGGAGAAAATTTTCACAACCTACTCATCTGACAAAGGGCTAATATGCAGAATCTACAATGAACTCAAACAAATTTACAAGAAAAAAAACAAACAACCCCATCAAAAAGTGGGCGAAGGACATGAACAGACACTTCTCAAAAGAAGACATTTATGCAGCCAAAAAACACATGAAAAAATGCTCACCATCACTGGTCATCAGAGAAATGCAAATCAAAACCACAATGAGATACCATCTCACACCAGTTAGAATGGCAATCATTAAAAAGTCAGGAAACAACAGGTGCTGGAGAGGATGTGGAGAAATAGGAAAACTTTTACACTGTTGGTGGGACTGTAAACTAGTTCTACCATTGTGGAAGTCAGTGTGGCGATTCCTCAGGGATCTAGAACTAGAAATACCATTTGACCCAGCCATCCCATTACTGGGTATATACCCAAAGAACTATAAATCATGCTGCTATAAAGACACATGCACACATATGTTTATTGCGGCATTATTCACAATAGCAAAGACTTGGAACCAACCCAAATGTCCAACAATGATAGACTGGATTAAGAAAATGTGGCACATATACACCATGGAATACTATGCAGCCATAAAAAATGATGAGTTCGTGTCCTTTGTAGGGACATGGATGAAACTGGAAATCATCATTCTCAGTAAACTATCGCAAGAAGAAAAAACCAAACACCGCATATTCTCACTCATAGGTGGGAATTGAACAATGAGAACACTTGGACACAGGAAGGGGAACATCACACTCTGGGGACTGTTGTGTGGTGGGGGGAGGGGGAAGGGATAGCATTGGGAGATACACCTAATGCTAGATGACGAGTTAGTGGGTGCAGCGCACCAGCATGGCACATGTATACATATGTAACTAACCTGCACATTGTACACGTGTACCCTAAAACTTAAAGTATAATAATAAAATAAAAATAAAATAAAATAAAATAAAAAAAGAAACTAACAACAGAGTAAACAGACAACCTACAGAATGGGAGCAAATATTCACAAACTATGCATCCAACAAAGGTCTAATATTCAGAATCTATCAGGAACTTAAAAAATTCAGCAAGCAAAAAGGAAATAACCTATTAAAAAATGGACAAAGGGCACGAACAGAAACTTTTTTTTGTCTTTTTTTTATTATACTTCAAGTTCTAGGGTACATGTGCACAATGTGCAGGTTTGTTACATATGTATACATGTGCCATGTTGGTGTGCTGCACCCATTAACTCGTCATTTACATTAGGTATATCTCCTAATGCTATCCCTCCCCCCTTCCCCTCAGCCCATGACAGGCCCTGTTGTGTGATGTTCCCCTTCCTGTGTCCAAGTGTTCTCATTGTTCAATTCCCACCTATGAGTGAGAACATGCAGTGTTTGGTTTTTTGTCCTTGAGATAGTTTGCTGAGAATGATGGTTTCCAGCTTCATCTGTGTCCCTACAAAGGACATGAACTCATCCCTTTTTTTATGGCTGCATAGTATTCCATGGTGTATATGTGCCACATTTTCTTAATCCAGTCTATCATTGATGGACATTTGTGTTGGTTCCAAGTCTTTGCTATTGTGAATAGTGCTGCAATAAACATACGTGTGCATGTGTCTTTATAGCAGCATGATTTATAATCCTTTGGGTATATACCCAGTAATGGGATGGCTGGGTCAAATGGTATTTCTAGGTCTAGATCCTTGAGGAATTGCCACACTGTCTTCTACAATGGTTGAACTAGTTTACAGTCCCACCAACAGTATAAAATTGTTCCTATTTCTCCACATCTTCTCCAGCACCTGTTGTTTCCTGACTTTTTAAAGATTGCCATTCTAACTGGTGTGAGATGGTATCTCATTGTAGTTTTGATTTGCATTTCTCTGACGGCCAGTGATGATGAGCATTTTTTCATGTGTCTTTTGGCTGCATAAATATCTTCTTTTGAGAAGTGGAACAGACACTTCTTAAAAGAAGACATATAAGTAGCCAACAAACATGAAAAAAAGCTCAACATCACTAATCATCAGAGCAATGCAAATAAACACCACAAGGAGATATATCTCACACCAGTCAGAATGGCTATTATTAAAAAGTAAAAAACAACAACAACAGATGTTAGTGAGGTTGCAGAGAAAAAGAAATGTTTATACACTGTTGGTGGGAATGTAAATTAATTAAACCACTGTAGAAAGCAGTCTGGAGATTTCTCAAAAACTTAAAGCAAAACTACCACCATTTGACCCTGCAATCCCATTACTGGATATATACCCAGAGGAAAATAAATGGTTCTACCAAAAAGACACATGCACTCATATGTTCATTGCAGCATCCATTCACAATAGCAAAGACATGCTATCAACCTAGCTTCCCATCAGTGATGAACTGAATAAAGAAAATGTGGTACATATACACTATGGAATACTATGCAGCCATAAAAAGAATGAAATCATGTCCTTTGCAGCAACGTGGACGAAGGTGGAGGCAGGTATCCCAAGTGAGTTAATGCAGGAACAGAAAACTGAATATCACATATTCTCACTTATAAGCAGGAGCTAAATATTGAGTAAACATGAACATAAATATGTGAACAATAGACACTGGGGACTATGGGGGAGAGAGTGGGAGAGGAGCAAGGGTTTAAAAACTATCTATTGGGTACTATGCTCACTACCTGGGTGACGGGATCATTTGTACACCAAACCTCAGTGACATGCAATTTACTCATGTGACAAACCTGCACATGTACCTCCTGAAACTAAAATAAAGGTTGAAAAAAAAGTAAAGAGGTAGCATTTGAATCTTATCCTGACAGATTTGTAGAATTATTTCAATAGGCATGCAGGAGGACATTCACAAGAGACATATTACCCAGTCCCCTTCCTAATTGTACCCTACCCTTACAGCCCATGTATGTTGGAGAGAGCTGACCCCATTCCAGGCTCCCGGGATGGCCTCAGTTGACTTAAACAGATCTGCATCTTTTGTTCCCTGGGCTGAGTTAGAAGAAAAGCCAGGGTAATTACTGGGTCAGAAATTTACGTGAGGTCTCTGAATCAGAGACCTGGACTGAAGGAGGATGGAGAGCGAGAAGTTGAAGTGATTGGGCAATGGAGCTGTAAGAGTGTTAGGGACTTGGGTTGAATAACAAATGTCCAGGATCCATAGCTTAGGTCAGCAAAGCTGATTTGACTAACAGAGGGAAATTATTCCCATGATGTGTCTAGAACTCACTGCCTTTTTAACACACTGGCTCTGTTGCACCAAACCATTCAGCTTGATTTTCACTGGGCATCCCCCTGAATGCAGTGATTAATTCTTTAATTGTATCTTCATAAATTTCTCAGATCCGTTCACTTTTCTTTGTCCCCACTGCAGCTGTCCCGGTTTCCCCTTCATTATTTCTCACCCATATGACTGCAATCCCCTCTGAATTGGTCTCCCTGCCTCCCATCTGACTTCTCCCTATTCCAGAATGACGTTTTCAAGACAAAAACTGAATCATGATGATATTCTCAAGCCTTGTCTTTCATCACTCCTCAACCTCTATCTGTGTCCCACACATCTGAACATGTAATAGCTTCCTAAAAACAACAATGCTCTCTTCCTTTACACATGATGGTTCTTTGCCTGTAACAATTGTGGCCCCTTCCCTCTGTCCTCAGATTATGCTTTAATTCTTCCCCAGAGTGTGACTCCCCCACTCCTCAATTCTCAACCCACAAGGACTCCAGGGCATTTTGCATTAGTCTCCTACTGTGACTATGGGGGTGAGCACTGGGTAGTAGAATGTCAGCTGGCTTGGGTGTGGTGCTTAAGGAAATGTGGTGCAGAGCTGAGCCCCCTATTCTTGCTCCTGCCCCAACTCTCATGAAGCTAATAGTGAGTGAAGCCAAGGCATTGAACAGGCTGACCAAAGCAGCTAGAAGTCAGGGTCTAGAGGAACACAGACTCTAGAGCAGTGTGGGGTTTTGAAACAAGACTGGTAGGGCAAAGAGTTGAAGGTCCTAGACTCTAATCCCTCATCTGTCCCTTGGTTTTTGTCTTGTCTAGCTAGTCTTCACCACCCCCACCTCCTAAAGGTGGCTGATGAAAAATTATCTTGATGCTTAAGGAGACTGTTTTGCATTATTTTAAAGACACCTTATGAAATTTAACAAGAACTTCTAGGTTTTGAAAAAGTTTACATTTGAAAAATTTTCCAGCAATATTTGTCTCTAAATTAATTTTGTTCTATAGGTAGAGAAGGCTAATTAAATCATTCATAAGCATGAGCATTTACAATAATTCCTCTCTCGCCTCATGCCCTGTGGAATTTTAACTAAATACCAGATAAATTAGTTCTGCCTCTGTGGCGTTTTCCATAACTAATGTTTTACAACTGTTCAAAAACATAATCAGTCATTGTAGGACAGCAGTTTTTGCAGCTGCATTACAAAGAAAGTTGCATGGTCTAGATTTGTCATGTTTACCAATCTTAATGTTATTGCTATTAAACTCACATTAATAAAGATTAAATAAACTCAGTAATTCAACAACTGTTTATTGAGCCCTTAGTATAAACAACACATTGTTTTAGGCACTGGGAGGTATACAAAGATGTAGAAGACCCATTCCAGCTTTCAGGGAGAGAATCTGGTAGGGAATATAAGACACATAGAGAAAAAGTAAAATAGAAGGAAAGATGTAATATGTGTCACTAAAGAGATGTAAAGTTCAATAGTCATTCCACTGGAATGATTGAAGAAAAATTGAGTCTTTGATTATCTGTAGGGAGCAGAGATGGGGAGAGAGATAAATGTCTAGGGAGAGAGAATTCCATGAGTAAAATCTCAATGATAAGAAAGTATAGGGATTGCTCAGTGCAGTGATAAGCAAATATTTGGGAAATGTTGATTTTAACAGATTATCTAAGGCTTTTAAAACATGCCAGTGTAAGATGCTTACTTTTTTTACCAGTATTTCTTAAAATGGGATCTACAGACCTAGTCTACAAGATCCATGTCTTTTCTTTTAGATTATTTTTACAGCAACAAAGGGTTATTTCCAGCTCACATTACATCTACATTTTGGGCCAGTTGTGGCTCTGCTTTACCCCAGGGCCCAAGCTTTTACAATGGCATCTATCTGGAACATTCCTGGTTGGCAGGGCCTAAGCAAAGACAACTATGGGAAGCCATACAATGTCCTTTGAAGCTTTTATTCAGAAGTGATGCATTTCATTGGCCAAATAATGTCTATGAGAATTGAAGAATTTTTTGTTTTTATCTAAATGACAGTCTAAAAAAAATAAATTCAATGTGTTCTGGATGACCCTTTAAACTGAGGACAGCCATAAGATTTCAGAGGCTGCACTGGCTTCAGTGATTAGATGGCACAAAATAATACCAACTGAGTTGTTTTATTAGGACTCCCTAGGCAATTAGAGACAGTCGGAAAAAGTAAATGATCCTAATGTCTTTGCCCTAGTTGAAGCCAAATGACATCACCAGTGTACAATGAAGATGTTCCAGGGCTTTGAATAAAAAAGTGGGAGGATTTAGTCATCACAGGTGCATTGCAATATAGGTGTGCCAAAAATAACAGCAATAGCCACCACCACCACCAAACTTGGGCCATAACATTCAGTTCCACACTTAAGTTTAAGAGGATAATTTAGTGTAAGCCAGTTATTATCTGTTACACTAAATTATTGTAGTTTGACTTTTATTGATTTGGTGATTTTGTTTCATTTAATTAGTAAGTGACATCATCGGATCTACTTGGATTTATGGATAAGTTTTATTGAAATTGTAAGCAACAGATCATCCTAATTTTCCACAAAGTCTTATTCAAAGTCTTCTAGAAAAGTTAGCAATTGATATACTTCCCAACTTATTCTATAAGCTTGTTACCAAAACCAGACAAGGACATTATAGCAAGAAATTACAGACCAATCTTATTACTGAATCTATGCAGACATCTTTAACAGACATTAGGAAACCCAATCCAGTCACGTATAAGAAAGGTAAAAATAGGATTTATCCCAGGAATGCAATGGGTAGCTCAGAAAGAGACCCATACATATATGGAACTATAATTTATGCTGTGGATGTCCTTGCAGATGAGTGGGGAAAAAGAGGAGTTCTTAAATAAATGGATATTAATGTATATGAATACATTAAAAAGTGAAATTGGATCCCCACCCTACGCCATACACAGAATTCAAATCCAGGTGGATAAATGAGAAAAATGTAAAAAGCAAAAGCTAAAAACCTCTAACAGGAGATCTAGAAGAATATATTTCAGACCTAGGGGCATGGAAGGATTTCTTAAACAAGATAAAAAGTTTCAAACTACAAAAAAATTGTAGATAAATTTGTCTACATTAAAATTAAGAACATCTGTTTATCAAATGACATCTGAAAAGCAAATGAAAAATAAGCTACATATTGTGAAAAGATATTTATAACACATAAAACTGACAGTATGTGAAGAACTCCTAAAATTAATAAGAAAAGGAGAGCAACCCATTAGGAAAATGGGCAAAAGACATTAGTTAGCATTTTATTAAAAAGAGAGAGAGAGAGAGACAAAGAGAGAGAGACTATCTCAGGCTAGATTCTCTAGAAGCCTGAGACAGGGATTCTTGAGTGAGAGGGGAGTGCTGTAAGGAGAAACCTGTAAGGAAGTGAGAGAAGTAGGACAGAGCAGGAGAAGAAGCCAAACAAGAGATATGTTCTCAGTCTGATCCCATGGTATGGCACTACAGATTTATCTTAAACAAGATAAGTTTCAAACTACAAAAAAATTGTTGATAAATTTGTCCACTAGAAGAGAAGGGACTGGGCCTTTTTATTCCTATATGGCCAGTCGTTGGCAGTGAGCTGCCCCAGGCTTCTTCAGGTGAGATGACTCACATTGGCCAAGAGCATTTCTCCAGAGAAGAGAGAAGCTATGAGCCACTAGCAGCCAATCTGGCCGCATCTGAAGGAAAAATGCACTGGCCCAATAAAGGAGATCTGCTCAGGGCACCAATAGTGTCTGCTACACTCACTCTTGTTAGTAGTCAGGGAAATGGAAATTGTGACCAAAATAAAATATTAAAAACATTTTGGCCAGGCCCGGTGGCTCACGCCTGTAATCCCAGCACTTTGGGAGGCTGAGGAGGGGGGATCTTGACCTCAGGTCAACAGATTGAGACCATCCTTACCAACATGGGGAAACCCTGTCTCTACTAAAAATACAGACATTAGCTGGGCATGGTGGTGCGCACCTGTAGTCCCAGCTACTCGGGAGGATGAGGCAGAAGAATCGCTTGAACCCGGGAGGCGGAGGTTGCAGTGAGCCGAGATCCTGCCACTGAACTCCAGCCTGGAGACAGAGCAAAACTCTGTCTCAAAAAACAAAAACAAAAACAATAACAACAGCAAAAACAAAAAAATTCTTAGCTTGTTAAGATACAATTTACATACAATAGAAGTCACTCATTTTAAGTGAAGTGTGATGAATTTTGGTAATTGCATACATTCACGTAACATCCACCACAATCAAGATATAAAACAGTTCCATCATCTTAATGATCCCCTCTTCTGGCCCCAGCAAACACTGACCTATTTCCTATCACTAGAGTTTTGATTTTTCTTCAATTTAATATAAATGGACTCATATATCCTTTTATGTTTGACTTTTTTCACTTAGCATGTGTTAATATCTGAGATCACCCATGTTGTTTTGTGTATCAATATGAAATAAGATTTTATACTCACTATATTTGTAATAATGATGCAGTCTGACAATACCAAGTGCTGGAGAGGATTCAATTAATGGGAACTCATATGTTATTGATAGATTGTAAGTTGTTGCAACCATTCTTGAAAAAATTTTGGCATTTATGCTGTAGAGTTAAGCATTTGCTTACCCTATGAGCTAGCAATTCTTCTTTTTTAAATACCCAAAGTAAAATTTTTCCTGTGTGTTCTAGGGAATATACACACATGGAAAAAACATAAAACAAAATCACTGAATGTTCCACAGAAGAATGTATCAAAATGTGCTGTATGTATAAAATCGAATATTATACACAAATGAAAATAATATTCATTAAAATAGAATATTATGCACAAATGAACTATATCTCCAAGTGACAATATGAATTATTTTGGGGAACATAACGTTAGTGAAAAATCTAGCTATAAACGTTTGTACTTTTTTTAGTAATAAACTTTTCCTATCACTAGAGTTTTGATTTTTCTTGAATTTAATGTAAATGGACTCATACAGGATTTAGCCCATATTACTTTTTTAGTAATACACACTTTTATACTCAAAATAAGGAAGCTTAATAATATAGGGTTCAAGCACACATACATATTTGATAAAACTGTAAAAAGGAATAGAATGATGAACACAAAATCAAGATAGTAAGTACTTCTGTAGGGAGGTGGGAGACTTGGATAGGGAAGAACACGTAAGTAGCTACAAGTTATTTACAATGTTATAGTGCTTAGGTAAGGGTTTCATTGACTTTTATTACATTCCTTCCTTTTTTAAACTTAAGCATTTCATTTATCTTTTCACATGGATAAAATATTATATAAAATAAAAAGAAAAGCACAATATTTGAAATTAATAATTTACAAGTTGGAAGTAATTTTTTTCCAAGTGAGCCATTTGATGACAATTTTTATCTAGATTCCTTGAGTAACCCATCCTTTCCTCAAGCTCTTTATTCATAGTAACTCGTGTGTCATATTCTTTTTCTTTGGAAAAAGTTCCAGAGTAAATATTTGATCATAGCTGCTTAGCAGTTTCTCCTCAAAAAGTGTTAGTCACCTGAAACTGCCACAAGATTTAAACAGCCCCAAACTGAAAAATTTTCATCCAAGTAAACCGTATTGGAGTATGTCACTGTCATATAATAGTAGTTCATTTAAAAATATGACTTCATTTACTTTCCATTGGTCTGTCATGTTCTGTGAAGTATTGGTTCATGGGGCCTGGGAAGATTAAGAACCAGATAAAGGAAACTCTGAACTAAAGGATGACCTACACAGATCAAGTGATGGCTTGTGAAGAAAAACCATTATATTATCCTCCTTCCTCTTTCAGATATAGCTGCTCTTTTTCTCTCCAATTCGGACATTCTGGGAAATAACTTTTCAAGAAGTACCTTCTGTTATGAAAATTTTGAGATGTTTCTGGGTTTTCCACTTAAACACTTAATCTGCTGATCTCTGCTGAAGAAAATGAAGCAACCTTGGGGATAACATCACAAATAATAATGGCCTCTAACTTTAGCTGACTTACAATGCTCATATCAATCCGCCTACCCCACCTCTGCCCTTTTACTTTCAACAGATGAAATGAACTGACAATTTCAAGGAGAAGATAGATAGATGTTAGACATGAAGACCCACAGTTTTACACTCCATCTCTGTAAATTTAGGAATTTTCAGTTTTTTTTTTTTTTTTTTGAGGCAGAGTCTCGCTCTGTCGCCCTGGCTGGAGTGGATCTTGGCTCACTGCAACCTCCATCCTGGGTTCCAGCGATTTTTCTGCCTCAGCCTCCGGAGTAGCTGGGACTACAGATGAGTGCCACCACGGCTGGCTAATTTTTGTATTTTTAGTAGAGACAGGGTTTCACCATATTGGCCAGGCTGGTCTCAAACTCCTGACCTCGTGATCCGCCCGCCTCGGCCTCCCAAAGTGCTGGGATTACAGGGTTGAGCCATTGCGCCCGGCCCTGACTTTTCAGTTCTTATTTTACTTTAGCTGTCTGTAGCACTGACCATGCTGGGCAGGTAACTTAAATAAGAGCAGTGAACAAGCGTAAGATACTAGGGAGGGTGGGGACTGGCTAAACTGAAGAGCTGATTTTTGCTGTGTGAGAATGTGAATTGAGGTCTTCCGAGTTTTCAAGAGAATCTGGATCTATGGATGTTAACCAGGTATTGAAGCCCAGAAACATCTATTCCTTGTGACTTCCCCATATGATGAAAACTTCGTCTCTTTCTCCATGCTGTATTCTGGTTTCTTAAAAGAATCTATTGCTACTTGGGCCACAGTTGGACTACAGTATATCCCCCCACCTCACCTGCTGTAATCTTTGTTGGAATAGTGGAGGTGGGGGTGGCCCTTTTGTGAGTTAGAAACCAGATGCATTTTCTTGTAGGAAATAGGACGCTTAGTACAATTTTTCAGGTACATTATGGGTTAAATAGACCAACAGCTCGGGTTGACTTGGGAATCTAAATAACCTTTTATGACACTGCTCCTAAAGAAATATGCACACACTGTTCCAAATGATGGACTTAAAACATGATTTTAAAAACACAGTCAGTGCCTGAGTTGGAAACTGCTTGTTTTGGAAGCTAGAAATGTAGTTGTTTTTAAAAAGTGACTTTTCCTCTTCTTTCCTTAAGTCAGCCATACTTTTCTGAATCTTGCTTTGTGTGTTTTACTACATCAATTAAAATAGTTTTCTTTGATATTATACTAGAACATCTGTTCATCCATCCATCAATATGTCCAATTGCTCCTTTGGATAATATGCTCATTTTTGATGTGGTATTGATATAGTATTTTTAAAGCATCTCTACTTTTGAACTATCCTCCTACTTGCAAATAACTTTTCTCTTTGCATTAATTGTGTACAGTTTTAATGTATGAAAGTTAAATGGAAAGTTCCAATGGTCTATAAGCTTCTCTACTGGATTGTAAGATTCTCCAGAATGGGACTAAGTCTTATTCTTTTTCGTATACCCTTTGCTTATCATAGGTCCTGGATGGTAAGTGCTGAAGAAACCTTTCTTGCAATGAACTGAAATACTATAGTAGTTCTGCTCCATTTTGAAATATGTTAGCATGACAACTGGCAATGAGGAAAAACTACCTCATTATAACTTTCTTGACTATTGAGATTAAACAGGTTAAAAATCTCAGTTATGTTATAGTATTTTCAGGAATAAGGAAATTATTTTATATCCTTGCGACAGAGAGTGCCTGCTTGCTCATCAAACCCATTTCCTGTTCTTGGGTTCACAGCTAGAGTGCATTTCCTGAGATGCTTTGTAGTAAGAGGCAGACTAAATTCTAGGCAATGGAATGTGAGTAGAACATTTTCTGTATATACCTTCCTATGCTCTTTCCCCATTTGTTGAGTGTGTGGAGTACTCTGAGGCCCAGTAGCAGGTGGATACCCAAGATGGAAGACCACCCAATGAAGAACACCACTTTTGGATTTCGTATGAGTAAAAAATTTTATTGCATCCAACCATCAGATTGTGGGCCCCACTCTGTCACCCAGGCTGTACAGTGGCATGATCTTGCCTCACTGCAACTTCTGCCTCCCAGGCTCAAGCAATTCTCCCATCTTAGCCTCCCGAGTAGCTGGGACTACAGGCGTGCACCACTAAACCCAGCTAATTCTTTTGTATTTTTAGTAGAGATGGGGTTTTGCCACGTTGCTCAGGCTGGTCTCAAACACCTGAGCTAAGCGATCTGCCCGCCTCGGCCTCACACAGTGCTGGGATTACAGGTGTGAGCCACTGCTCCCAGCTCTAAACATTCTTGAGTACTGTTTTGCCATTTGTATATGCAGATGATGGTTTTGTTCTGACAGCAATTATCTGACACCAACTGGTTGTCCTGCTATTCAATTCAATTGTGACATTAACTACTCAGGAGTTAGTGCAGACCCCACAGGTTAAGGGTTTCTGTCTCACAAGGTGTGCCCTGCTTCAGATGCCAGTCACAAGTTCTGGGTGTTCCCAAGCCACCTGCACTTCTGCCCAGCCGGCTATGTATTTGGGGGTTCTTATGACCACTCATCCTTTCAGGTTCACTAATTCATTGGAATGACTCAGAACTCACTGAAAGTGCTATACTTATGATTATAGTTTTATTATAAAAGATACAACACAGGGACAGTCAAATGGAAGAGATGAATAGGGCAAGATCTGGGTGGGAAATGTGTGTGGTGGGAGGCACAGAGCTTTTATGAACTGTCCTCATGAAATCAGGGCACATCACCTTCCAAGAACATCAGTGTGTTAACCAACTAGAAGCTCTACTGAGACTCAAGGTCCAGTGATTTTACTGAGCTTTCATTACATAGAATGAATGATTAAATCACTGGCCACATGATTGAACCCAATCTCCAGTTCCCTTCCCCTTTCTTGGGGCTGTCTTTCTGATGACCAACTCTTGTCCTGAAGCTATCTAGGGAAGCCACCATAAGTCACTTCATTAGCATAAACTCAGATGTGAAGGAAAGGGACTTGTTGTAAATAAAGACACTCTTATGGGGAATTCCAAGAGTTTTGAAACTCTGTGCCAGGAACAGTGGACAAAGACCAGATATATTCTTTATTATATCACGATGGTAAATGACAAAGATCAACCTTTTATTTTTAGTAGAGATGGAGTTTCGCCATGTTGCCCAGGCTGGTCTCAAACACCTGAGCTCAAGCGATCTGCCTGCCTCGGCCTCCCACAGTGCTGGGATTACAGGTGTGAGCCACTGCTCCCAGCTCTAAACATTCTTGAGTACTGTTTTGCCGTTTGTATATGTAGATGATGGTTTTGTTCTGACAGCAATTATCTGACACCAACTGGTTGTCCTGCAATTTAATTCAATTGTGACATTAACTACTTGGGAGTTAGTGTAGACCCCACAAACATTTGTTGTTTGAGCTTATTGACCAAAGAGTCTCTGGACTGAGGCTTGCCCATGAGACCTTTCCTCCCAAGCTCTAACATTTTCTTCTTCATCCTGGATCTTAGTTTCTCACCCCTATTGCAGCTTCAACATGCACTTGCTTTCAAGTCAGAAGGAAAGGTCACACACATTTGACTGACCAATAGCCTGTTTACCTACTTTAACTTCAGTATTGGTTTGTATCATTTTGTGTCCAGAATTCTACTATGTTGGTAATTTACTTTGTAGAAAATGACTCAAATACCTCAAAATAGACACATACACTCATGAGCATGACACATAGATGGAAGAAATGATGTGAGTATGCTGCTACTTGGAAATATGTATACAAAATAATGTTAAGTGAAAAAAGGACAAGGTATAGGAAGTATACACTGGCCAACTAAGAAAAAATATATTGCTGTATATTGATAAAAATTGAGAGAGGATTTAGAGTAACATCAATATTGGTTATTTAAGCATATGAAAGCCTTTTTTTGTAATCCTGTTTAAGTGTTGTGCCAATTTACCTTTTAAGCTCACTCCTTCAATTTACCTCTGGAGAAAGGAGGACTTATTGTTTGAATGTCTACATACTAGAAATAAAGAGTAGGAAGACATCAGCAATTGATGTGGTTCTAGAAACCAGTCTTTCTCCCTCAGTTCTGTGCATCATCTTTGCTTCACACAAGGATCTGCCCTGACTTGGCTTTGGTCTGTTCTTTTCTTTTTTTCTACTGTCTGCTTCTTCTTTTTTTTTTTTTTTTTTTTGAGATAGAGTCTCACTCTGTTGCCCAGGCTGGAGTGCAGTGGCACGATCTCTGCTCACTGCAAGCTCCGCCTCCTGGGTTCACGCCATTCTCCTGCCTCAGTCTCCCGAGTTGCTGGGACTACAGGCACCCGCCACCACGCCCAGCTAATTTTTTTGTATTTTTAGTAGAGACGAGGTTTCACCGTGTTAGCCAGGATGGTCTCGATCTCTTGACCTCGTGATCTGCCCGTCTTGGCCTCCCAAAGTGCTGGGATTATAGGCGTGAGCCACCGCACCCGCCTTACTGTCTGCTTCTTATAATCCTGTGAGGCACTCAGGATTATAAGTAACTCCAAGTTACTTTATGGAGTGAGGTGCTCTGATTTTCTTGGGAAATGTTAACTTGAAGGCTAGGGGTCTTGAGGGTACTGACTAATCTTGGGCCCTCTGCCTAGTTCTGCCCAACTCATGCTACCAATAAATGACATAGTACATGGCTACCTTGACTCACCTCTTCTGTGAAGCCATAGGCCATGTGGTTTCCTCAGAAGTTAAGGCAAGCACATTTAGCCTATAAAAGTGTATATGTTTCTTTAAGTAGTAAATGAGCCTCCAGGTGTTTGAAGTTCAAGTAATATAAAGAAGATATTTGGGAAAGACTTGCCCTTAGGCCATTGAATCACCAATTGGCTCCTTATACCATAAATGAGTAAAAAATCAGTAAAAAATCAGGTTTTAATGACAGAGCCACACTACTTCATCAGATCCTCCTTGGGACAAGATGTTAAGGTGGGAGATGGGAAGAAAGACCTGGGTCAGACAGACAAAGATAGGAATGTCAGTAGAGTAGCTTCTAGCTTCTCTCTGTGCAAAGAAACTAGCTTTCCTGAAAGTGAAATCTATGATTTATAGTTTGTGAGCCTTGTATTGTAACTAAACCAAGTGTCTCTCACTGAACATATTCCTACACCTTTAAAATTTCCCAGAGTGTGAAAAAGGTCTGTGCTTCCATCTTATGGCTCTACTGTATTATGGCTCCAAGGATGTCCTGGTGTCAAGGGGCTGGAAGACAGTGTCAAGAGAAAGCATGGAGGATCAACCATGTAACCACCAGACTTAGTCCATTTGTGTTGTTATAAAGGAATACTTGAGACTGGATAACTTATTTAAAAAAAAAAAAGAGGTTTATTTGGCTCATTGTTCTGCAGGCTGTACAAGAAGCATGGCTCTGATATCTGTATCTGGTGAGGGCTTCAGTCTGCTTTCGATCATGGCAGAAGGGGAGGCAGAACCAACATGTGCAGAGATCACATGGCAAGAGAGGAGGGAAGAGGTGGGGAGGTGCCAACCTCTTTATAACAACCAACTCTCTGGGGGAACTAATAAAATGAGAACTCACTGATTACGTTGAGGACAGCACCAAGCCCTTCATGAGGGATCCACCTCCATCACCCAAACACCTTCCATTAATTAGGCCCCACCTCCAACATTTGGGATCAAATTTCAACATGAGATTTGGAGGGGACAAACAAACCAAACTACAGCACCACCTTAATTTGGAAGTAATGAGCATCAGTTCCACTGAATTCCATTGGCAAGAATTAATCACATAATCTCAAATAGTTGCAGGATAGGGGCAGGAGGAGCTGGTGAGTGTAGTCTGTCTGGATAGCCACGCTCAAGCCCCAACTCCATACCAGAGAAAGGTGTATTTTTATTGGTCAGTTAGCTGTCTCTATTACACTCTCCTAACTTGTTTTCTGGTCTGCTCTATCTCCTTGATTAAATCTAGCCTACACATTGATAATGAATTAAGTAGCTCTAATTATAACAGTTAAATTGCTCAAAGATTCTGTGACATTCCACCGTCTGCCCAATTAAGTACCAGCTCCTCACTCTGGTATTCAACCCCCAAAGAACATAGTCCCAAGCTAATAACTTGGCTTCATCCTCCAATATTTCTCTAACTTTTAAAAATGTCTCAGCTAAAATGGACCACTTGCTGTTTTTCAAACACAAGATCTTTGATTCATCCTCTGTTCCCATCTGGTACCTGTTTACCTCACCATTCTTCCTCTCATGGGTGGTATGCATTTTAAATAAATTCAGAATATTACTTATTTTATGCCTTTGTGAGTGCTTGATTGAGGGAAGCCACCAAATTCTAAACTGTCAGGGTCAAAAATTGTGTCCCTGTTTAACATTACAACACTTGGCAGCAGCGGGAGGCTCAGCCCACCAGCCCAGGGAGCTGGGTCCTTTCACTGACATGTTACAATTAACACCCATGGAAACAGTCCCTTACATACAATCTACTGTGCATAACTACTAGTTGAAAATGTCACCGTGAAGTCATTTCCTAGGGTACACTGCCTACCATCTAGACCTCAAAATTTTACCTTCTTTATAAAGCAAAATCTAGGACATTTCCTGAGGAGTACAAGGACTCATCAGCGTATAAGAGAAAACAAACTTAAAGCAAGAGGCCTTATACAGAATACAAAAGACAATGAGGAGAGTGGTGCAACAAAGAAGGAGAAAATTATATGAGAGCTTCTAAAAAGAGCTCTTTAAACTTATTAACCTAAGGTTCCCAGTACCAAAAAGCTAATCTAGCTGCTGACACTTCGTTACCTTCCTGTTTAGTAACTCAGTTTACCAGGTTTTCCTGATGTTTCTGGTTTTTGAAAATTCTGTAGAATATTGCCTCCAGGCATCCAATCAAACCCATCCATCTATGCAGACCAATCTTTGCTGTAGTCACCATTTCCTTCCACTGGAATTACCTCTCTACTTCTCTCTGAGTTTCTCAGTCTTCTTCTGAAGATGTAGACATTATGTCTATTAGCTGTCTTTTCAACATTTACTTTACTGCACCCTGAATTCATTTGGACTTGGCAGGCTCAGAGTACCTACTCATTTTTGTAATAGGTAAGCTCCCAAGAAGTTTGCTTAATATTCATTTGTTAGGCTGAGATGAATGTTAAAAATGATGATATAAAAAAAGTTACATTCGTAGTCTTCAAGATACGAAGTACCAGAACCGATATCCAGGTTCTCTAAACTAAATTATTAAGTAGAAAAAATGCTTTGACAGTGTCCTTTTCCCATCACTTCTTTTAACTACCCATTTCTCCATCCATTTGTTCATCTATTTACTGTGTGCTTATTCTGTGTAACCATTGTACTAGGTGCTCCCGCAATAAGACAGGAAGTTTCTCACTCTGTACCTACTCTATTTTCCTTTGGCAAACTTCCTGATATTGTTTGAGCTGTTTTATTTTTAGGTTTGATCATAACTAGACTAATAGCACTGACTGTGTTACTTCCATGATAAAAAAAAAATTCAATTCTTTTTTTTTTTTTTTTTTGAGATGGAGTCTGACTCCATCACCCAGGCTGGAGTGCAGTTGCCTGATCTTGGCTCATTGCAACCTCTGCCTCCCAGGTTCAAACGATTCTTGTGCCTCAGCCTCCCAAGTAGCTGGGATTACAGGCCCCTGCCACCACGCCCAGCTAATTTCTTGTATTTTTAGTAGAGACGGGGTTTCACTACGTTGGCCAGGCTGGTCTCCTACTCCTGACCTCAGGTGATCCACCCACCTTGGCCTCCCAAAGTGCTGGGATTACAGGCATGAGCCACCACACCCAGCCTAAAAATATTCAATTCTTTAAAAACAAGCGAAATGCTCCAAACCTACCACATAATGTAGAGGAAGTGAAGTATAAATCTCACAACTTGGCACTCAAAGCCCACTATCATCGGGGCTTTACCTTGTTTCCCCAGCTCATCTTTTGGTCAGTCCCCTTTGTTTCATCCTGACTGGACTCCTTGTAGTTCCTTGAAATTCTCTCCTGCATGCCCCCACCCCAAGATGTTTCCTAATATGATCTTTTTTCCCTTGATGCCCTTTTACTGAACTCTCCTGTCAAAATCCTAATCGTCCTCAAAGGTGTTGTGCAAATGATGGAGTCTTAAAGTTTGGTTTTCAAATTTACACCAAATCCATTGATCCCTCTCTGTGAACACTGATAGGGTTTAGTATGTTATGTTATGTGATGTGATGTGATGTGATGTGTGTGCACGTTTTTGTGTATACTTCTCTCAAGGCACTTACACAAATAACACAAATACACAAATAACTTTAATTTAAGGGCAATTGTTTTTTCCCTCCAATTAAGGACTATGTCTTTCAATTATCGAATCTCAGAGAACACCTAGAATAGTGTTATGCACAATTAGGTTTGCAATAAATGTTTTTTGGCTCGAATAGGCAATGTTTAGTCATTTAAGTTCTGTGAGGAGGAGAGAGAGCACATATCCAGACTAGAAGAAAGAGATGATAAAGGACAACTAGGAAGCCTTTGTTGTGATTGAGACATAAAAAACATTTGGGCCCCAACCAGGGTGGGAATGGAAACAAAGGGGTGAATGGATATGAATGTCTACACAGAGAATAGATTCTAGGAGAAGGGGAAACGAATAGAAATAACATCAAGGATTGGAGCCTGGGTAACTGGGAGAATGGTGGCATCCTGAGCAAAAATAAGAAACTCAGAGTGGAGTTGTTTGGGCAAAGGGGCAGGGTAGGTAGGAGATAATGAATTTAGTGTTTTAGGTATTGAGTTAGAAGTGTAGGTGGAACCAGGTGGAGAGGTACAGCAGGTGGCTGGCAATGTGGCATTGCAGCCTTGGAGGGCCACCAGCTTGGAGGCGATGGTTGAAACCGAAACAGTGAAAGAGATTTCACAAAAGAAAACCTTGTAGAGCCAAGGAAGAGGGCTATGAAGTAGACCCTAGTGAATGCCTGGATGCACAGAGCATTGCCACGGGAGATTCCTTTTTTGTGACAAGATTTGCTGACATAAATTACATCTAGCACTTAGCCATCTGTTTCACTGTAGCTGTTGAGATGATTTCTCTGGTTGTGAGTTTTCTCTCCTTCACCTAGACCTTACACTGAGGGAAGGAAGCTATTTACAAAACCCTCTGATCCTGCCTTTCAGAAGGCACCAGATAAAGTAGTTACTTTTTAACCAGAGATAATGAACTGAATTCTTCTGCATATCAGAATTAAATGTACTTTGAACTTGGAGTGGCGATCAAAGAGAAATACATAACTGGGATGGGAGCTGGATAAAATAGTCCTTGGGAATTCTATGTTTTGGTAGAAGCCAACCCAGAAACTACCAGCCTTTTTTTGTAAAACTTGGGAAAGCCTCCTAAACAGACTCAAGAAACATCTATTAAGCATCTATTTTGCTCCAGGTCCTGTGATCAGTTTTTTATTTTGGCATAATTTTCCCCAAACCCTGTGAAGTAGATATTCTCTTCATTTTCAGAAGAGAATGTATCCTGACATTTAAAAAATAGTGAACCTTGAACTATCTCTGCTAATACCGTTGCCAAGGGCCACTGGTTGTTGTGCCCACTGCTCCCACCAAGTGGTAGATTCCATTGTATCAGAGTCCTCAAATGCTGGCTCAGACCTCTGATTGGCTAAGCCTGGGTCACGTGCCTGTGTCCTGTCTGCAGCTTTGTGGATTTTGTAGTTGCTTCCTCCAAGGTTCACACAACAGGATCTTCTCCCCTATGGGAAAGGAGATCAGATGCTGGGAAGCCTCCAAACCCCATTAGTAAATATCTACTCCAATGAGGAAAGCAGAGTTTATATGTCCAAGGACAATGGTAAGCACTGGAGCTGAACAAAACCGAGGCCTTCGAAGTCTGACTGATCTTTCCATTATACTATAGCTGTTTTACTGCAACTATTTGAAAGAGGACAGAGAATTCATTTCCCTCACTTTTCCAAAACTCTCCACAATTAACAAAACTTCTTTTTGTGTACTTTTAATGTACCAGACACTGTTAGGTGCTTTACATACATTGTTTAATCTCTATAAAAACCATTGGAGACAAAGATTATTGGGAGGAATTAGAATCCTCATGTTACAGATTAAGAAAACTGAGGTTTAGAGAGGTTATGTGGTTTGGTCCAAGATTGTCAGTACATAAAGGGCTCTTTCTATCTAATTACAAAGTTAGAGGTCTTTATATATCATGGTGCCATCAGAAGCTGTCTGGGTAAGGGTTTGAGCCTTATTTATATTTGCTGTTTCTCCTACTTCCAGCTCCTAATTCGATGACTGGCACATATCAAGCTCTCCATCAATGCTTGTTGAATGAGTGAGTTGGTATGCCTGAACTGAGTGGAGAGGGGAGGGAAGAAAACTTTAAAGAGTGATAGTGACGATTAACAAGGAGGCATTTGGGATGCAGGTGAGAGGAAATCACTCAATGAGGTAGAATTGTCTCTCACTAGATTAAATCAAGCAAGGTAAATAGGTTAAGAGTTAAGGCTGATTTAGAAAGCTTACCCTGTGGTGGTTCCACCTAGGAGTATCAAAGCCCAGCTCCCTTGCCTTAAGTCTGGACAACTCTGCAGTGTAACTTACACTCCAGAATTCTCCTCTTGGGGCCAGAATGCACTCCTCTCCAAGGGACTTCACCTGCAATCACCCTCTTGCTTGGCTTCCCCCCAATCTCTGTCTTGCTTCCCCCACTCCCTTCCTGGCTTCCCTGGAGGGCAAGTTCTTATTAAATCTCTTGCACATGAATCTTCAACTCAGGGATCTGCTTCTGGGAAACCCAGCCTAAGCCTGGCAGTCATTCTAGAAAAGTTTGCAGTGTGCCTGGAACTGGTAGACACTCAATAAACACATATTGAATGAATGAATGAATAAATGAATCCTAGAGCTGTCCCTCTCCCTCATGACAAATGTCCATAGGGCCATAGCTCTCTCTTTTAAAACTTTTTTTTATTTTTAAATTTTTCCAGAAGTTATTGAGGTACAGGTGGTATTTAGTTAAATGAGTAAGTTCTTCAGTGGTGATTTTTGAGATTTTAGTGTACCCATCACCCAAGCAGTATACACTGCCCCGTATTTATAATCTTTTATCCCTCATCCTCCTCTCACTCTTCCCCGCAAGTCCCCAAAGTCCATGGTATCATTCTTATGCCTTTGTGTCCTCATAGCTTAGCTCCCACATATCAGTGAGAACATATGATGTTTGGTTTTCCATTCCTGAGTTACTTCCATTAGAATAGTAGTCCCCAGTCTCATCCAGGTCACTGCAAATGCTGTTAATTCATTCCTTTTTATGGCTGTATAGTATTCCATTATATATCTATCTATATATATGTATATAATGTATATATATACTACAGTTTCTTTATCCACTTATTGATTGATGGGCATTTGGGTTGGTTCCACGATTTTGCAATTGTGAATTGTGCTTCTGTAAAAAAGCATGTGCAAGTATCTTTTTTGAATAATGACTTCTTTTCCTCTGGGTAGATACCCAGTAGTGGGATTGCTGGATCAAATGGTAGTTCTACTTTTAGTTCTTTAAGGAATCTCCACACTGTTTTCCATAGTGGCTGTACTAGTTTACATTCCCACCAGCAATGTAGAAGTGTTCCCTGCTCATTGCATCCACGCCAAAAATCTACTGTTTTTTAATTCTTTTGATTATGGCCATTCTTGCAGGAGTAAGGTGGTATCGTATTGTGGTTTTGCTTTGCATTTCCGTGATCATTAGTGATGTTGAGCCTTTTTTCATGTTTGTTGGCTATTTGTATATCTTCTTTTGAGGATTGTCTATTCATCTCCTTAGCCCACCTTTTGATGGGATTGTTTGTTTTTTTCTTGCTGATTTGTTTGAGTTGTTTGAGAAAAATGTGTATTCTGTCCTTATTAGGTAGAGTGTTCTGTAGATGTTTGTTAGTTCTAATTGGTTTGTGGTGTTGCTGAAGGCTTCTATTCGCATTGATCTTCAAACTAGTTGTTCTGCTCATTATTGAGAAGAAAGTATGGCAATCTCTGTCTGTCATTGTTGAATTGTCTACTTCTCTCATTATTTCCGTCAGTTTTTGCTTCATGTATTTTGGTACTCTGTTGTTAGGTTCATTTATCTTCCTGATGGATTGAACTTTTTGTCATTATAATGTGTCCATCTTAATCGCTAGAACTTTTTTGCATTAAAGCCTGTTTTGTCTTATATTACTAGAGTCACTTCACTTCAGCTTTCTTGTGGTTGTTATTTGCATGATATATCTTTTTGCATCCTTTTGCTTTCAATCTATTTGCACATTTGAATCTAAATTGTTTCTTCTCTAGTTAGCATATAGTTAGATCTTATTTTTTAAATCCAGTCTGACAATCTGTTTTTTATTAGATTGTTTAATCCATTCACATTTAATGTTATTATCAATATAGCTGCATTTATATCTGCCATTTTACTTTTTGTTTTCTATACGTCTTCAGTCTTTATATTTTTCTTGTTCCTCTGTTCCTGCATGTGTGCTTTCTTTGGCATTAAATGAATATTTTCTAATGTAGCATTTTCATTTCTTTAATGATTTTCTCATGGTATATTTATTAGTTATTTATCAGAAATAGCTTCAGATTTATACTAATTTAATTCTAGTAAGATACAGAAATGTTACTTCTCTATAGTTCTCTTCTTTTCCTACTTTTTGCAGCATTATTATACATATTACATCTATAAATGTTAAAAATCCAAAAACACACTGTTATAATTATTATTTTATAAAATTCTATGTCTTTTATGCAGTCTAAGAGAAAAAGGAGAATAAGTATATATTTGTAGCTTTCAGTATATTAATCTTCTTATTCATCATTTCTGGTTCTCTATATTTTTTCTTGTGGATTCCAGTTACCATTTGGAATTCTTTTCTTTAGCCCAATACAGCTTACTTCCACCTACTTTTTGTGCTTTTATCGGCAAATATATTACATTCCTATATGTTATAGGCTTAATGATACATTATATACACATTGTTTAATAATATTGATTTTTAAAAGCAGTTAAGCAAAGAAAGGAGAATAAATATGCATCTGTACTGTCATTTATAATTACATAATTAGCTTTATTGATGTCCTTTGTGTTTTGTGTGTGGATTAAAGTTACTACCTGGAGTCACTTGATTGCAGCCTAAAGAACTTTTACTATGTCTTGCAAGATTGCTGTGCTAGCAACAAATTATCTGTTTTTGTTTATCTGGGAATTTTTAAAATTTTGTCTTCATTTTTGAAAGTTAGGTTTGCTGGATACAGGATTCTCCACTGACAGGTTTTTTTCCTTTGTGCACTTTAAATGTTATTCCATTGTCTTCTGACCTCCATTGTTTCTGATGAGATGTTAGTTATTTTTATTGTGGTTCTCATGTAAGTGATTGTTTTTCTTTGTTTTCAAGATTTTCTCCTTGTCTACGGCTTTTAGCATTTTTACTATGATGCGTCACTTTGTAGATCTCTTTGTACTTATCCTACCTAGAACTTATTGAGCTTCTTATATGTATAGATTAATATTTTTCAATAAACTTTGGCAGTTTTTAGCCATTATTTCATCAAATATTTTTTCTACTCCTTTCTGTCTCATTTTTCCTTTTGGTACTCTTGCTATACACATTTTGCTTTACTGGTATTTTATATTTGGTGCAACATTGTTTCCATACTTCTATAATTATTATTTCCTTTAGTTCTTTGAATGTATTTATAAGGGTATGTTGAAATCTTTGTTAAATCTGACATCTGGCCACCCTCACAGGCACCTCCTGTTGCTTGATTTTTCCCCTTTAGCATATGGGTCATACTTTCTCGTTTGTTTGAATATCTCGTATTTTTGAAACTAGACATTTTCAATAATACATTACAGCACATGGGCACTTCCCCATTACTGTCTTCAGGGCTTGTTATTATTACTTGCTTCCTTACTTATTTAGTAACCAGCTGGATTATTTTAGTGAAGTATACTTATTCCTACACTCACAGCATGAGGCTCTGATGTTGCTCCTCAGAAATGTCAGTCTTGAGTATGCCCATAGTCACCTTGTGATGATAGTGGTTTTGGCAGTACTCTCTTTGACTGTCTTTTTCCCTGACTACACTCAACTGTTAAGATGCTTCTCTAATTGTCAGTTGAATGTTCTATTTTTTTTCCAACAAAGCCCTGGTGCATAGATTACTTCTGAATCTAATCCAATCACATTTGGACTCCTTTAAAGGAATAGTTCCTGAGGTCAGTGTTTTAGATATGTTCTGACCCCAAGAGAGGTCTTTTCAGCTGTTTCTTTCCTTGTTTCTCTCCAGCACATTAGTTGGCCTACAATTTAGCCTATATCTCCAATGAATCTACTAATCATTTCCCCATGGCTTTTCAGCACAACTTCCACTGTTTTTGAGAGTGCCCTTAGGCTTGAACTTTTTCACTCTCTGTTCCAAATGAAGCCAATTCCTTTGTAGTGGGATTTGGAACTCTGTGTTCTATGGATTGCTTCTCCCTTCAGGCAACATCTCTTAGTCATGGCTCTGGTGCTGATGGTAGAGTCAATGGCTGGTCTCTGAATGACATCCTTGTATTAGGAGCTGAATGCTTGGTGGATAGAGTGGGGGCAACAATCCTGATCTCCTAGACTTGCCTATTTTGGCATGAAAACCCTGTCCAAGGAACTAAGGCAAAGACAACTGGGGCTCCATTATTCTTAGAGGCACTGAACCAAAGGTGGAACTTCTATTTTGTGAGTAGTGGCTAGGCAGAAGAAGGGAGCACATACCTCTCTGTCTCACTCACCTGCAATTTAAATTTAGCAGCAGCTAGCTGGGGGCAGGATGTGAAATGCTGTTTTCCTGCTCTCTTCCTTGGATGATAGCCCTCTGACTGGGAGCATGGTAAAGGGGAGTACTGTATTCCTGGTTGTACCAATCTGAAGTGGAGTTTCCAGCTCACTTAGTTTGGAAGTGGAAGGGCATACGTTTTGGTTCATATACTACAGACTCTTACAGTTCTTACCAAGTTTTAGTAGGTTTTCTTGAGTAAACATTTCTTCATTTGCCATATGCTCATATGGCCATTTCCAGAGGATTAAATGGTTATTTTAAAACAGTTTTCACCAATTTCTTAATAGCTGAGGAGCGGGTCCATGGAGCTTTTTGTGTTGTCATGTCAGAAGTTGAACTCCTCCAGTGATTTCATTTCCAAGCATAGATTATTGTTTTTTCCATAACCAGATTCTGGCTGTATTGATTTCCATAGTCGTCTATCTTAATGTTGTCCTCTAATCAGCAGGAGTGAAAAAACACTAAATCAAAGTCTTCTATACATTGATTAGGACTATCTACAAGTTTAAAAAAATAAAAAAGAAAGGTTAAACTGTGTTTTAAAGCATATTTCTAAGCTATGAACAATTCTAAAATTTTTAATGGAAAATTTGCTGTCTCATCCACAGGTCAGTGCAACCTATGGTCACATATTGCCCTGAGTGAACTGAACTAAACTGAGTTGAATTTTGTTCTGGGCATTTGCCAGTCACAGTGCAGCAGGTGAGCAGGAAGCCTCCTTTTACTGCCTGAGGACTAAGTCTTGGTGATTTCAGAGTTTCTAACATGGCCATCAAGAGTTCAGTTTCCCAGGAACTATTTTGTGGGTAATTGCTTTAGTTGTCATAGAACAAGGTTTTGGCATATGTGGATGCTCCCACATAGGCAGAATACCTGTCATTTGGCAGCAATAAACCTCTTCGCAAATGAAGGACAAGTGTGTTCATGCCAGCTTTTAATTCTCTGTGTTAATTTAGTTCAGGGGAAACGCTTGCAAAACTGCAATCCACATATGAACCCCTAAATCCACATATGAACCCCTAAACTAAATTTAGTTAATAAACCCCCTGGCTCCTCAACTAAATTTTATTTTAGTCCACAAACTTGAGTGGATAAGAGACAGTACATTGCACTCTTTATTTTTCTAAAATCAAATCAAATCTGACTCTAGTCTCCATCCTGCCTGGGCTGTGAGAAATACTACCTCAGATACAGACAGGT
Organism: Pan paniscus; assembly: GCF_029289425.2. Lineage (NCBI taxonomy): Eukaryota > Metazoa > Chordata > Mammalia > Primates > Hominidae > Pan > Pan paniscus. The sequence continues at coordinate 43,684,876 of NC_073272.2, forward strand.
CCTTATCTCTTCCTTCCCTGGGCTGTGTTGGAGACTGGTTTTTAGATCACATGATTACTACTGCCTTTTTTTTTTTGAAGTCTAGGCTGCTTCCAGCTCAAGCAGCCACTGGAAATTTTTCTTGGGGCTTCTAATGCCATGGTGCAGGTCTCTAGGTGGTTCTCCAGTCTCTCCCTACTGAGATCCTCTCCAAGTGAGGGGTCAGGGTTCCATACCAGACTCAGAGATGCCCTCTCCTCTGATTTAGCTGCTTCTACTCTTGAATTCCCCAATGCCAAAGGGGATAATCCCTTTCCCCTCCTTTCTAGGATCTAATTTAATCACCCCAATAACCTCAAGGATTTGAAAACCAAATCCAAAAAGTGTGTGTGCCTCCTGCTTTCTGCTGTGTAACAACGTCTTCCCCTCTTGCTTGCACAATCTTTCCATACCCCACACAAAGGAATACAAAGGCATTTGTCCTTTCTTTGGGGAAAGGAAAAATACAGCAAAAGCAAAGTCAAATCAGCTCATCAATAAATAATTTTTTCATGGTTACTAATAGCCTGTAGGGACCACTTTCTCCTTATTCCTTGTCTACTCTTTAGTGGAGTGTCTTAGCAAGATGGTTAAAGAAAGAGAGAAAAAAGTAAAGAAGAAGTTTAGGGGACTAAGTTAATTTAGCATGCTCGATGAGTAGGCTCCTATGTTATTAATTGATATTAAACTACATGTGTAGCAACGCTAGGCGTGAACAGTATTTGGTAACACTTCAAATATTCTTTCTTCCCTCTCCTTATACCTGTGGTGGCCACACTGACCCCTATGCTCTCTCAAGGGTTTGGTTTTTGCCTTAAAATACCTGGTATGCTTTAAGGGTGATTACCCATAGGCCCTATAACTCTTCAAAAATCATCCCCACCAGCAGACTGATTCCTGCAATTCCATCATCAGAGCTACACCTTTCTTAAAAGTGCAAATGAGAGGGTTATATTAGTTTCCTGTGGCTGCTGTAACAAAGACCACAAATTTGGTGTCTTTAGAAAACAAATGTATTCTCTCATAGCCCTGGAGGCTGGAAGTCTGAAATCATCTTGTGTGCAGCACCACGCTCCAGCTCTGAAGGCTCTGGAGGAGACTGTCCCACATCTTTCTTCTAGCTTCTGGTGGTTGCCTGCGATTCTTGGTATCCCTTGGCTTATAGCTGCATCACTTCAATCTTTGTATCTGTGGTCACATGGCCTTCTTCCCTGCCTGCCTCTCCGTCTCTCCAAATCTCTTTCTTCTTATAAGGACAGCTATCGTTGAATTGAGGGCCCACCCTGATCCTATATGACCTTGTCTTAACTTGATTACATCTTCAGTGACCTTATATCCAAATAACATCACATTCACATGTACCAGGGATTAGGATTTAGACATATCTTTTGGGGGATGCAGTGGAACCTACAATAAGCGTTAACACTAATTATTGTCAGTTACTTGCAGTTTAGTGGGAGCAGTTTTAGCAGACTTTATTTGAGAAGGAATTCAGAATCAGAGACAGGATAGTGGAGAATGGGGCAGATAGAAAAGAGTGGAAATGAGCTGTTAACTGCACATTAATGTTGAGGGTGGGTCTGCTGTGGCCCTGTGACTCTCTGCCAATTTGACCATAAGAAAAAAGAGGAGGCTGAGAAGACACAGTAGCTACAGCTGGACAGAAAAATAGGAATTAAAGGACTTTGGTGATATTTCAGATGAGTCCAGAAGGAAAGAAATCTTGGTACAATGATCCATGATTTGAGTAAAATACATCTCTCTAATTTAAATAGATTTGGGAAGTGATTGAAATTTCACATTCGTAAGTTTTTAAATTTTGCTTCATCATTGGTTGTTTCATAGTTGAGCTCCTAAAAGTTTAGCTTTTTGTTTCCTTTAATAGGATTTGAGTTATAATTCTAAAGAACTATAGAGTCTTTATTCCTTCTTGATTGTATCATCTTAATTATTTAACGTTTAGAGAAACTATCAAAACAAAGTGTCAAAGACAAAACTAAGTCTGTGGCAAAATTAACCAAGGCTGTTTATTCATCAGCTTGCAGCAAGGGAACCCTTGCTCAGGTCATTTCCATTTCCGCACAGGTTCAAAGTTGTTAGAGAGGAGAGTCAGTTTTATAGCTAGTGAAGAAATGCTGAGACAGTCTGATTGGCAAGCATTCTATCAAGGTGAGACTTTTTCGAAGGGAGGGAGACTTTCTAATGGCCCCTAGGTACATTTAGCAATCATAGGTTGGCTGCAAGGGTAAGTGAGCTGTTTGGGAATATTTCATAAGAGGAAGGATTGCTTAGTGTTGGGATGAAGGGTTTTCTTTTCTTTTCTTTTCTTTTTTTGAGACGGAGTCTCGCTCAGTCGCGCAGGCTGGAGTGCAGTGCTGCGATCTCGGCTCACTGCAAGCTCCGCCTCCCAGGTTCACGCCATTCTCCTGCCTCAGCCTCCCGTGTAGCTGGGACCACAGGCGCCCGCCACCACGCCTGGCTAATTTTTTGTATTTTTAGTAGAGACGGGGTTTCACTGTGTTAGCCAGGATGGTCTCGATCTCCTGACCTCATGATCTGCCCGCCTCGCCTCCCAAAGTGCTGGGATTACAGGCATGAGCCACCGTGCCTGGCCAGGATGAAGGGTTTTCTATGGCTGGCCATATCCTGGAAGGAGAGGGTCTCAAGGTGTGCTTTTTTTTTTTTTTTGAAGTCAAATTGTCACTGTGGTCTTTACCGGGGAGGGGGAAGCTACCATGGCAGACAATTTCCCAGAAGCAGTGAGAGCTATAGCTAATACATCTCATTGTAATGGGATGGAAAGGATAAAAAAGAAGACTACAGGCCGGGCGTGGTGGCTCAAGCCTGTAATGCCAGCACTTTGGAAGGCCGAGGCGGGGGAGATCACGAGGTCAGGAGATCGAGACCGTCCTGGCTAACATGGTGAAAACCCGTCTCTATTAAAAATACAAAAAAATTAGCCGGGCATGGTGGTGGGCGCCTGTAGATCCAGCTACTTGGGAGGCTGAGGCAGGAGAATGGCGTGAACCCGGGATGCGGAGCTCGCAGTGAGCCGAGATCGCACCACTGCACTCCAGCCTGGGCGACAGAGCAAGACTCTGTCTCAAAAAAAAAAAAAAAAAAAAAAGAAGACTACCAAATGGCAGTTTGTAACAAAGCTAAATTTATTTGCTTGCCTGACAACACAAATACTGGATCAGCAGACTCTCTTAGCAGAAATAAAGGTCTAGGTATGGAGTGAAAAGGGAGAAAGTACGTCAAATGATGAGACATTCTGAATTCAGGTCTCCGGCTGGCTCATAAAACAGATTGTAAATTCTTCTATGCCAGTGGCTAGTTTCAAGTGTTTCATCACTGAATGCCCGGAAGCTGAGTTTCAAACAAGTTCAAGATGGGATGTGTTAAATTCCAGTGCCTAGGTTAATTCAGCAGAATGCTCATATGCACATGCAAGCAGCTCTGGCAAGCTTTTTCTTCAACAGGGAAAACAATATAGCAATATTAAAAAAAAATTACAGGCAAGAAAGCATCCACCCTCTTACAACCTTACTCACTATACAATGTTTTATTTTGGGATATTGCTTTTGTGTTCAATACACACATTTATTTTTTATTTTTATTTTATTTATTTATTTTTTTGAGATGGACTTTTGCTCTGTCACCCAGACTGGAGTATAATGGTGAGATCTCGGCTCAATGCAACCTCCACCTCCCGGGTTCAAGCGATTCTCCTGCCTCAGTCTCCTGAGTAGCTAGGATTACAGGCATGCGCCACCAAGCCTGGCTAATTATTTTATATTTTTAGTAGAGAGAGACAGGTTTTCACCATGTTGGCTAGGCTGGCCTCGAACTCCTGACCTCAAGTGATCTGCCTGCCTTGGCCTCCCAAAGTGCTGAGATTACAGGCATGAGCCACCGCGCCCGGCCAGTAAACACATATTTAATAGTTATAAACACACCACGTGTACTGTTTTGTATTTCCAACTTGCTTTATGACTTGAAAATAATCCTAAAATATTTTTCAATGTTATTACATGGTCTTTATTATTAGGATTTAATGACTAAATAGTATTCTTTCAAGTCAATATGACATCAACTATTTATTCATGTTTCCTATTTTTGAACATTTGGTGAGTCCAATGACCTCTGTGTAATATGCGTGCGTGTGTGTGTGTGTAGGATAGCAGTGAACATCTTTGCTGATTCAAGAATTTATTTTTTCTCTTAAATTATTTTCTTAAGATCAATTCCCCCAAAGTGAGTATTCTATGTCAAAGTGAAGGAACTCTTGCTGACTCTTAATATGAGGGGCCAAATTTCTTTCCCATTTCCAGGGGTATTTCCCTCACTCTCACCCTAGAGCAGTAGAAGTATACCAGTTTTATCCCTATGTTGCCAGCACACAATGTTCTTGCCATTAAAAAATCTTGCTAATTTGATGTAAGCATAAAATAACAGCTCAAGGTTACTTTAAAATGTACTTCTTTACTTGGAAGGATAAACATTTCCTCATATCTTTATTTTCTAATGTTAATTAGTTCTTTATGTCTTTTGCTCATTTGATGTATTTGATTTTGAACCAAAATAACACACTGCACACCCTTCCACCTATCCCAATGAAGACTTAATGTAAAATAACGCTCTTTTGTTTTTCACCTTCCGCATGGGGTGGCTGCTCACAGCAAAAGCAGTCTTTATTTTTAAAATTTTCCTCTTGAAGTTCAGCCCCTGCAATATAAATAAGAGTTCTTGTCCTTGATGAAAAAACAGATTTCTGCTAGCAAAAGAGCCTCTCAAGAATAATGCAAATGTCTTTAGCTTCTGATTTTTTCTCAACCAAATTAAATGGTATATTTTAATGTCTATGATCTATTTAGTCACGTTGTGTGCCTTCTAGCCATGTGCTATACAAAAGTGTTCCTCCTGAATTTTTTTTAAACTTTGATTTTAGGTTTGCAGGGACATGTGAAGGTTTGTTACATAGGTAAACTCATGTCATGGGGGTTCGTTGTATAGATTATTTCAACAATCAGGTATTAAGCCCAGTACCCAGTAGTTATCTTTCCTGCTTCTCTCCCTCCTCCCACCCTCCCTTGTCAAGTAGACCGCAGTGTCTGTTGTTTCCTTCTTTGTGTTCCTAAGTTCTTATCATTTAGCTCCCACTTATAACTGAGAACATGTGGTATTTAGTTTTCTGTTCCTCTGTTAGTTTGCTAAGGATAATGACCTCCAGCTATATCCATATCCCTGCAAAAGACGTGATCTCGTTCTTTTTTATGGCTGCATTGTATTACATGATGTATATGTACCACATTTTCTTTATCCAATCTGTCACTGATTGGCATTTAGGCTGATTCCATGTCTTTGCTATTGTGAATAGTGCTGCAGTGGACATCGAATTGTCCACTGAATTGTCCATTGAACAGTGCTGCAGTGGACATTGAATTGTTTTGATTTGCCACCAATTGTAGCCAATTAATCTCTTTGGATACTCATCACCCTTTGTGCCCCTAGCACCCCTTCCCTACCCTGATGTTGGAACCACCAACCTACTTTCTGCATTGGAAGGGATATATCAGAGATTCATCACAAACACTTTTCCCAGATATTTTCACTTTTTCACAGACTCTGTTTTAGTAGAGATTGATTATTTGGTATTTATACTGTAAATGGAATGAATGTGTGCAGAGCCTTGTACATTCAGTCCCTATTTTGTGATTTCATATAAATTATACTTTCATTCATAATGCTACCCCAAAGTCAATATAAAATTTTACCACCCAGCAAACTTTTTCTGTAAAGGGCCAGGTAGTAAATATTTTAGGCTCTGTCAGCTACATAAGGTCTCTGTTGCTTTCACTGCTTCTGCCTCTTCTTCTTTCTCCTCCTCCTCCTTCTTCTTCTTTTGCAACCCTTTAAAAACCATTCTTAGGTCTAGGCCTTACAAAAAATCAGGCTGTGGTTGGATTTGGATTTGGCACATGACCTGTAGTTGGCCATTGCTGATCTAGAAGAATTCAGAAAAAAAAATTAAAATTTAAATGTTTTCTTTGTGAGTTAAGTAATGCATGACTAGCATTAGTTAGCTGGTTGTTTATTTTTTCTTTTTAAACAATAGCAAAAAGCATATTCATGGCAGTGAGGATGGGCCCCATTTGAATGGCTAATATTCATCTCAACACAGCTATTTTTGAGTAGTTGGTGATATTTTCTTACAAAAAGGAAAGAAAAGAAAACGAAGCTGCCAGATAGTACTTGAAGCTTGGGTTTATTTTCTCCACCACTGCAAGAAGGTCTTGCAATGAGAACCAAAAAAATTATATTTTCTGATGGCGCATTGGGAAAACTAGTGGTGATTGTAAAAATGTATTTAGAGTTTAATTAAAACACAGTCACTGCAGAGGCTTCATAATAATGTATTGTTTTTCTGCTTAGATTTGTATCATCAGTGTGCTAGCTACTTGTGCTTTACATTGACCAAGAGGACATACTGCACAAGTATGTGGATGAAGATTACTGGACTTTTACCTTAGAAAATATTTCTCCGTAGGCCACATAATGAAGTATCTCCATTAATTTTTCTTTTCTAATACTATATTTGAATTTTTAAAAGTAATTTCTTACTTATCCAGTAACTCCACTCTGACATAACACAAGCAGAATATGAAAGTTGGCAACCCCACTGATACGGTTTGGCTATGTCCCCACCCAAATCTCATCTTGAATTGTAGCTCCCATAATTCCCATGTGCTGTGGGTGGGACCCAGTGGGAGATAATCAAATGATAATTAATTCCCTCATACTATTCTTGTGGTCTCGTGGTAGTGAATAAGTCTCATGAGATCTGATGGTTGTATAAGGGGTTTCCCTTTACACTTGGTTCTCATTCTCTCTTGTCTGCCACCATGTAAGATGTGCCTTTTGCCTTCCGCCATGATTGTGAGGCCTCCCCAGCCATGTGGAACTGTGAGTCCATTGAACCTCTTTTCCTTTGTAAATTACCCAGTCTCAGGTATGCCTTTATCAGCAGCATAAAAAAGGAGTAATACACCCACCCTCTTTCAAAAAACAGAGGCAAAAACACAAAAACACTTCCGTATGTGGTCTGTGTCTGTTCATGCTGCAGTAACTGAATTCCAAGGACAGGATGGTTTAAACAATAGAAATTAATTTTTTCACAGTTCTAGAGGCTGGAAGTTCAAGATCAAGATGCCCTCAGGGCCAGTTTCTGATGAGGTCTCCCCTCCTGGCTTGTAGATGGCCATACCTTTTCCCTGTGTCCTCACATGGCCATTCCTCTATACACACATGGAGAGAGGGAGAGCTCTCCAGTGTCTCTTCCTCTTATGAGAACACTGGTTTTACCAGATTAGGGTCCCACCTTTATGACCTCACTTAACCTTTATTCTTTCTTTATAGGCCCTGTCTCCACATACAGTCACATTGGGGGTTAGGACTTCAACAGAAATTTAGGAAGACACAACTTGGCCCATAACACAGTCAAGACAGATATTTCAAAATTATAACATTCCTTGCTCTCTCACCCAGAATCTGCTTACCTTTCAATTCTAAATTTTTCTGTGTGTGTTTTGAGACGGAGGCTCGTTCTGTCACCCAGGCTGGAGTGCAGTGGCACGAACTTGGCTCTCTGCAACCTCTGCCTCCCGGGTCCAAGTGATTCTCCTGCCTCAGCCTCCCAAAGTACTGGGATTACAGGCATGAGTCACTCCACCCAGCCTAAATTTTTTTTATTCCATTTCTAAGGCAACATAAAGTTTGTAATAGCAAATGAAAGTGAAAAAGGAGAGGAACTGCTGTGGGGAGACATACCGATTGACCCCAGGCAGGAAGGGACATTGGACAAGAGGTTGCCAGCCATCAGGAGACAAAAAAAAAAAAAAAAAAGGAAAAGAAGATTCAAACATTAGTTTAGCACTGTAGTCTAGGGCCACGGATTGCAGAGGTAAATGGCCCTATGGATTTTGAAAGAACCGTAAGGTATCACTCACTGGAGCTGCCCAGTAATGAATGTGCATAATGACTACGACAAGAAGAAAAGGTGCCTTGTTCAGGAAGGAGGAATGAATGTAACACATTTTAGACAGGATAGTTTAGGACAAGCAAGTGTGATTGCTTATAACAATCAACCCTTAAGTCCCCTGGAGAGGGCCTGGCCCATCTCTAGGGTCTTTTCTTCCTGGGAAGCACAGTTTAGAGCCCAACCTACTAGATTTCAGAGCCCAGAGTTGAGAACTGTCCCTGCTCTTCTTGTCTTTTCCCCTCATCTCTCCTTAGAGGAATCTTGCTCCAATCTGGGTTCTGAAATCTTTCTCCCTTCATTTTTTTCCTCAAACTTTTGTTCTGCAGTTCAGAGGCTCTCTCTTCTCCTAGGTCCTAGGGGATTAGGCTTTTGTAAACTGAAGCTGGGAAATGTGTAGACTATTTCAGCTTTCAGCCCAGTTCCTCTCCCCACCCTTCCTCCAGGCAAGGAACTTAAAGCTGACTCTAGGCTTGAATGGGAAGGGAGGCTGACCAACCCTGGAAAACAAAGAACACATACATTGTCTCCCAGACACTTCACAACAACCTTTTGAGGTAGACACTGTCACCATCCTCATTTTTCAGAATAGGAAACTGAGACTTAGAGGGGTTAAGTTGCCCAAGGTGAAACAATTACTTAAGTGATGAGGTGTTAGAGAGAGGCAGGATTCAAACTCAGTTGTGTCTGCTTCTATGCCTATAGCCCCTCTGTGCATCCTCAGAAGGTAGAAAGAAGGCAGTTTCCTAATTGATGTTATGAACTTTGAAGGAATTAACTCTGCATTAATTACTTAACAAGTAAGAACGTCTGCAATCCTACTTTATGAGATCTCATATTTTCCAGCAGCAAACCTGGGGCAGGAAAATGATTTTCCTGAGAAATGGGGCTCAGCAACCAGAGCCAATCACAGGAAAACCAATGTCAAAACAGACAGATCATGTGGCCCAAGTTGTTGGGCCTTGTTGGGACATTAAATAGCACGGTAGATACACCAAGGATATGTCCTAATTGTATGAGTCCAAGGGCAGTATTTATTTTCTAAAGAAAGCAATGAGTAGCCTGCATAATTAGAAATTAACTACCATACTTGAAATTATGCAAACAGCGTAACAGGCAGAAAGCTAAACAAAAATGTAAAAAACTCTTGTCGGCAATATTTGTACTTAACTTGAGTCTTCAAGGTTGACTTCTGCACGGAGTGCTTTTTTTTTCTTCCTGTGTTAGTGGCATTCTTCATGTGGAAGCTGTTGGTCTCGATCCCAGATTCAAGAGCTGGAAGCTTCACCTTGCTGAAAAGTTTAGGCTGGCATCATTCAGCAGGCTGAAGCTTCATTAATGGCAACATCTCTCAGCCATATGTCAATAAATCAATGCTCTAACAGGAAACAAATGCAGAAGGCATATCATCAGCTTCCTGTCTCCTCCTTAGGAAAGCTGAGTTCGTCATAATGAAGGGCAATTTCACCCCTTTCTCTTCACCTTTGTATAAGTCCTGCTTCCCTTGAATTTCCAAGGCAACTGCAAGCTCAGTTGGAAGCAACAAGTAACTTAGATGGCAAGTTCCCAATGGAATTGGAAGTGACCACCACAGACAAGGACAGCATGAAACAGAAAACAAGCTGCCACGCAGCTGGTCGGTAGATTCGGAGGCCACCCTTTCTTAGAGTCTGGATTTCAGAATGCTTCGTAGGATGAAGTAATCATATAAACAACCAGCTGTGGAAACTAAATAAGCCTTTTCATAGTTTCCATTTTTGCAGCTGGGAAAAAACTGTAAAATAAAGGTGAATTTTGTCTGACAGCCTAATGTTAATTAGAACAGGGCCTTCAAGGATTGAAATCCATTATACTTTAGGGAAGGGTTGATTATCCCTCCCACTTATCCGTTTAACAAACCAAATTGACTTGTTCTTAAGCATGGAAAGAATGCATAGCACCTCGGGATAGATTATTGAAATCTTAATCCTGTGGTCCCATCCATTGAGGCCCCATAGCAAGCACTATTGAAATTATTTTTTCATCCAATCAGCAACTGGTAAATACTTTGCAGTCATAGACTTGGCTAATATGTTTTGTTCAGTGACCATTTCAATAGGCTCTCAGCCACGATTTGCCTTCATCTCTGAGGGGACACAATTCACCTTTACCAGGCTACTCATGGGGTATCTCAGCAGTCCTGCTGTCCCACACAATTTCACAGGTAAAATCTTAGCCACATCTATCTTTCTCAAGGAACACAGGTATGACATCAAACTGATGACATCCTCCTCTGACGGGATTCACTTGACATACTTATTTAGGCCGTACAAACACAAAGGAACTCTCGAAAAGGGGATGGACCATTGCCTCACACATAGTACTAGGCCCTGCTATCTCAGTTAAATTCCTGTCGTTGTCGGGAAACAAACATTGACTCTCTTAGTGCCCACAACGTTAAAGAAAGCCCAACATCTTTTAGTCATTTTTGGGTTCTGGAGGTAATGCATTCCTCATGTACAAATTTTATTAAGCCCATTTTTGTTACTTACAAATTGGCTTACCTTGAGTAGAGTCACCAACAACAAAAGCCTCCAGAATCTGTCCAAATTTCAATAAAACAGGCACTCCTGTTCGTGCCCCACCCTACCCTGAGACTCCTTTACTGTAGAGGCCTTAGCAGTCTCCTCTTAGGCCTCCTGGAGTCTCTGGACCTCCCATGATGGTCATAAATTGCCAACGCCTTCTGGTGCAAGAAACTGCCCTCCTTTCCCCCGTCATATATACACCATTAGAGGGAAAAGTGCTGGCCACATACTGGGTGCTTCTGAAGATGAAGGCCCACATAGACCTTGAGCCTATGACCTTCCACACCCAGCTGCCTATTATGTCATGAGAGCAGCACCCTGCAAGCTTGTCATGGACACTGAGGACTCCTTGCTATCCAATGGAGTCAAACCTGGGTCTTCTGGTGTATCCCACTTGCAGAAGGTGGTAGATAGCTTCCTCTGTCCTTGGTTTCTTGCTAGATGCCATGGAGCTGGAGGTCACCCCTTTCCAAGTCCCCGTTGTTTATCTGGGAAACCCCTTGGGATCAACTGAGTGAGCGACAATAGGACTTTATACATTTTATGTATGGTATCCCCACCATTACATACAATGAATCTTGTGGGAGAGCTGCTGTTTTCATCCCTTAGCCAGATCTTACCTGATCAAGGATGATACCTCAGCACAATTGGCTGAACTTCAGGCAGTCATTTTAATAATGAATTCCCTGGCCAATAGTTAGCCCCATTTGCACATTTATACACTCATGGGCCATTGCCAATGATCTGGCTGTCTGGCTTGGGCAATGGCAGCAGCAACAATTCCTTGTCCAAGCTTGCCCTCTTCAAGGTAAGGAGCTCTGGGAAGCTCTTGCCTCGTAGAGCCTCAAAGTATAAATGAATATCACATGTGTCTACACATCTTAAAGTCACAGTACAAGACTTCATGGACACACTCATTATCCCTTTCAGAGTTCCAGACATTATGGAGAGGGACCAAGGCACTCACTTTTTCTTTCATCTTCACTCAAAGTCATTTTCTGACCTTGTTGGGAGCCTGCCCAGAAAGCCTCATTATGTGAAGTAATAAACCCTTTTGTATGTTCTTGGTGTATGTGTGGCATCAATCTCAATATCCAAACCAAATTTTGAGTGGTGGTCCATTCTGTTTCTGCCAAATAACTACGACATGTACAATGGCTCCAGTATAATAGAAGTTTATTTCTTGCTCATTAATATTCCAATTGGATATTTCTCATTAATTTCATTAATGGTTGGTTTTCCTCTGCATGACGATTCAGGGACCCAGGATCCTTCCACCTTATAGTTCAACTATACCCTAGGACCTTATATTCATTATCTGCATATAGCTATGGAAAGGGAACGAGTATGGTGAAGGTACACCTGTTTCTTAAAAGTCTTGGCTTGGAATGATGTACTTCATTTTTTGTTCTCATTCCATTGGTAATGACTAGTTATATGGCTACACCTAAATAATAGGGGATGCTGGGAAATGTAGCTCTGTGTGTCTTAGCAACGTCTATTTTATTGAAGGGGCAAGAACTTTAGTGGACAAGTAATTATTTTTGCCTCAGGGACATAGCCATATCTACAGATGTTTGAGAATCTGAATGGAATATGGCCCTACCCTGACATAGGAGAGAATATACATATGAAAGCCTACTCTCTAGACTGTGGAACAACCATTTTTAGAGTGGAGTTGCTTGCTGGGAACAGGTGTTTCAGTGGCTTAATTTTTGCTTTCCCTCAAGCCATCCCTTCTTGCTGCTGCTTCTTGTCTTCTTTTCCCTTCTCCTTCCACATTCATGAATAAAGGCCAAAATGGCGGGGGATAATGGAGTTGGGAAAGAGAAGCATGGATAAATCTTGCTTGCCCATATTAACCAATCCATCCTCCCATCTCTCTATTGCAAGAGCTCAGCCAAATTCCGGTGAGGCCTGTATATGAAAGCTTTTGCTGCTGTTCACGTGGTCTTGAGCTCCTCAGCTACTTTAATTTCAAGCAATTAATTTTGGAGACAATCAATTTGGGGACAAATATGCTGGCTACTGAGAAAAGAGTCCAAAGAAATACGTATTTTTATTTGGCTCCCCATATCAACTCACTGTTTGCACAGTGCCCCCGACTGCTTCCATTTCTCTATTTTATTTCCTGAGAGCTTAAGAAAAAAAGCACTATGATGGCCTGAGAGCTTTGATGACGCCACCTAGATTATCCTTATGTTAGAGTGTTTTTTGGTTGGTGTTCAAGTAATCACTTCCACTGTGTTCACGCTTATGTACTGCATTTTAACACTGCACCATGAATCAAAATATCAATAACGAGCTAATAAAATAATATCGAGCTGGGGTTGAATGAGGGGAATCAGTGAGCCACAGGACTTTCATGCTCTTCTTCGGCATATAGATTTAACATCGCATCTGATTTAAATCCATACAGTAACTAAGCCCACCATGTGCTGTTTTCATTAAAAAAAAAATCCTCCTCAGACACATCTTGCCAGGTCTATCTCTTTTTCACTTTAATACCCTTTAAATGATTGAAAATCAGATTTTCCCACTGACTGTGCCTTTTGTCCCGAATGATAAATGATGATTTCTGTCTCCTCCTTTCTCCGTCTGGTTCTGAGCGTTGTTCAAAATAAGCCGGCTCTTTGCACTGAGTTTTTGCTGCTGTCAGGGGATTTATGTAGGATGTGAGCTGAGCTATGGCAACTGCAATGATTGGATAACGGTTCCTTCAGAGCTGCAAGCAGAGCACAAACCATGGTGGGTCTTTTTTTGGTTCTTCCCCAAATAGCTGCAGTTCTTGTTTGGGGATTTAAAATGTTCATGTATTTCCAAGCCAAAGAAGGAATGAAAAAAAGAAAACTCTTGGCAATTTAGGATTTGGCAAATGACCCTTACTTCATTACAGTGGAGGCTGACTTTGGGCAAAACATTTAGCCTTTCTGAGCCTCAATTTATTTATCTGTAAAATGAGGAGATTGGTGCCGCATGAATTTTAAGATCCCGTCCATGTATGGAATTCCATGTTCTATATTTGATGCCTTAAATTGCTTGACTGAAATTGTCTTTAATAGCTCTTTTCCTTCTCTTTAAGTAGGGAATTCAAGAGAGGGATGGTATTCTTTTGCACTCTGTGTTCAAAAAGTGAATAAATAGCATTCCCCCATACTTAAAATGTCCAATACTGAACTCATTATGTTTTTCTCCACAAATCCCCTCTTCTCTAGCATTCCCCGCCTTGGGTAACAGCACCACATCCACCCAGTTTCCTGATCTAGAAACTTCCAAGTCATCCTCCCTGTCAGCTCCTTCCTGCATCTCCTAACCATGCCTTGAACAGCAATCAGCCATTCATTGCATTTGTGAAATGTGTTCCTTGGAGGCTAGGCCTACCTTGCTGCTAGGCTGGTCACAGAAGGTAGAAATTCTTAGTGGAAAAATGCCTGCATCTAATCAGACAGCCTGGGCTCCAATCCTAGCTCTGCCCCTTGCTATTAGCTCCATGACTTGTCCCAGGATGGTCTGGGAAAGCTTGGCTCCTAGAAAGTAGGACAGGCTGAGCCCCATGTATGAGTGTGGCACTACGATTACTAGCCTTATGACATTTCCGCATTATAATTTCTTTTCTGAAAAATGCTTATAATGATAGTACCCAGCTCTCTGGGATTTAATGTATGTGAAGTGCTTAGCCCAGTGCCTTGATGTATAGTAAGTGCTTAATAAATGTTAGTAGTTATCATTACTATTATTACAGTAGAATGCTCATTATCAGCCTTAGCTGCCATGTGTGGTAAGGCCTAGAATAAAACATTGCTGCCCAAAACCTTCTGTTGGTTGGGTTAGGCATTCACTCTGGGTGTCTTTGTGACCATGAATCTGTAGCTTATCCCACCACCTTTCACTGCTTGCGATGGTGAATTAATAGGCTCTGATTCTTCTATCTTATTTATTTATTTTTTGAGATATGGTCTCACTCTGTCGCCCAGGCTGGAGTGCAGTGGTGTGATCACAACTCACAGTGGCCTTGACTTCCCGGGCTCTGGTGATCCTCCCACCTCAGCCTCTCGAGTAGCTGGGACTACAGATGTGCCCACAAAACCCAGGTAATTTTTTATATTTTTTGTAGAGATGGGGTCTTACTATGTTGCTCAGGCTGGTCTCAAACTCCTGGGCTCAAGTGATCCTCCCGCTTCGGGCTCCCAAAGTGTTGGGATTATAGGCGTGCGCCAACACACCTGGCCTGATTCTTCTACTTTTAAAACTCCTATCACGTTGCTAGGTGGGTGGATGGTCAGTAGAGAGTGGATGAACTGCTTTGACCTGGTGCCACCTCCCACCCGACTTTGAGAATCACCCACCATGCCCTGCACACAGGACCTGTGCCCCTGAATTTTTTTTTTTCTTGAGACAGGGTCTTGCATGATCTCAGCTCACTGCAGCCTTGACCTGCTAGGCTCAAGCGATCCTCCCACCTCAGTCTTCTGGGTAGCTGGGACTACAGTTGTGTGCCATGATGCCCGGCTAATTTTTGTATTTTTTGTAGAGACGGGGCTGACCAGGCTGGTCTCAAATGCCTGGGCTCAAGCACTGCTGCCTCGGCCTCCCCAAGTGCTGGGACTACAGGTGTGAGCCACTGCGCCCTGCCCTCTTGAGACGTTAATGACAGTCTCCCCTACCTCTGACACAGCCATAGTGCTGCTAGCTGGGCCTTGTCCATCGAAGGCCCATTTTTCCTCAGACCCTCTTCTGCCTGTCCCCACCTTCCTCCTCTCCTCCCCCTCAACGTTGCTGAGATGGTATTTTCCAAAGATAGCCAAACCAAAGCTCCCATCCCACAGGCTCTTCTATGATGGGACTTATCACTCCCCCATCAGAAGATGAAGTCTAATTTCACTCTTCTTGAACGTGGGCTGGCCTTAGTGACTCTTTCAATAATTAACATTAAGATTCTTATTAATTAATGCTATTGATGATTATTTGGCTGGCTCTCTCATCACTCAGGAGTCTAGCCCATGCTTTTTTACATGGCTGCAGGAGCATTCCAAGAGAGCAAGAGGAGAAGTGGCAAGGTTCTTGAGGTCTAGGCTCTGAAACTCACAGAGCATCACTTCCACCACATTCTACTGGGGAAATTTACTTGTAGTTTTTATATTTATGAAGGTTAGTTATTAATAGAATGTGGTAGAAATAACTACTTGTGGGCTAGGTCAGAAAGGGCCATGTAGCTTCCACCTGGGTGTCTTGGAATCCTAGCTCTCGGGGCGCTCCTTCTCAGGGCACTTCCTCCCAGAACCCAGTCCCCGTGTCATGAGAAATGTAAGCCATATGGAAAGGCCACGTGTGGGTACTCCAGTCAAAGTCTCAGCTCAGCCTGTCCTTCTGCCATCACAGACCAGACCCACCTGCTGTCATCTGAGGCCTTCGAGTTCCCATGGGCCCACCCTGTGAGCATAGCGTGTCCTGTTCCTTTTCGTCCTGCATCCACGTGACTCTGCCTTCATTTGGGTCTTCATTGTCTTGTGCCTGAATCTGCACCACCATCTCACACCCACTCTTCTTACTGCCAGTCTTTCATCCTCCATATGAGTGAGGAAGTCATCTGGGAGAGGATCCTCCCGCCCCAGCTATTTGAGTTGGTCTTAGCTGTTCAAGTCATTCTAGACATTGTGGAGGAGAGATGTCTCCACTGTACTCAGTCCAGATACCTAGCCCACAGAGTCCATGTGCATAATAAATTGGTGGTTCTTTTATTGCACTTCACCGGCTCTCATTTGAGGCCTTCAAGTTCGCATGTGCCCACCCTGTGAGCATAGCATGTTCTGTTCCTTTTCATCCACCATCCACGCATCTCACACCCACTCTTCTTGTTACCACTCTTTCACCCTCCAATTCAGTGTCACACCCCTGCCAGGGTCATTTTTCTAGAAAACAAGCCCAGTCATATCAATTTCAAAGCGCCAGATATAGCCTTCCCATTCTCCACCGTCTCTAACTCGGCAAACAAGGTTCTTCACAATCTAGTTTCAACAAAACTCTGCAGCCTCATCTGCCTGCCACTTTCTTACTGGAATTCTATACTCCTGCCACCCAAACTTGCTACCATTCCCTAAACACATTGTGTTCTTTCACACTCTGCAATGTTGCGTTTGCTGTTTAGAATGACCTTTCCCCCAACTTTTTCTTTTCTCTTTTTTCTTTTTCGTCTTTCTTCCCTCTCTCCCTCCCCCTCTCTCTCCTTCCCTTCCACCTCCTCCCTCTCTCCCTCTTTCCTTCCTTCCTTTCTCAAATAATGCCTAATTCTTAGTTTTCTACTGTTGTGTAACAAACCACTGCAAAACTTACTGGCTGAAAATAACAGTAATTTATTATTTCTCATAAACTTGTGGGTTAACTGGGTGTTCGCATCTTGACTCACTCATGCAGCTGCAGTCAGCTGCCAGCGCAGCTGGCATTGGAAGGTCTAAGGTGGCCTCACTCACATATCCAGGCTGCCAATCCAGATTGAAGAGGTAGGGAAATATACTCTACATCTTAATGGGAGGAGCTGCAAAATCTTGTGGCTACATCGATCACAGCCCCATATATACTTTAAGGTCAAGTTCATCTGCAAGCATTCCCTATTCAGTAATTATTTTTAAATTCAGCCATCCATTCTGTTATTTCACTTGAATTTGAAGATTTTTTTCTCTTATTTACTTATTTATTTCATTAATACATAATACCTGTATCTATTTTGGGGGCACATGTAATAATTTGATACATTCAGATAATGAAATCAGGGTGATTAGGATATCCATTAGCTTCAACATTTATTTTTTTCTTTATGCTAGGAACATTATAATTATTCTCTTCTAGCTATTCTGAAATTGATTCATGTTAACTAGAATTGATTACTGTTAATTATAGCCACCTTACTGATCTATCGAACAACAGGTCTTATTTCTTCTATCTAAGTATATATTTGTATCCATTAACCAACCTTTCTTCATCCCCTCCTCCCCCTACCCTTCTTGGCCTCTGGTAATCACCAGTCTACTCTCTATCTTCATGACATCCACTTTTAGCTCTCACACATGAGTGAGAACAGGCATTATTTGTCTCAGCCATCCATTCTTCCATTTACTTAGAAAACACATCTAGCATCTTCTATAAGCCAGGTACTGAGCAGTGAAAACCCAGAAGGAAACTCCTTATTGTCCCACCACCTTTTGTCCATACTTCTTTATAATATGTGTCTCATTATGTTGTAATTGTTTACACGTTTTATGCTTTTAGTAGTCTGTGAGGTCCTGTAGGGGAGAAATGATGTCTCCTCTCATTTTGGTAGGAGTAACAAAGTATTTTTTAAAGCTAACAATAATTATTTTGTTTGTTTCCTATTGTTCCTGAAGGGGTAGCTGATTAGTCTGTGGAGGATCCTACACTGCTGTTTTACTTAAGGGGAAAACACTTTGATGAACTTTTTGTCTATGGAAAGCCTGAGCACACACAGTTCATAGAGAAGTTAAGGGCAAAACAAAAGTGCAAACCTGAACATGCTTCCTGAAGGACTTCTCTATTAGTGCTTGCCGTGTTAGGAAGGAAATGAAAACCCCCGAGTGAAACCTTCGGGGAAGACTAAGCGGGTTTCTCCACAGAACAGTGATCAAGGCTCTTTATTCTTTGGATGTCATAATCACATTTCCTGCAGTGAAATGTTGTTAAATAAGATGATCCAACAATTGGACTTCATAGGGATTGTTTCTTTCATATCTTGGGAAAATATGGAGGGATGTTTTTATTAGTTCCATAGTTTATACAACCGGGCAGGTACTTTGTTTGCATGGTTAAATGATTTCGTTTTGCATTTGCCTTTTAGTTTGACTTCTCATTTTCAAGTTAGTTTTTTCCATCTATAAAAAAGTCTGTGGCCGGGCCCAGTGGCTCACGCCTGTAATCCCAGCACTTTGGGAGGCCGAGGCGGGCATATCACAAGGTCAGGAGACGCAGACCATCCTGGCCAACATGGTGAAACCCTGTCTCTACTAAAAGTACGAAAAAATTAGTCAGGCGTGGTGGCGGGCACCTATAGTCCCAGCTACTCTGGAGGCTGAGGCAGGAGAATGTCATGAACCCGGGAGGCGGAGGTTGCAGTGAGCCGAGATCGTGCCGCTGCACTCCAGCCTGGGTGACAGTGAGACTCCGTCTCAAAAAAAAAAAAAAAAAAAAAAAAATTGTGACCCATTTTGCTTAATTCACAAATATATCTACATACAAATATATCTATAAGCTTATTCACACATCCACACGCATTATAACCTAGATGAAATAGTTTAAAGATTTATAGTCTTTTTTTTTTCTTTTTAGCAGAACTGGGATTCTAGTGTGTAAAAGCTGATGTACATATATTTTCTCTTAATATTATCATGAGCTCTTTCCCATCTAATTAAATGTTCTTTGAGGAAAGAATTTCCAGTAATGCAGCACAATTTATTTAAACATTTTCCCACTGTTGAGTAGTTTTTAGCTACTGTAAATAATGTTTCAAAATATTTCCATGTACATAAATGTTTGTGTTTATCGCCATTTCCTTGGGATATGTTTCTTAATGGCAAATTATTGGGTCAAAGAGCATGATCGTGTATAAGCTTCTTGCTCTATATCACCACATTGCCCTTTAGAAAGGTTGTAACACAATTTCATGGAAAATAAAGAACTTGAGAACTTTCATTTTTCTCTAATATAATTCCAGTTTAGGAAGAAAAGGAAGGTTGTAACAATGTACAATTTTTCATATAGTGTAGGAGAGTCCATTTCTGTGCAGTTTATTCTCCTATATTGGTAATTTCATTAAAAATCACTTTGATAAGCTGATAGTGAAAATGCTGTTGGTTTTATTATGCCCTTTTTTGCTGTATTGATATACGTTCTTTTTAAATAAACTGTGGGCTTCATCTTCGGATCCTTACAATCAGAGAGGCACAGTATGTCTGTCTCCTTGGATTCTGAGAGTTCACATTCCCATTTTCTGAGCTAGAACTTGACTCTTTTTCATTGAAAGTGAAGGCCAGGCACAGATAGCTCCATAGCAACCTCTCTGAACTCCCCAAGGGGAATTTACTCACACAAAGCAAACAGTGTCCAATTCACTGAAGATTTTTCAGAGGAGACAGAAGAGAGAGAGCTGGTATTGCACACCTCACTGCAAATGACTTGAAATCTTTGGATGTTTTACTTACCTCCAAGTTCCTCCCTTTCCTTTCTCTGTTGCCCCATAGTCCAAGGTCTTCTTTCAGTTCTTCCTACATATGGCACTCAATCTCACCAAGTTCTTCTCAGTCTTCAAATGTCCTTTACTCTCTCAGCCAATTAGTGACCATAATTTGTGAATCAGCCATGCCATTTGAGGCTGTCATCCCCACCTCCAAGGGATTCACATTCCAAGGGATTTTTAATATTTTCCCATTGTGAGGAGTGATTCTGATGTAGCAGCTGTTAAAAGAACAATATTTTTGCACATTGTTTCAGAAACATTATGTAAAATTATCAATGAATTTTAAAACAATGTATTTCTTAGGCCAGATTCTCAGTTTTTTCTGTATATGGGAGTGTGTCCTTAGGATCAGAATTTTTCAGAGATAAGAGAAGCATGACTGGGTAGACGGAGGAGTTAAGTTGAGATGCAGTGACAACTGAGGCCTCAGCTGACCCTGTGGGGAGCTCTGAAACTGGCGTGGTCCTTCAGAATTACCCCAAATTGAGACAGGGGGCCAGACTTTCATATCCCACACCCATGGACCAAACCTTGAATTTGACTGTCCTTGAGCGAGTGAGTGTAACTTTGGCAAGTTCCTGTTTACCAAGGGCAAATTCTTGGAAGGGACTCAGCTTCCAACCTTCAGCAACCAACACTCTCAACAAGAAGAGAATGTGTCTTGGCTCTGGAGGGGGATCTGGGTGATTTTCTCAGGGACTTTATTGTTTTTGAGATATACTTACAGTGCAAACCTTTCTTACTCTAAGGTATGCTTAAGGATTAAAGCTGGAGGTGTGTTCGAGGTGGCAAAGTAGAGTGAGGGCTTCAGAGTTGGATGGAGATTGGGTCAGAACACTAGTTCTGGCTGTTTTATCTGTATGGTCTTATGCAAGTCACTTATACTCTCTGAGCCTTTTTTTCATCTGTAAAATGCTGTAAACAATTTCTTTCCCTTTAAGGGGTAAGATACAAGAATTTCAATAAGATGACTAATATTAGATATTTAGCACTGTGCCTCCTGGCACTTTGAAGATGCCCAATTCATATGAGTTTCCTTTCTTCTTGCTCCTTCCTCATCCTCTCTAGCATTTCTCTCAAGTTTTCTTCCTTTTGACAATGTCGAGCTTGTGTACGCAATATTCTTGCATAGTTCTTCTTAAGTAGAGGCCTGGGTTTTAAAATTAGGAGCTTGGATCATGTGATCTTTAAGTTTATGTATTTGGCTGTTGTTGCATTTTTACAAAGGAATACCTGAGACTGGGTAATTTATAAAGAAAAGAGGTCTAATTGACTCATGGTCCTTCGGGCTATATAAGTATGGTGGTGGCATCTGCTTGGCTTCTGGGGAGGCTCAGGGAGCTTTTACTCATGGAGGAAGGAAAAGTGGGAGCAAGCAGGTCACATGGCAAGAGCAGGAGCAAGAGAAGGGAGTGAGAGGTGCCACACGCTTTTAAACAACCAGATCTTGCAAGAGCTTACTATAGCAAGGACAGCATGAAGCCATGAAGGATCTGCCCCCATGACCCAAACACCTCCCACCAGGCCCTACCTCTAACATTGGGGATTATTACATTTCAACATGAGATTTGGGCAGGGACAAATATCCAAACCATGTCAGTTTAGTTCCAACATTTTAAAGTTCTAACATTTGGCGATTCAATTCATTAGAGCACACTGCATGATTAATTCTTATCTCATTAGTATTCTCACTATTATCACCTTGGTTTTAATGAGCTACATTGGCTATCCCAGTACTCTGTGTATTCAGATCTTTCTGGTAATTAGAAGAATTACATGAAGAGAGTCTTTTGGGACAGTTTCAGGACCAATGGCCCAAAATGATATTTCTTTGTTGTCAGTTTCTTGTGAGGGAAGCACTGATCCTCTATCTTTAAAGGAAGAGTTCCTACTACATGAAGGACATTAAATGAGAATATTTAAGTATTTTATATATTATACATTAGCTTTCTCTCCCTAACTAGACTGCGAGCTTTTTGTTGGGATGAATGGTCTCTCCTATTTCTTGCAGGACCATTTTCTTATTGATTGATTAACTCTAAAACCCCTGTGACCAACCATCACCATTAGAATCACACAGATACACACACAGACACAGGCACAGACACAAACTTTGGTTAATTGACATTATAGCAGCTCAGTCAGTTGGCTGCTGTGTGTACTGATAGATCTTACAGATGATTTGGGAATCACTTTGTATGCTCTGTACTTCCAAAATATCTCTTATTAGTCTGCTTGGGCTGCCATAACAAAATACCATAGATTGGGTGGCTCAAACAACAGAAATTTAATTTTCTTACAGTTCTGGAGGCTAGTGAGGCCTCTCTTCCTGGCTTGCAGATGGCTGCCTTCTTGCTGTGTCCTCACATTGCTCTTCCTCTGTATGCATGTAGGGAGAGAGTGAGATCCCTCTCTTCCTCTTTTTTTTTTTTTTTTTTTTCTGAGACGGAGTCTTGCTCTGTCGCCCAGGCTGAAGTGCAGTGGCGAGATCTCAGCTCACCGCAAGCTCCACCTCCCGGGTTCACACCATTCTCCTGCCTCAGCCTCCCAAGTAGATGGGACTACAGGCACCCGCCACCACGCCTGGCTAAGTTTTGTATTTTTAGTAGAGACGGGGTTTCACCATGTTAGCCAGGATGCTCTCGATCTCCTGACCTCGTGATCCGCCCACCTCGGCCTCCCAAAGTGCTGGGATCACAGGCGTGAGCCACCGCGCCCAGCCCTCACTCTTCCTCTTCTAATAAGGACACCAGACCTATCAGATTAGGACTTTTCTTTTATGACCTGATTTCACCATAATTACTTCCCTAAAGGCCCTAGCTCCAAATACGGTGACACTGGTTGTTAGGCCATCAATATATGAATTGGAGTCGGGGACACAATACAGTCCATAACAATCTAAATTTGGTATTGGCACTTGTGTAATTATCTAGTTACTAGACAATCAGTTAAGCAAATCACTCACTGCTGTAATTCATTAGCTGTTCATATGGAAGAGTTAGCTATACATAAGTGAATACGCACAAAGTGACGTTGACTTTCTCCTAAATAATTATTCAAGAATATTAAGTGTTCACAGGCTCCACATTGTCAAAAGGAAGAAAACATCTTCAGACCTCTTATAAGGTTTGTAGAATGAGGACTTGTTAAATTTGGCTATTCCCAGTTGGATGGTCACTTGGGGGTGGTTTAAGTTTTTAACTTTTAATTCCTGTTTTCTATTCAAATTTTCTTTGTATTTTAAACTTTTTTTTCCTGAGCACCGATTTGCTATGTTATGACTAGTTTTCAGAGATGAAGCTCTTCTGTTTCATTTAGGTTGAAAAGTTGCTGTTTGAAGCTGTTTTATGTGAATTTTGCCCCCTCTTTTAGAGCAAATAAGTTTTGTTTATTTATTTCAAGGGAACTATTTTTCAGAAAAATGATTCCCTGCAGGTTTGTGATGGTTTTAATACATCTATAAACAAGGCCATTTCCCCAGAACTGCCATTGTCACTTGAGAGAATTTTTTATTTGTCTCCACTCAAACCTATACTGTATTTGAAAATAATAGATTTTTATTTTATTTTATCTATTCAAATCTCACTTTAAGCTGTATTTACTCATTTCCAAGCACCTTGGAAAATTTGACAGTAGGTACCCAGAGCTGTAAGAGACTACCTGCTCTGAGCTTTATTTGGTGTTTTCCACTTTTGTTTGCAAGAAGAAAAGATGTTTATACACTGGGTCTCTGACTGTTCCCCAACATAAGAGCCTCTCATGTCTTAGCTTGGTTCCACTCTAAACAAAATATTCTTGAGAAGGCATCCATGCCCATAATGCCTTCAGTTGCATTACTGATTGCCTCCTCTCTGGAGGAGAATGAGGCTTTTTAAACAAGAGCTGCTCGTAGTGAGGACCGTTCTATGTAATTGGTAAAGTAGTCACTACTGGTTCATGAGGAGATAAGTTAAAAATCGAGAGTAAGCATCTAAAAACCGACATTACAAATATATCCAAGTACATATTCACTGAACTCATCTCGAACAGGCCATACACCTGCACTGTTCAGTATAGTAGTCATTAGCTGCATGTGGCTAATTAGCATTTGAAATGTAGCTACTCTGAATTGAGATACCTGTAAATGTAAATTGAACATTGGATTTTAAAGATTTAGTGTGATAAAAGAAATATAAAATATCTCATTGATAATATTCTTACATGTTGTGATGATAATATTTTTCATATACTGGGATAAATAAAATGTAATATCAAAATCGAGGTCACTTGTTTCTTTTCACTTTTTTTCCCCTTGAAATAGACTGTACGTTTTAGTGCAGTATTAGGTTCACCATAAAAATGAGCAGAAAGTACAAAGTGTTCCCATAAACCTGCTGCCCGCATACATGCACAACCTCTCTTACTATCAATATCCGCTGCTACAATGGTACATTTGTTACAACTGATGAACTTATACTGACACATCATTATCATCCTGTATTAGGCTGTTCTTGTATTGCTATGAAGAAATATCTGAGACTGGGTAATTTATAAAGAAAATAGGTTTAATTGGTTCATGGTTCCACAGGCTTTGCATGAAGCATGATGCTGGCATCTGCTCGGTCTCTGGGGAGGCCTCAGGAAACTTACGATCATGGTGGAAGGCGAAGGGGGAGCAATGGTGGGGGGACAGGTGCTGCACACTTTTAAACAACCAGATCTTGTGATAACTCATTCACCATCATGAGAACAGGATGAAAAGGATGGTGCTAAGCCATTCATGAGAAATCCATCCCCATAATCCAATCACCTTCCACCAGGCCCCACTTCCAACATTGGGGATTACAATTGAATATGAGATTTGGGTGGGGACACAGATCCAAACCATATCACACGCAAAGTCTATAGTTTACATTAGGGTTCACCCTTGGTTTTGTACATTCTGTGGGTTTGGACAAATATATAGTGACATGTATTCACCATTGTAGTATCATACAGATACTGCCCTAAAAATTCTCTGGACTCCACCAATTCATTCCTTCCTCCCCTCACCTCCTGGCAACCACTAATCATTTTACTGTCACCATAGTTTTGCCTTTTCCAGAATGTCATGTAGTTGGAATTATATATTAGTTAGTCTTTTCAGATTCGTTTCTTTCACATAGTAATATGCATTTATGCTTCCTCCATGTCTTTTTATGTCTGTATAGCTCATTTTTTTTAGCACTGAAAAATATTTCATTGTCCGGATGTATCACAGTTTATTTATTCATTCACCTATTGAAGGACATATTGGTTGCTTCCAAGTTTTGACAATTATGAATAAAGCTGTTATAAACATCTGTGTGCAGGTTTTTGCATGGACATTAAGTTTTCAACTCATTTGGGTAAATACCAAGTAATGTGGTTACCGGACTGTATGGAAAGAGGATGTTTAGTTTTGTAAGAAGCTGCCAAACTCTCTTCTAAAGTGGCTGCCTTATTTTACATTCTCACCAGCAATGAATGACAGTTCCTTTTGCTCCACATCCTTGTCAGAATTTGATGTTGTCAATGTGTTGGATTTTGGCCATTCTAATAGGCATGTGTTGATATCTTATTCTATTTTAATTTGCAGTTCCCCAGTGACATGATGTGAGCATCTTGGTGTCTTTTCATATACTTATTTACCATCTGTATATCTTCTTTGGTGAGGTATCTGTCCATGTCTTTTGCCCATTTTATTTACTTATTTATTCGAATAACCAAAAAACAAGTTTTTATTTCTTACTTCTATAAGTATAGCTTATTTTCTTGTGAGGGAATAGATCCATGCAGCTTAGCCACAATTCATGTGTGGAAGCCCTCTTTTCTTGTCATGAGGATATAATGACTGTTGCATGGTGATGCCAAAGACATCTGCCAGAACAGAATTTTCCTGAGGATTTTCATGGCAACACCTAGGCTGCAACTGATTAATTTTCATAGCATTTTCTCCAAAATTTTGTTCTTCATTAAAATTTTCTTAGTGATGTAAGAAGAAAATTGCCTTTGCATTATGGCAAAGACAGTAAAAAGTAGTAAAAACTTTGTAGGCATCCCAGTATATTTTATTTAAAAATGAACTAGATGTTTATGCATGTCATGCTACATTAATAATTTTCGTTCTTCTTTTTTTCAAAATAATTTCAACTTCTATTCTAGATTCAAGAGGTATATGTGCAGGTTTGTTACCTGGATATATTGCATGATGCTGAGGATTTAAGCATGATTGATCCTGTCACCCAGGTACTGAGCAAAGTACTCAATAATTAGTTTTCCAGCCCTAGCCCCCCCCTCTCTCCTCCCTCTAGTAGTCCCCAGTGTCAATTGTCACCATCTTTATGTCCATGAGTACCTATTGTTTAGCTCCCACTAATAAGTGATAACATGCGATATTTGGTTTTCTGTTCTTGTGTTAATTTTCTTAGGATACTGGTCTTCAGCAGCATCCATGTTGCTGCAAAGGATGTGATTTCATTCTTTTATATGGCTGTGTAGTATTCCATGGTGTATAGGCACCACATTTTCTTGATCCAATCCACTGCTGATGGGCACATAGGTTGATTCCATGTCTTTGCTATTGTGAATAGTGCTATGATGAACATATGAGTGCATGTGTCTTTTTGGTAGAACAATTTATTTCCTTTTGGATATATGCCCAGTAATGGGATTCTGTTAAATGGTCAAATGGCAGTACTGTTTTAAATTTTTTGAAAAATCTACAGACTGCTTTCCACAGTGGCTGAATTAATTTACATTCCCACCAACAGTGTATAAGTGTTCACTTTTTCCATAGCCTCACCAGTATCTGTTATTTTTTGACTTTTTAATGATAGGCATTTTGACTGGTGCAAGATGGTATCTCATTGTGGTTTTGATTTCTGTTTCTCTGATGGTTAGTGGTGTTGAGCATTTTTTCATGCTTGTTGGCTGCTTTTGTCTTCTTTTGAGAAGTGTCTGTTTCTGTCTTATGCCCATTTTTTAATGGGGTTCTTTGCATTTTTCTTGTTGAATTGTTTAAATTCCTTACAGATTCTGGAGTAGAATCTTTAGACAGATAAAACCTTTGCCAGATGCATAGTTTGCAAATATTTTTTCCCATTCTGTAGTTTGTCTGTTTACTCTGTTGGCAGTTTCTTTTGCTGTACAGAAGCTCTTTAGTTTAATTAGATGTGTACGGGCCTTATTTCTGGGATCCCTATTCTGTTCCATTGGTATGTGGAACTGAAAAGTGTCTGCTTTTGTCCCAGTACCATTTTGTTCTTGTTACCGTAGCCTTGTAGTATAGTTTGAAGGTGGGTAATGTGATGCCTCTGGCTTTATTCTTTTTGCCTAGGATTACTTTGGCTATTCAGGCTCTTTTTTTGTTCCATGTGAATTTTAGAATAGTTTTTTCTAGTTCTGTGAAAAATGATGCTTGTACCTTGATAGGAAGTGTTGAATCTATAGATTGCTTTAGACAGTATGGGCATTTTAATGATATTGATTTTTCTAATCCATGAGCATGGGATTTTTTTTCATTTGTTTGTATGTATCATATGTGCTTTTTTGAGCAGTGTTTTGTAGTTCTTCTTGCAGAGATCTTTCACCTCCTTGGTTAGATGTATTCCTAGGTATTTTGGTGGGGGGCTATTGTAAATGGGATTGCATTCTTGATTTGGCTCTCAGCTTGAACACTATTGGTGTATGGAAATGCTACTGATTTTTGTACATTGATTTTGTACGTTGAACCTTTACCGAAGTCATTTATCAGTTCCAGGAGCCTTTTGGTAGAGTCTAGGGTATTCTAGGTATAGAATCATATCATCCATGAAGATAATTTGACCTATTTTCCTATTTGGATGACTTTTCTTTCTTTCTCTTGCCTGATTGCTCTGACAAGAACTTGTACTATGTTAAATAGAGGTGGTGAGAGTGGTGAGAGTGGGCATCCTTCTGTTATTTCAGTTCATAAGGGGAATGTTTCTGTTTTTTGCCCATTCAGTACAATGTTGGCTATGGGTTTGCCATAGATGGCTCTTATTATTTTGAGGTATTTTCTTTTAGTGCCTAGTTTCTTAAGGGTTTTTTTCATGAAGGGTTGTTGGATTTTATCAAAAGCTTTTTCTGCAAATATTGAGATGATCATATGATTTTTGTTTTTAATTCTGTTTATATGGTAAATCATATTTATTGATTTGCATATGTTGAACCAACCTTGCATCCCAGGAATAAAGAATGCTTGATCATAGTGAATTAAGTTTTTAATGTGCTGCCGGATTTGGTTTGCTAGTATTTTGTTTAGGATTTTTGTGTCTGTGTTCATCAGGGATATTGGCCTGTAGTTTTCTTTTTTCAGTGTGTCTTTGCCAGGTTTTGGTATCAGGGTGTTGCTGACTTTGTAGAAAGTGTAGGAAGGAGTCCTTCCACCTCTATTTTTTGGCATAGTTTCAGTAGAATTGGTACCAGCTATTCTTTGTATGTCTGGTAGAATTCGGCTGTGAATCCATCTGGTCAGGGTTTTTTTTTGGTTGGTAGGTTTTTTATTACTGATTGAATTTTGGAACTTTATATTGGTCTGGTCAGGGTTTTTTTTTGGTTGGTAGGTTTTTTATTACTGATTGAATTTTGGAACTTTATATTGGTCTGTTCAGGGTTTCAATTTCTTCCTAATTTAATCTTGGGAGATTATGTGTTTCCAGGAATTTGCCCATTTCCTCTTGATTTTTTAGTGTGTGTGCATAGAGGTGTTCATAACAGTCTCTGAAGGTCTTTTGTATTTTTGTGGGATCAGTTGTAATGTCACCTTTGTCATTTCTGATTGTGCTTATTTGGATCTTCCCTCTTGTTTTCTTTGTTAATCTAGCTAGTCATCTATCAATCTTGTTTACTCTTTCAAATGACCAACTTTTGGCTTCATTGATTCTTTGGGTCTTTCATTGGATGTTTGGGTCTCAGTTTTGTTCAGTTCTGCTCTGATTTTAGTTATTTTTTTTTCTTCTCCTAGCTTTGGGGTTAGTTTGCTCTTGTTGTTCTAGTTCCTTTAGGTGTGACATTAGATCATTAATTTGAAATCTTTCTAACTTTTTGAAGTAGGCATTTAGCCCTATATACTTTCCTCTGAATGCTGCTTTTGCTACATCCCAAAGATTTTGGTATGTTGTGTCTCTTTTCATTTATTTCAAATAATTTCTTGATTTCTGCCTTAATTTTATTGTTTACCCAACAGTCGTTCATAAGCAATTGTTTAATTTCCATGTTATTGTGTGGGTTTGAGAGATCTTCTTGGTGTTGATTTCTATTTTTATTCCACTGTGGTCCAAGAGTATGGTTGGTATGATTTTGAGTTTTTTTTTTTAATTTATTGAAACTTGCTCTATGGCCAAGCATGTGGTCATTCTTGGAGTATGTTCCATATGCAGATGAGAAGAATGTATATTTTATGGTTGATGGCTGGAGTATTCTGTAGATGTCTATTAGGTTCAATTGGTCAAGTGTCAAAGTTATGTCCAGAATTTCTTTGTTAGTTTTCTGCCTCAATGATCTGTCTAATGCTGTCAGTGAGGTGTTGGAAGTCCCTCACTATTTTTGTGTTGCTGTCTAAGTCTTTTTGTAGGTTTGGAAGTACTGGTTTTATGAATCTGGGTGCTCCAATGCTGGGTATGTATGTATTTAGGACAGTTAAGTCTTCTTGTCGAATTGAACCCTTTATCATTATGTGATGTCCTTCTTTGTCCTTTTTTACTTGTTAGTTTAAAGTCTGTTTCATCTGATGTAAGAAGAGTGACTCCTGCTATTTTTTTGTGCTCCATTTGTGTGATAGATCTTTCTCTCATCCTTTACTTTGAGCCTATGGATGTCTTACATGTGAGATGAATCTCTTGAGGACAGCAGATGAATGGGTCTTATTTTTGTAATCCAACTTACCATTCTGTGCCTTTTACATGGGGCATTTAGAACATTTACATTCAAGGTTAATATTGATATGTGAAGTTTTAATCCTGTCATGAAGTTGTTATCTGGTTGCTTTGTAGATTGTATTGTGTGGTTGTTTTATAGGATCTGTGGGCTATGTGCTCAAGTGTGTTTTTGTGGTAGCAGATATTGTTTCGTTTTCATGTTTAGAACTTTCTTAAGGATCTCCTGTAAGGTTGGTCTAACATTAATGAATTTCCTTAGCACTTACTTATCTGGAAAACATTTACTTCTCCTTCCCTTATGAAGCTTAGTTTGCTTTTGCCCATTTTAAAATCAGTATGTCTGTTTTCTCATTGTTGAGTTTTAAGAGTTCTTTGTATATTTTTGATGTTAATAAGTTCTTTATCAGATCTATCTTTTGCAAATATTTTCTCCAAATCTGTGGCTTTTCTATTATTCTCTTGACAGTGTCTTTTGCAGAGCAGAAAAATTTAATTTTAATGAAGTCTGGCCTATCAAGTATTTCTTTCATGGATCATACCTTTGGTGTTATATCTAAAAAGTCATCACTATGCACTAGGTTATCTAGATTTTCTCTTATATTATTTTCTAGAAGTTTTATTTTATATTTTTATTTATGATCTAGTTTGGATTAATTTTGATGAAGTGTGTAAAGTCTATGTCCAGATTTATGTTTTTGTATGTGATTTCCAATTGTTCTAGCACCATTTGTTAAAAAGAATGCCTTTGCTTTATTTTATTGCCTTTATTCCTTTGTCAAAGATTAGTTGACTATATTTATGTGGGTCTCTTTCTGGGCTCTCTATTTTGTTCCATTTATCTATTTATCTATTCTTTTGCCTATACCACACTGTCTTGATTATTCTAGCTTTATAGTAAGTCTTGAAGTCAGGTAGTGTGAGTCTGCCAACTTTGTTCTACTCCTTCAATATTTTGTTGACTTTTCTGGGTCTTTTGGCTCTCCATGTATACTTTAGAGTCAGTTTTCTTTGTATCCACAAAATAATAGATTTTGATGGGGATTGGGTTGAATCTATAGATTGAGTTAGGAATAACTGACATCTTGACAATATTGAGTGATCATCTTTTTACTTTTTTAATGTGGCTATGAGAAAATTAAAAATTATGTATGCGGTTCAACTTATATTTCATTTTAACAGTGTAGGTATAGACCAGTCTGGGTGCTGTTTACAAGTAGTTTGAGAAGCACTGCTGTCTACACCCTGGTGCCATTATGGCATCTTGTTAGGTAAAGCAAGAACTGGTCACTTCTGGTAGTTTTTCTTGTTTCTGATTATTATTTACTCTAAATACCTTCTAGGATCATTGGCACCTTCTCGGGGTTTGTCCCCAAGTCACCTAACATCACAGAGTTAGCATATCTCACTGAAGTCAGTCAAACTTGCATAAATTGGGTGTTATTTACCCTAAAGGACACTGTGTGTGTGTATGTGTGTGTGTGTGTGTTCAAAAGCATTAATCTTCCCAGCTCCCATGGAGCTACTTACATCTGCTCTGGGGCCCTGTTTGAGATTGTGGACACTTTACCTCTGTGGCTACTGTTTTCCTGACCTTAAGCTTGTGTGATCAGTTCATCATTATCTCCAGATTCAACATATTGATGGGCAAATCTACCCCCTCCTCTCAAACTGAGCTCCAGTATAGCCTCCTCTGAGAAACTCCTCCACCCCTTGCCCTGAGCTGGATGTTCTCTCACATGACTTCCCATAATAACTGCTCCTTTTCCTAAATCTGAACATTTACCTGGTTACGTAGTAAATGTGGTCTAGTAAGCCTTCCTCACTTGACATCCCTAGAGTACAGGGAGTTCGCTTTATTCGTCTTAGTAACGATAGTATCTAGACAATTCGATGCATAATGTAACACTTTACAATATCCCTCAGATTGAAGCTGCAATGAGTTTTAAAAAGTCAGTAATGTATTTTGGGTGGCCAGAGTCATTCATCTAATCAGCAAATATTTTTTGGCTATTTCCTTTGCAGAATAGCTGTTCTGGGTAATTTAGAGGGGATATGGTCCCTCCTCTCTAAAGAAGCCACATCAGTTATCCTTCTCTGTCATTCAGCCTCCAAATCCCCTTCTCATGTGTGAAGTCTCACTTTATGAGACTTAGTGGTGAGAAGGATCCACCTCCCATTAGGAAAACTTAAAATGCCAGATCCTCATGTTTACAACTTCTTTGCAGCTAAAGCATGGGCACTTGACTGAGGTTTGACAACTCAGATATATTCCTTCCGCACTGGACCTGGGAGCAGTGGCTCAAAGAAGCAGGCACTGTGGGGAACCTTTGGATTCCCAAGGAGCAGTGTCAGTGGTACAGTGGCAGTATCTGGCGTTTTTGGGTGGTAGCAGTGAAATCCTCTCTGGTTTGTAGAGGGGAGGTATTGGATATTGTTTTCAGCTGAGTTCTCCAGATCTTTTGGCATTTCTGTGAGCCACCAAATATCCTTTTGATGAATTCCTTTTCAGTATAAATTAGTCAGAATTAGTTTCTGTTGCTGACCACTAAATATATTGACTTATTGGGGATAATAAGAAATAAATACATGAAAAGTGATATGACAATTGAAAATCCCAGTACAGAAAATGTCACAAAAGTGGCAGATTCAGTGAAAAATGAACCATGTGAGAAATATGCTATTATTGAAAAGGTAATGGACTCAGCAAGTTGCTTCAATAATCTGAGAGGCTTCACAGAGGAGGTGGCCTTGCCTTAGGCTTGGAGAGTGGGCTGGGCACATGGATAGACTCACTGCTGTGAAAAATATGAATGAAGTAAAAGATGTGCATCCAGTCATAAAGTAGATTTGATCATAAAGGAACTACAGAAAACATCAAAGTAGAAAAGGCCAATATTTACTTGAAAGGAGGCTTGCCAGATTTAGCAAATAACAAAAAGGATGCCCCGTTAAATTTGAATTTCAGATAATGCATAATTTTTAAGTGCATGTCCCTAATATATGTTTTATAGTTTTTATGAGTTATTACATAATTTAGAAATTTATGATTAAATTTTTTAGCATAAGTGAACACTTATTTTATCTGATGACTCTACCTGAAAGGTGATAGAGAACTTGAGTAGAAGAGCCTGGAATTACCAAAAGAAAATTTCTAGGACTAGTGAATTTGAGCTCAGCTTTAAAGGAGATTTGGCAGTCAAGCCAAGAGCCAAATCAGGAACAAACTCCCATTCACAATTGCTACAAAAAGAATAAAATACCTAGGAATACAGCTAACTAGGGAGATGAAAAATCTCTAGAAGGAGAACTATAAACCACTGCTCAAAGAAATCACAGATGACACAAACAAATGAAAAAACATTTTATGCTCATGGATAGGAAGAATCAAATATCAGTAAAATAGCCATATTGCCCAAAGCAATTTATAGATTCTATACTATTCCTATCAAACTACCATTGAGATTCTTCACATAACTAGAAAAAAACTATTTAAACCAAAAAAGAGCCCAGATAGCCAATGCAATCCTAAGCAAAAAGAACAAAGCTGGAGGCATCATGCTACCCAGCTTTGAACTATACTACGGGGCTACAGTAACCAAAACAGCATGGTACTGGTACAAAAACAGACACATAGAGCAATGGAACATAATAGAGAATGCAGACATAAGACTGCACACTTACAGCCATCTGATCTCCTACAAACCTGACGAAAACAAGCAATGGGGAAAGGATTCCCTATTTAATAAATGGTGCTGGGAGAATTGGCTAGCCATATGCAGAAAATGGAAACTGGACCCCATCCTTACAGGTTATACAAAAATTAACTCAAGATGGATTAAAGGCTTAAATGTAAAAACCAAAACTATGAACACCCGGGAAAATAACTTAGGCAATACCAATCAGGACATAGTCTCTGGCAAATATTTTATGACAAAGATGCCAAAAACAATTGCAACAAAAGCAAAAATTGACAAATGAGATCTAATTAAACTAAAGAGCTTCTGCCCAGCAAAAGAAACTATCAACAGAGTCAACAGACAACCTACAGAATGGGAGAAATGTTTTGCAAGCTATGCATTTGACAAAGGTGTAATATCCAGTATCTATAAGAACTTAAACAAATTTACAAGAAAAAAACCCAAACAACCCCATTAAAAAGTAGTCAAAAGACATAAACAGACACTTTTCAAAAGAAGACATATATGTGGCCAACAATCATATGAAAAAAAGCTTATCACTGATCATTAGAGAAATGCAAATCAAAACCACATGAGATACCATCTCACGCCAGTCAGAATGGCTATTATGAAAAAGTCAAGCAATAACAGATGCTGGTGATGTTGTGGAGAGAAAGGAATGCTTATATACTGTTGGTGGGAGTGTAAAGTAGTTCAACCATTGTGGAAGACACTGTGGCAATTCCTCAAAGACCTAAAGACAGAAATACCATTTGACCCAGCAATCCCATTACTGGGTATATACCCTAATGAATATAAATAATATAATATAAAAGTATGAATATTATATAATTATATAATAGTTATATAATCTATATTTCTTTGAGTATACATCCAGTAATGTTCTATTACAAGGATACATGTACTTGTATACTCATTGCATCATTATTCACAATAGCAAAGACATGGAATCAACCTAAATGTCCATCAATGGTAGACTGGTTAAAGAAAATGTGATACATATACACCATGGAATAGTATGCCACCATAAAAAGGAATGAGATCATGCCCTTTGCAGGGACATGGATGCAGCTGCAGGTCATTATCCTTAGCAAATAACCCAGGAACAGAAAACCAAATACTACATGTTCTTACTTATAAGTGGGAGCTAAATGATGAGAACACATGGAGACATGGTGGGGAACAGTACACACTAGGGCCTGTTGGAGAGAGGAGGGTAAGAGGAGGGAGAGGATCAGGAAAAATAACTAATGGGTACTAGGCTTAATACATGGGTGATGAAATAATCTGTACAACAAACACCCATGTCACAAGTTTGCCTATGTAACAAACCTGTACATGTACCCCTGAACTCAAGATAAAAGTTAAAAAAAAGGAAACACATGCAAACATAAAAGAGATTTGGAATATGGAGGAAAAGGTGATGAAGGAAATAAAAAATGCCAATTAATTAAACTTCCACTATTTTCTAGATGCTCTAGTAGACACTTTAACTCATTCTCATATCAGAACAATGCTGTGAGGTAGGTATAATGAAGTTTTCCCCTTTTCTTATACAAGTCAAGAAATTAAGACTCAGAAATTCAATAACTTGTGTAGAAGCCAGAGTTATGCTAGGGGGTCCTCCTGCAAAGCCTATGATCATCAGTAGGAGAAAATATGCATGTGAAGGTTGATAACCAGCTTTTCTTGCATGCAATAAGGGCAAGCCCTGTGTTGGGTGCACAAGAGATGTCAGCTCTGACAACCAAGAAGTGTTTGGGTTTGATTCGGCATGCAAGAATAGGGAAGTTATTTTGGATGTGAGATGTACAGTTCAGTTTCCAATGGATAAATGGGAAGAATATAGAGGCAGGGAAATGGATTAGAAGGTTTTTTCAGTGATTTCCATTTGAGTTTTTGTGGGCTTTGTCTGGGGTGGGAATTTGGAAAGAGTAGGGAAGGGACATGCATAAGTGGAAAATCTTAATCCTGATGATGGAAAGCCTAAAAAGAGAGACATTGAAGTGAGAGAACAATGAACTTAATTTTACAAACATTATTGGAGTCACTGGGCAAATGCACTAAAATAACTGGCAACGTGAGCCCAGAGAAATCCTGGGAGACATCTGTTATTAGGTGGAGATTGGAGATATATGAGGGGAGGAAGAATGGGAAGATGAAAGAGAAGAAGGCCAAGGTCCAGGTCTTAGCAAAGGCAATGGTGGAGGCAGGTCAAGAAGGAGTGAAGAAAAGAGGTTGAGAGGAGGGCAGGGAAGTAAGGGAAACAGGAGAGTAACCTGTGGGGCAGAGGGGAGCAGGAGGGTTAAGTGGCCTATCAGTGAAGCCAAACCCGTGACTAGGCTTTACTTATTTGTGGGAGTCAGTCAGTCACAGGCAGTGGCCATTCTGGTCCTGTAGAAAGTCAAATTCCTATTTTATAGTGTGGACTTAATTTAATTGGAGAACAAATATCTTTGAAAGATTTGATGCATCAGTCTAGAACTCTACCCCAAACTCTAATCTTTAGTGTGTTCTTGTTTTAAAATAAGGTGACATAATCCAGTTTTGGAGTTTTTACAGCTGTTCTTTGCATTGACTGTTATACTGTATGCTGTGTACCCTGACTTGCGTGCTATGCCTTAAATGATTTTTGGTCATGGTCTTTTTTTCACTGCACTGAATTTCAAAGTTATTGTCTATTTCAGTCACTGGCATTATGGTTATCTTTAGAGAAAATTAAACAAGTAAACCATTTACATGCCCTAAGTAGATGGAAAATGATCTAAAATTGCATGCTTCTTTCCTGGAGATCTCTTTGCCAAATTCTTGGGCTAATCATCTAAATATTTGGATTCAACACTTTCTATTGGATCCATTTGTCTCATGACTGGTATGTTCAAAATTCCAGATGTGGAATTTGCCCCTCACTATTTTATTAAACAAAGATGTTACTCTGGTTTGGCAAAATGTCTTAAAGGTGGTGAGCAACAATGGCTTAAATATTTAGTGTATTTGAATACTGCCTTCTCAACAGGACAATATACTGCATTCTTTTCTTGGATAATTAAAATGTACTAAATGTTGTGTTTGGGCAGTAAAACCTAATTAAACACCCTGATGGAAAATAAGGCTCAGGGTCCTGTGGCAGGCCTGTAACCTTTAAACCAGAAGGCAGGGGAGCCCCCATATGTGCATCCATGGTTTTGGTCATTTAGAAGGACATCCAATTTTGCGGCTTCTTAACTGGCTGCCAAAAGAGGGATGGGACGGATGTTCTGAGCACTATCTAGCTTAATGCAATTTAGGAAAGTTACCTCCTGAGCTATAATGAGGAGTTCCCCCTACCTGTTTAGCTCATGCCCGCAGAGAACTTGATTGTGATTCTGGGCCAGAGCAAAGGCTTGACTTGCAACTCCTCCTGATCCACTTAGCTGCTGAATTCCCTTTCTGAGGGGCTTTTCCTTCTGGTGCCAAGCTTCTGTTTTCAGAGCAGAGTCATCTGATGTTTCACACACAGGCTTTCCTTGCTTCTCTTTCTCTTTTTCAGCTCACAGTAGCCCAGGCCTTTGGGAAGCTTCTATAAAAGGCCTTGGAGAAGTTCCAGATATGTGAGTGTGGCAACTCAGATCGGAAAATAACACTGGGACCCAAATACTAGTTTCAATATCCTTCTTTGGTTCTTGTCTGTTTGAATGTGGCAGACATGACCATACGTGAAAGATTTGATCAGTTGATTCATTATGGCTCACTGACTAATAGGCCTCTGAGATATACCTGTCTCTCCTCTGGTGTCCCAAGCTTTAGGGAGGGAGTCTCTCCATGCCAAACTTTACCCCTTCTTCCCTGACCCCAGTACCATCTGGTCTCCCTCCTCTTGTGGTAGAAGCTTAAGTATTAATGTTTTGAAGAAGCCAAGAATCCCTATGTTTTAGCTTGTATTATGAACTGAATGTTTGTGTCCCCCCACCCCAGATTCCTATGTTGAAATCCTCACACCTAAAGTGATGGTATTAGGAAGTAGGGCCTTTCGAAAGTGAGCAGCTCATGATGGTGGAGCACCCCATGAATGGAATTAGTGCCCTTGTCAGAAGATATGAGAAAGATAATTTTTTCTTGGCCATGTGAGGATACAATAAAAAGATGGCCATCTGCAAACCTGGAAGCAGACCCTCGCCAGGCACTGGATCTGCTGGCACCTTGATCTTGGACTTCCCAGCCTCCAGAACTGTGTGAAATAAATGTCTGTTGTTTAAGCCATCCAGTCCATAACATTCTGTTATAGCAGCCTGAACTGACTAAGGCAGATTGGGTTCCCCCAGAACCTGACCCTGAGACAAGGATTTGAGGGCACATAATTAATTTGTGAAGTTATTCTAGGAAACAGTAGTAGGGGAGTGAGGAAGAGACAAGGGGAAGGGAAGGAAGCCAATTAAAGGTGCAGTATCAAGCAGGTTACATCTGTGGGCAACTGAGGTCAGTTCCACTGGAGATCTCTGGGAGACAGTGTGGACAATGCCTCAGAGTTACCTGAGCAAGAAAGCTGAGTATTAATCCCCCAACTCTCCCAAATCATCCTCTTAGGGCTGCTCACAAGGGAATTAGCTCCCTAAAGCATTTGCTTCACTGAACTTCATGATAAATACCAAGGAAGAGAGAGACTTGCTGGTTCAGATGAAAAATGAAAACACTGACACATTTAGGAGAACCTATGCCCATTTTGATTCTTGGCGACTTCTTCTCATTCTGTCTTTTGGGGAAGAAAGTGGTGAAGCATTGTTACAATATCCAAGTCCTCCTGGCTAGTAGGAGAGCCTGAGAGCCCAGTTGCCTCTGACCTGAGCTGTAACTATCTTTTTCATAGGGATTGCTCTAACTTCTCCCTACTTATCAGTCCATCTGACACATGGTTCCCAAACAAGCCCTTCTGAAAATGCTGCTTTTCTTTGCTGCTCATCTCCCTAACCTGGCTTCTAAAGTTACTTTCTCTATTTGATTCTAGCCTACTTGCCAGGCATATCTCCTATCTGCACTCTATGCTCCATCCAAATGAGATTATCCTGGGTCAGCTTTAGGGCTTCTCTCTTCTAGACTTCAACTTATGTTGTTCCTTCCACGTGGAATACCCTGCATGAAACTTGTTCTTACTTTATTTGGTTTGTTGAAATCCTACCAAGTCTTTAAAGCCCCACCTAGATTTCTCTTTAATGAACTCTTTTCTTTGCCCTTTAACTCTCTGTGAGACTTTTACTGCTGTCTTCTATTGTTTCTGGTATGTGCGTTCTCTATTCTATTAGATTTTAAATGTCTTGGGGGTAAGGACCATGTTTTATTCATCTCTACATCATTCCACATTCATCCAGCTAATTTAACAAAGATTCATTGAGTGTCAGAGACTGCATTCAAAATTGGAGCTCCAAAGATAAATGAGACACGACCCTTGCTTTCAAGGGAGCTCACAGACCAGGCATAAGGGAGTGACTAGTGTAAATAAGTGTGTGTATCCATCTCGGTGCCTCAAATATTAGAGGATGGGCAAAGATCATGAGCGCAGAGAATGAATGAAGGTACAGGGAGAACGTTTATTCTCATCTTATTTCCTGCAAATGCTCAGAAATTAGTTTGAGAAGATAGTTTTTAGGGGAGAAAATGAACATACAGTAGTCTTCCCTTATTTTTCAGAATATGTTCTAAGACCCCCAGTGGATGTTTGAACCCGGGGGTAGTACTGAACCCTATATATACTAGGTTTTTTCCTATACCTACATACCTATGATAAAGTTTAATTTATAAATTAGACGCAGCAAGAGATTAGCAATAATAACTAATGAAAAAATGGAACAATTATAACAATATACTGTAATAAAAGCTATGTGTAAGTAGTCTTTCTCTCTCTCTCTCAAAATATCTTATTGTATGTAATATTTTTGGACCATGATTGACTGCAGGTAACTGAAACCTTGGAAAGTGAAACAGTGAATAAGCAGGGAATATTGTAATTAGATTATGGCGGGAAGCACTTCGGTGTATCTCTCTTGGGGTGACAGAATGGTTTAGAAAAGGGCAATAAGCTTCAGAATCAGATTGCTCTGAGTTTGAATTCTAACTGTGCCAATTTATAGTTATGTGACTGTGAGTTATCTGCTTATTTCTTTATGTATAAAACAGATAATACCCAACTAACAGCATAGTTGTAAAATTAAATGAGATAACACTTGCATAGGGCCTAGCAAATGTTTGGAACTTATTAGATGCTTGGTAACTAATGGGCTTCACCCTACCATCTCTGCTTTTAAAAAATAAAGGGAATTTTTGATTTTCTGTCTATACTAGAACAATCTGGGTGGAGAGAGGTTTGATCTCTTCACTTTTCTCTACCTAAGTGGAAAGCTTTTAACTTACATTTCTTTTTCATTGCTTTTGAATCTCCATGCCAATTTCAAGCATAGATTTCAGGTACTATTGGGCTCAGTGGTGGAAAGAGGGAGAAGTTGGCCTTCCTTTGGGGCATCTAAAGAAAGACCTTTAGATAGGGTAATGTTCTAAAAGTAGGAATTGCTTTTAGAAATTAGATCTCCTTTCCACTTGAATTTGTGAATCATTAGAGCTTAAATAGTCCGTATGGTTTTTCTATTTTTAGATCATTTCCATTTATTTTTAGAGGATTCAATGAAAAGATGCTGGTTTTGGTGCCCTGGGGTCAGCTTTTTTCTTTACCTTTTCTTCCAATAAACAGTTATTGAATACCTACTGAATACCAGGCGCTGATTAATGAGCAAGTAGTGAGCAAAACAGACAAGGGCACTGCCCCCAGAGACCTTATAACTTGTGGCAATGGGGGCTGGCAGTGATTAAATAATTACACGGGTAAATATATAATGCTAAACTCTGAAAAGAAATGAAACGGAAATTCTAGGAAACTCTGAGCACTGTACTAATCTAGATGAAAAGGAAATTCTAGGAATCTCTAAGCCTTGTACCGGTCTATATGGTGACTCATAAAACTTTCTGGAGGAGGGGGGGCATTTGAATTGATTCAGATTTGTGGGTGAAAGATGCTAATG
This sequence comes from Pan paniscus, assembly GCF_029289425.2. NCBI lineage: Eukaryota > Metazoa > Chordata > Mammalia > Primates > Hominidae > Pan > Pan paniscus. The sequence goes on from NC_073272.2 coordinate 43,725,380, forward strand.
AGCAAAAGGAGTTGGGGTGGGTCTACGCATACCGGGAGAAGGGGATGACTTATGAGTGCCTCCTGAAGCTTGCAGGGACGTGGTTTGACCTTGGAACACGAAAGAGACCAAGAAATAAGGCTAAAGAGGTTGGTGACGATCAGATTTTGTAGAGCCTGGTGTGCCATGGGAAGGCATTGGTTTTTGTGGGAGATTTTTGAAGGATTTTAAAAGGACTGATGTGATGAGACTTGCATTTTGAGAAAGTTTTTTTTTGGCCATGCTATGGAAAACAGATTGGAGGGCCTAAGAATGGAAGCTAGGAGAACAGTTTGGGTAGATCAGGTGAGAGTCGATGGAAGCTTCATTTGGGGACTTGGCTATATGACGGGGGAGAAAGGAGTGGAATCCAGAGAGATTTAAGAAGTAAACTAAATAGCTTTAGGTGATGGATTGACTATGAGGATGGGGCCTGGCTTGTAATCTTGGTCTTTAATCAGTAAAGCTCTGAGAACCATGCACATGCTGATGACCATTGTAAAAATCACCTGCAACCTCAGAGATGTTCAAGGTGATCAGGGGGCCCAAGAGAACACTAGGCTGGGTGTGAAGAGAATACTTTTCTTTGCAGTCTTCACAAACCATTGAACTTTTCTAGATCTGAATTTTGCCATCTGCAAAACAAATGGGTTGTATTAGATGAGCTCCACACATGAACTGCATACAGCTCTCTATTCTTAAGGAGCAAATCAATCTTAGATTTTCTATATTAACACTTTTATATTTGCAGAACAATTACTGTGTGTGTATGTGTGTGTGTGGGGGGGTGCTTTCATATTAATTATCACATAGATTTTCATAACAGTCTTGTGAACTCTTAAAGTTTTCTCTCCAGTGGCCAAATGAGGAGACTGAGATCCAGGAAGATTAGAAAGTTTGTCTAAGATTACAAATTGTTGGCAAAATTAGAGACCTTAAGGCTGAGTGTGGTGGGTCACAACTGTAATCCTAGCACTTTGAGAGGCCGAAACAGGAGGATTCCTTGAAGCCAGGAGTTCAAGACCGACCTAGGCAGCAAAGCAAGATGACCCCATCTCTAAAAAAAAACCCAAAAACATAGAGTCCTTAAGTCTCCTAATTTTTTCTGACCCCCTTTTATTAGTTCTTTCTTTCTTCTATTGTATATTTATATGCCTTTGTATTCTGTTTATCCCCCTTCCATTCCATTTTTTTTAAGTATTCCATCCAAGAAGGCAGAGTGAGGCAGTGTAACTTCCTTTAAGCACTTCTGATATTTGGTTTGAAACTATATGCTCACTTGAAACTTGGACTTACTTGTGATTATTCTTGCCACTCCTGACCCAATTACTAAGAATAAATAATAATTTGGGCAAATTTCAAATGTTCATATAGAGAAAATGTAAGCAGATACAGAGGTCATGAAAGACTGGCCTGATTAGGAAGAAGTCTATTATTATATTTCAACTTTTGCTTCCAAAACTGGGCAGTCACCATTTTATAAGTGGACTTGGTTCTAAAGCAATCTTATAAATGATGGTGAATATTGGGACTGATCATTTTTGAACCCTATTTGATATGTTCTATATCTCAAAGAAGATTCAGCTCAAGAGAAAAATCCAGCCCAATGAATAGCTGTTATTTGAGGGAAGTCTTTCCTTCCTGGTTAACTGGGCTGAACACTTATCCAGAAGGTAATTTGGTCTCCATTCAGCAAACAAATACCCAGCCAGTTTTGATTGTTCACCTACTGTGTCAGTTTGTTCTTGCACTGCTATAAAGAAATACCTGAAGCTGGGTAATTTATAAAGAAAAGAGGTTTAATCGGCTTATGTTCTGCAGGCTGTACAGCAAGTATAGTACTGGCATCTGTTTGGCTTCTGGTGAGATCTCAGGGATCTTTTACTCACGTTGGAAGGTGAAATAGGAGCAGACATGTAACACAAGCGAGTAAGCAAGAGAGAGAGGGTGAGGAGGTCCCAGGCAAATCTGAAACCCAGCAGGGAAGGCATTAAATCTTCAAGGTCCAACACAATCCTTGACTCCATGTCCCATATCCTGGTGTGAGGGGTGAGCCCCCAAGGCCTTAGGCAGCCCTGCTCCTGTGGCTTTGCTGAATGCAGCCCATGTGGCTGCTCTCACGGGTTGGAGTTGAGTGCTTGTGGTTTTTCCAGGCAGAGGGTGGAAGCTGCCGGTGAATCTACCTTTCTGAGGTCCAGAGGGCAGTGGCTCCTTGCTCACAGCTCCACTAGGCAGTGCCCTGGTGGGGACTCTGTGTGGGGGCTCCAACCCCAGATTTCTCCTCAGCATTGCCCTAGTAGAGTTTCGCTGTGGGGGCTCTGCTCCTGCAGCTGGCTTCTGTCTGGTCACCCAGACTTTCTCATACATCTTCTGAAGTCCAGGCAGAGGTTGTCAAGCCTCATTTACTCTTGCATTCTGTGCACTTACAGGGTTAATACCACCTGTTAACCACCAAGGCTTATGGCAGGTTACAATCTCCAAAGTTGCAGCCTGAGCTGTACCAGGGACCCTTTGAGCTGAGTCTGGAACTGGAGCAGCTGGGATTTGGGAAGCAGTGTCCTGAAGTGGCTCAGGGCAGTGATGCCCTGGGCCTGGCCCCTAAAACCATTCTTTCCTCCCAGGCCTCTAGGCTTACAATAGGAGAGGCTGCCTTGGAGATTTATGAAAAAGCCTTTAGGGCCTTTTTCCCATTGTCTGGGATATTAGCACTTGGCTCTGTTTTAGTTTTGCAAAGCTCTCTATCAGGTGGTTGCTCTGTAGCCTGCTTGGATTCTTTCTCTAACATAGGGCCATGCTGCAAATTTTCCAAACTTTTATGTGCTCTGTTTCCCTTTTAAATATAAGTTCAAACTTTAAATCATTTCTTTGCTCCCACATCTGATTGTAGGTTTGTTAGAAATAGGCCACTTCTTGAATGCTTTGCCGCTTAGAAATTTCTTCCATTAGATACCCTATGTCATCACTCTTAAGTTCAAACTTCCACAGATTTCCAGAGCATGAACATAATATGCCCAAGCTGTTTGTTAAGGTATAACACAGGTGATCTTTAGCTGCAGTTCCCAATAAATTCCTCATTTCCATCTGAGACCTTGTCAGCCTGACCTTCACTGTCCATATTTATTTTTCTTTTCATTCTTTCTTTCTTTTTTCCTTTCTTTTTTTTTTTTTTTTTTGAGATGGAGTCTTTCTTTGTCACCCAGGGTGGAGGGCAGTGGCATGATCTCAGCTCAGTGCAACCTCCACCTCCTGGGTTTAAGTGATTCTCCTGCCCCAGCCTCCCGAGTGGCTGGAATTACAGGTGTGCACCACCATGCCTGGCTAATTTTTGTATTTTTAGTAGAGACACGGTTCCACCATGTTGGCCAGGCTGGTCTTGAACCCCTGACCTCAAGTGGTCTGCCCACCTTGGCCTCCCAAAATGCTGAGATTACAGATGTGAACCACTGTGCCCAGCCTACTGTCCATATTTCTATCAGTATTTTGGTTGCAACCAATGAACAAGTCTCTAAGAAGTTCCAAACTTTCCTTCATCTTCCTGTCTTCTTCTCAGCCCTAGAAACTTGTCCCAACTCTGCCAATTACCCAGTTACAAAGTCATTTCCACCTTTTCAGGTATCTTTATAGCAACACTCCACTCCTTGGTACCAATTTTCCTACCATGTTCCCATTTCTTACCTTTTTTCTTCTGGAAACTTCTAGCTTTCTACATAGAGGATACTGCTTCAGTAGTCTGAACTAGAAAAACAGAAAGAAAGCCCACAGTGGCCTGGAAATCCTCAACACTCCATAGATTTAAAAGCCTGGAAAGTCCATAGGCCAAAAAGGATCTTTGGTCAGTGTCTCACTATCTATTGCTGCATAACAAACAACCCCAAAACTTAGTGCTCTAAAACAACAACAAATTAGTTACATCTTATGAATTCATGGGTCACAAATTTGGTTCAGGTTTCTCCTAATCAATTATTCTGTTCCATGTGGTGTTGACTGAGGTCACTCAGTGGTATTCAGTTAATGGCTCATTTGGTCTGGAAGATTCAAGATGTCTTCAATCACATGTATGGTACTCTGGTGAGGATGACTGGAAAGATGACTGGAGAAAGAGACCCAACCTCTCAATGGAAGTTGTGTCAAAGAATTTGTAGCCATGGTTAATCCACCACACTTTAAATGTTATAATTCTTTCAGTTCTTCAGTCCCAGCACTAAGTCTGAATACACCATTTACCTAAGGAGCTAGTGTTGTTCTAGCTCTTCCAACTTTCCTTGTCTGGCCTGTCCATGGTTGGGACTCATTGGTAAGGAGTGCTTTCCCTTATTATTGGCCTCTAAGGCCCAGGGATCTTGACCCTCTGAGTGTATCATTATCCTTTGGATGTTCTTGTTGCTTCCTTGAAGGATCCTGCCCTGAATAGGCTCCTGATCTCCTGGAAAAGTGTGATGTATTTTTAAGAAATTTAATCTTGGCCAGGCGTGGTGTCTCACGCCTGTAATCCCAGCACTTTGGGAGGCTGAGGTGGGTGGATCATGAAGTCAGGAGTTCGAGACCAGCCTGGCCAATGTAGTGAAACCTTGTCTCTACTAAAATTACAAAAATTAGTCAGGCATGGTGGCATGCACCTGTAGTCCCAGCTACTCGGGAGGCTGAGGCAGGAGAATCACTTGAACCCAGGAGGCGGAGGTTGCAGTGAGCCAAGATCATGCCACTGCACTCCAGTCTAGGCAACAGAGTGAGACTCCATCTCAAAAAAAAAAAAAGAAATTTAATCTTAATAAATCTCTTACATATATATTAGCGAATCCCTCTTTGGTAGGTTTTCAGGCTGTGTGACAAACATAAATCTAGAAAGTATGTTGGGTGAATCATACTCGTGCACAAAGTTCCATGCATACTGATCTTACTTTAGTTCTTCAAACATGCCAGACTCTTTCCCACTTTCCAAGAACTTGTGTATGCCTTTTCTCCTGTCTGAAACAGCTTGTCTTTCCTTCCGCTGGGCTAACATCCATTTAACCTAGGAATTGCAGCTTCGATGGCATTCATCCATAAAGGCTTGTACTTAATCCTTTGTCTAAATTAGCCTCCTTATTTTTGGTCTTCTAGGCCCTGTTCTCTTCCTTTATAATATGCATCATAATTTATAATTAGATATTTATTTTCATGTTTATTTCTTTGTCATCTGTCTCCTCCATGATATGTATGCTTCTTGAGGGTAGAGATTATCTGTTACATTCACTGCTATATTGGCTCAACAAATATTTGCTAAATGAATGTGTGGATGTGTGTGTGTGTGTGTGTGTGTGTGTGTATGAGAGCGTATCATATAGATAGGCAGGCTGTACATCAAGTTGTGCTTCTGGCATCAGTTCCCAGACTTGTTTCTGTTTTTCGTAGGAGTTCTCCTGTCTCTATTACTCTAAACACTTAAAGCCATTTTTAAGAGGCAGGCTCATGGTGAGTGATGGCATCAGAATGTGTGACCCTGGAGAAGGAGGTCACATTCATAGGTAAAGATCAGCCTGGAAATGACCTTTTGTCTGGACCTACTCCCTCAAAATGTTGAACATGGAATTGGAGGAAAGACAGAAAAGAAGCTGGAGTAATGATTGATAGTTTTTTCTGAATAGCTTTTCTCTCTTTTCATAGTATTAGGATTTTCACCTTTGCATGTATGGTTTGAAATAATGAATACATTTCCCATTCTCCCTTGCTGCTAAGTATGACCATGTGTCTATATTCTGGCCAATGGGATGTAAGCAGAAGGATTATGTAACTTTTTTTTTTTAACTATTATTTTGTCTATCCTGTTGCTTATAATCCAAATGCTGTCATCTTGGACCATGAAGACAAAGAGTAGAACCTCAGGGTAGAGGAGCAGTGAATTGGAAGGATTTTGTATTGTTAAAGACTTCGTGAGGAGAGCTACCTTATTAGCATTGGCCTGTATATCTCCAGAATTTTATAGGAGGGTAAAATAAAATTCCACCTCTTTAAAGTGTTTTTTAATAGGCTTTCTGTCCATCTCTGGCAAAGCTAATATTAATGGGTATGAAATTATGTCTCATATCAGATTATGTGAGTTTGGTCCCCAACAATGTCAGAAAAACAAAAGATAAGACAATACCAATGGTAAGACAGAGAGTGTATCACTGACCATGGGCTCCAGGATATTTCTTAACGTATTTCCAAAGGTAGATTTTTTATGGGGGAAAATAAATCCACATTTCAGGCTCTCCTTTCTTGACTGTTACAAAGGATTGGGAAAATTATTCCATGCCTAGAGGGCTTTCTGATTTCACCAGCAATTTCTGCTGTATCTTAAAGCACAAATTGATTTCTTTATTACTGTTAGAAAGTTCACCTGCCAGATTATACTGATTTCCTGAAGTCATTTTGGACAAAGGAAAGGTCACATTGTTTTTTAGTAAAGACATGGTTTTTCTCCTGTATCACTTGCCTGGTTTTCTTTTTTTTCAGCCTTTCTTTTGTGATGTCTTAAATAAGACATTTCCCCAAGATGTTTAAAGCAACAATACTTAACCTTTGTACAACCCTTTCATCTCTAGAGTCTTTTGCAATGGGTACTGAATGAAGTCAGAAATCTTCTTGCAAAGGATCATTGGTGACTACAAGTGAGTATGGGGAGAGTTTTGAGTTCATGAACTATTAGATACAATTTTAAAAGTAGAAAAAAAACATTATCAAGAGTGGTTGACACAAGTTGCCATGCTTGGTGCTAATGAAAATAATTCTGGACCCTGAAGAATCTGGTCTAGTAAGGTCTCACATGGATATACCTAAAATCATTCAGCATAGAAGGAGGCATCTCTATCATAACTACTCTTGTTTGGGTTCTTTCCATTCACTCTTCCCTCCTTTCTCTGCCTTTCCCCATTTCTTAACCCCGTCTTTACAGATATTTCACCTTTACCTTATCGAGATACCATCTCCCATGGTCTTAGGTTGGATTTCCCTGGAAGTGGACTTTGAGACAAGGACTTGAGTGCAAGGAGTATATTTGAGAAGTGATCTGGTTAGAACTAGTAGGGGAATAGGGGAAGGGAGACAAGAAATGAAAAGTGAGCAGGTTGTGAGTGTGAGCAACAGGGGCTCAACCCCACTGGGGACCTCTGGCAGACAGTGAAGAACATGGCTCAGAGTTCTCCCACTTGAGGGAGAGGGTGCTGGATTATTTCTTATAAATAAAGTTAAAGAGAAAAGAAGTATGTTTGAGGACAACTGATTTTTAAAAATAAGTCTTGTAGAACTATTTGACTTCCTGAATTATGTGCATGTATAATAAGAAAATAAACAATCTATAGGGATTACTAAGAATTTTATTGATTTGCCTATGTCAAATAGAAAAATATACCAATTTTAACATTAAAACAGGGGCTTTTCTCTACTCCACCTTTCTAGTATTTATTATTTTTAATTTGACTTTGGGGGTCAAGGGGTAATTTTGAGCACTCACTAAGTATGTGGCATTATGCTAGACCCTCAGAAGTTGGAAGATAGGAGAACTTTAGTCCCAGCCTTCTAAAATTTATAACAGAACAGAGAGAAAAGTCATATGTTGGAAATTACAAAGATTAATTCTATAATTTATTGGAAGTGAATTGGAAATTAAATTTAAGGTTTATACAAGCCAATGTAAGGCAGTGTCATTCAGGATATATATAGTAACACTAAAGGAAGGATAAATAAGGTAAATAGCACTGTAAAGTAAGTAAGTGCAGTAGAAAGCGAATTTAGTACTTGATCCGAAGGACCTGGCTCACAGAAAAGGAAGAGGGAGGGAAGAGCAGAGAGGTGGAATGGCATGAGCAATATCATAGTGATGATGGATTAGGTGTTAAGTTGCAGAGGGAGACTGATGGAACTGATCAGGTGGCAGCAGGTGATGAAGGTAAGAACAGGTGATGGGGCTGGGCTCGGTGGCTCACGTCTGTAATCCCAGCACTTTGGGAGGCTGAGGCGGGTGGATCACGCCAGGAGTTCGAGACCACCCTGGCTAACACGGTGAAACCCCATCTCTACTAAAAATACAAAAAATTAGCCATGCGTGGTGGTGGGCGCCTATAGTCCCAGCTACTCGGGAGGCTGAGGTAGGAGAATTGCTTGAACCCTGGAGGCAGAGGTTGCAGTGAGCCAAGATTGCACCACTGCACTCCAGCCTGGGCGACAGAGTGAGACTCCATCTGAAAAACAACAACAACAACAAAAAAAAACAGGTGATGGAGGACCCTGACAGCCAGGCAGAAGTCTGGAAACTGGATTGTATTCAGAAACAGGAAAAAGACAGGTTGAAATGATTAAAAAAAATTCTGGCAAATACTATATTGTTTATTTTTAGTTGAGGTATAATTACATAAAATAAGATGGGCAATTCTAAGTGTACAGTTTGATGAATTTTAACAAATGTACACCCATGTAATCATCACCCAGATATAGAATATTTTCATCACCCAAGAAGGGCCCCTTATGAAGTTTCCCAGTCAATAATTGCCCCGTCCTTACCTCTTAACCACTGTTGAGGCATTATTGAACTGTTTTTGAACTTCATATAAATTGAATCATACAGTATGTATTCTTTTATGACTGGCTTCTTTCACTCAGCTTAATTTTTTTGAGATAAGTAGTTTGTTCCTTTTTATTGCTGAGTGATATTCTATTGAAGGAATATACTACAATTTGTTTATCCAGTCTCCTGTTAATGAAAATGTGGGTTGTTTCCAGTTGTGGACTATTATGAATTAAAAAGTCTGTGAGCATTTTTGCACATGTCTTTTGGTGAACATGTGCACTCATTTCTCTTGGGCATATAATTAGGATTGAGGTCATTGGTTCATAGGGTAGGCACACGTTTAGATTTAGTAGTTACTGCCAAATAGCTCTCCAAAATGGTTGCATCAATTTATACTCCCACCAACAATGGGGGAGAGTTGTGTTTGCTCCACAGCCTTGTCAATACTTGGCATTGTCAATTTTTTTCAATTTTTGCCATTCTGATGGCTGGGGAGTGGAAATGACTTTTTAAAAAGAAAGAATTAATTATATACTAAGTAAAGGATGGATTTGGTGGGAAGGGATACCAGACACAAATAAATCAGTTGTAAAGCTGTTGTCCCAATGCCAATGAGAGGACTCAAGACCCTGGCCTGGGGGACTATAGGAGCTGTGGGAAGAAAGCGTTTAAACTGAGTGACTTCATAGAGCTTGGCAGAGGATCAGAGCTCATTTCTCAGGATGTCCTTTCTACCTAGAAAAATCTTTGCATTTAAGTTATTTGCTGTGAACTGTAGCCAGAAGAGTGGGATCACCTTTATTAAATCTGCCTAAGAGATATCTTATTGTATTGTGGACACTCTAAATATTTGGAGAAATTTACTAAGAGAGCCTGGAGAGGGTTTCAGAAGTGAGAGGGTTTGCCGTGGGTTTAATGAATTGCCACGAGGTTTTTTGTTTTTGTTTTTGTTTTTTTTTTTTTTTGAGATAGAGCTTTCCTCTGTCACCCTGGCTGGAGTGCAATGGCACGATCTCGGCTCACTGCAACCTCTGCCTCCCGGGTTCAAGCGATTCTCCTGCCTCAGCCTCTGGAGTAGCTGGGATTACGGGCACCCACCACCACATCCAGCTAATTTTTTGTATTTTTAGTAGAGATGATGTTTTGTCATGTTGGCCAGGCTGACCTCGAGCTCCTGACCTCAGGTGATCCACTCGCTTTGGCCTCCCAAAGTGCTGGGATTACAGGCATGAGCCACTGCGCCTGGCCCACACATGAGGATTTTTAATGTACTCTTCTGTTTGCTCCTTGCCTTGAGGACCTGGTGTTAGGATTCCTTCTTTTCTCCCCTATTCCATTGCCCTCCTTCCGTTAATCCATCAGTGAATAAACATTTGCTGAGGGCCTGCCCTGTGCTAGGCCCTGGCTGGGCAACACAGTGGATCCAAAAATTAATTTGACATGTTCCAGTCTTCCAGAAGTTCAGTGCATTCAGTAAAGGATTTGAAAAAAACAAAACAAAAAGCTTACAATACCAGGAAATGCTGTGTAAATCCCCACTGTCCTGTGTCTGTGAGTCTGTGACCACCCCTCTTCCAAATTACTGCTTAGGACTATTCAATGAAAAGAGTGAGTAGCTAGGTTTGAAATGGAGGGTGAGTAGGGGGGAAGGTGTCTTGTTTGAGGTGGCAGCTAGGTTAAGCTGAAGAGGGATAAGATTTCAATAGCAGAGATGAGGGAAAGGTATGATAATAAGAAACAGCCTGAGTAAAGGTGTGGAGAGGCAAAATGTAAGGCACAGTGAGGGAGTTACAAATAGAATTTGGCCAGAGCACAGGGTGTATAGAGAGGAGTATATCAAGTAGGAAGGCAGGACGGACTGTGGGCCAGAGTAGGAGCCAGGTTACAAATTTTGTCGATTTCATGGGCAATAGGGAACCACTAAAGGTTTTTGGTGAAAGCAATGTAATCAGAGCTGCCTTTTGCAAAGATGACTCTGGCAGTGATGAGCTGCAAGACTGAAGACACAATAATGTTTTAGGAGGCTATTACAATAGTCCAGGGAAGAATTAATGAGGGCATGTATTAGGTTTGTTGGGATAGAAAGGAGGCGATAGGTAACATGAGCAATAATTTAAAAAAAATATGGAGATCAGAGGGGAAAGGGATGGCAGAACAGAAACAACTGTTTTACCTTTCTTTCACACTGCTGTATTTTGAACATGAGCCAAACTTCGTGTGAAGTAGGTGTGGGTGTTGATCAGGATTGCATTCCTGATAGCTGAGCTGTGGGTAAGAGGTCAAACGGACAGAACCCAGAGTGGAACATTCTGCTGTGCTCAACATGGAATTCCTTAGGAAACAAAACCCAACCAAAGTCAAAAGCCCTGTTCCTCAACTCCACACTTTTCCTGCTGCTGCTCCATCTCTCTTGTGCCTGCCTTTCAACATCAAACTTCTAGAAAAAGTTGCACATTCTCAATGCCATTACCTTTTCACTTCTTATCCACTCAGCTCTCTCTGATCTGGCTCTTAACTCCTTCACTGCAAGAAAACTGTGTTCATTATGTCACCAGGGCCTTCCATGTTGTTAGAGTTAATGGCTATTCTTCTAGTCTCAGCTTACCTGCAGTATCAGGTGTGTCCAAGCCTGTCAGCCATTCCCCCTCTTTAGAATGCTCTCCTTTCCTGGATTCTGTGACCCTGCTCCTTGTATTTTTCTCATTACCTCATTGACTGCTCGTGCTCATTCTTCTTTTCTAGCACATCCTCCTCTACTAGGCCACTACATATTGGAGATGTTAGGCCTTCTTTTGTTTTTACTCTATGCTCTTTCCTTAAGTGACCCTGTAGATACTCATAACTTCTGTTTTTATCTATATGCTAATGATGTATACATTTCTAGCTCCAGTCTAGATGCCTCTCTGCTGAGCAGCAGACCTGTAAACCCAACTGTCTGTTAAACATGTTCACTTGACTGTCCCCAAAGTAGCTCAAACTCAGCATGTGCAAAACTGAATTCATGATCTCTTCCCTCCAACACTTCCTCTGTGGTAAGCGGCACCACCGGCCATCCATGTATGCATGCCAGAAGGTGGAAAAACAGTCTTGACCACCACCTCTCTCTTAATTCTTCACATCAAATCCATTAATTTCTTATTGATTTTACTTGTTAAAATATTTCTTAAACTCATTCATTTCTTCACCCAAGTCTTGGTTACCAACAACTCCCATCTTGACCACTATCATGAACTTAACCTGAATCTGAGCCCAAGCTGCCCTCTACTTCAATGCGTCTTCCACTCAGAGCCAGTGTGAACTTAAATAGGCCTAAATAGGATAATGTTATTGCCTTCTTAAGCAATTTGAATTGTTTTCCATTGCTCACAGAACAAAAGCCATAATGTTCATCTGGCCTTAAAGGCCCTACAATGGCTGGTCATTCCTATCCTCTTCGGCCTAACCCCTCCCCACTTTCCTCCATTCCCTTCTTTATGCTGCAGCCGCTCAGACCTTCTCTCTGTTCCTCCTTCGCCACAAAACCCACTCTTCCAACAGGACTTCTGCAGCTTCAGATTGCCCAGAATTATCCCCTCTCACCACTCCTCTGCCCAGTTAACTTCTACTCATGGTTTGAATCTCAGATTATGTACCACTTGCTCAGGGAAGTCTTCCTTGATGCCCTAATTTAGATCATACTAGACCTCCTCCCCACTTGTTATATAATATGTTCCTAGCCCTGGGTACCTTTCCTTGACGGCACTTTGCACAGCTTATAATGACCCACCTATTACTTTGATTATTTGATTAAGGTTTGTCTAACCCACCAGACTATAAATTCTATGAGGGCAGGAACTGTGTCAAGTTTTTACTCACCCTTGTTTGGTGACATGATTGGTAGTGTCTGGAGCACAGTAAGTGTTCAATAAATACATGCCGAATAAATAAATTAGCAAATGGGGTGAGTTAAGCTTTATTACACTGTGTCTCATGGAGGGGTATTGGAGAAGCCTTCAGTGCACACAGTGGCTCTGCCATCAACAATGCCAGTTAAGTATGTTAATAAATATTCTAATCAGAGGTTGAAAATTGGTGATCCTGGGCCATATACAGCCTGGTAGAAATTTTTAGTTTGGCCTGCACAATGGTTTGGGAAAAATTCAAACTGTATGCAAAGATTTCAAAATGTGGAGATTTCATTGTAAAAATCTGATTTTCTCTTTTTTCCTGAAAAATAAAGCTCTTGCATCACTGGGCCCACATTTCCTTGTAGCAATCATTGAATGAAGTTGAAAAGAGGCTGCCCCATTATGATGAGACATTAGCTCTTCAACTCTATTGTCACCAACTAGCCTCCCTCACTCATTTAATTACCAGCCTGGCCTGTAGGGGCATATCCCTCATCAAGTTTGCTATTTTTGGTCTAATCCTCCTTTATTAGAAATGGTTGGACCCAGCTAATTGGGTAGCCTGAAAAACCCCTGAATTGTTGCCATGAAAAAACACAATTTCTTTTTCTTGATTCTTAGGAGGTTTTCTTAGAAATGCAGAATTCTTTTATCTAACCCTTTCATTTTAGAGATGAAAGGGCTGAGGGCCAGAGTAGGTAATGACTTGCCCAGGCTCACAGAGCGACTTCTTTGTCTTTTGACTGGTGTGCTTAGAAATACCAAAAAAATATTTAGGGAAATGTATTCCTTTATAAATTTTCCATTTTAATTTTTTATCTTCTTAAATCTAGAAGAATTAATTTAAATACAGGAATTGATCTTTCAAGTCTCAAGTTAATCTCGTTAATTTTCTCCTTGAATTGTTTGGGAAACTTAGTGTTGGTTGTGTAGAAGTGATAGTGTGGCAGTAGTAGTAGTGAAACTGCCTTTGCAAAAATTATAACTGAGACAGTGAAAGAGATCTGACCTAACTGGCTCCATCTTGCTTCTAACCTCCGAGCTGGACTTGTTCATTCCTGGGTGTAGGCGGAACTTTGGGAGGAACTTAGTTTATGGTTTAGCTTTGAAAAAAGAAGATAACAGCCCTTCCCCAAACAAACCCCCCTCTTGCCTGGGGATAGTCTGACTTTGCAGGACTAACAAAATAGCTACAAGATTAGAAATTACAGCTTAGGGGCCATGCAGCGTCTGGATGCAAGAATCTGAACCTCCCCAAATTGTTCCTGGGGATAACATCATTTTGTAAAAACTAAGATGAGTGCTTGAGATATTTTGCAGACTCCACACTCGACGGATCAGCTGACACCACCTGGACCTTTTATCTGGCTCAACGCGTTCTGCCATCCCACCCAGGAACAAAAAAACTCAAGAAAAACAGCAAGAAAAACTCACTTTGACTCCCCTATAATTCCATCGCTAACCTGACCAATCAGCACTCCCCACTTCTCGAGCCCCTATCCACCAAATTATCCTTAAAAACTCTGATCCTGGAATGCTCAGGAAGACTGATTTGAATAATAATAAAACTCCAGTCTCCCGCACAGCTGGCTCTGCGTGAATTACTCTTTCTTCGTTGCAATTCCCCTGTCTTGATAAATCAGCTCTGTCTAGGCAGCTGGCAAGGTGAACCCATTGGGCAGTTACAGTAGTAGTAGTAATAGTAGTAGTAGTAGTAGTAGTAGTAGTAGTAGTAGTAGTAGTAACAAAACCCAGTATGTGAAAATGTGAATTGATAATCCCGGGCTAATAGTTTCCTTCTAGAAAGGCTGCTGATTTTTTTTTTCTTTGTGGGTTTTCTGTCTGAGCCTGTGAATTTTGATTCCAGTTTTATATTTAGCTTTTTAAAAAACCGAGGTAAAATGCATATACACAGTGATAAAATGTATGACTGTAGCCATTTTAAAGTGTACAATTCAGAAAATGGAAACCCCACATTCATATCCCTGTTTCTGCCTACCCCCAGCTCCTGGCAACCACAAATATGCTTTCTGTCTCCATGGATTTAAGAATCAAACAATATGTGACCCTTTGAGTCTGACTTATTTCACTTAGCATAATGTTTTCAAGGTTCACCCATGTTGTACCATATATCAGTGCTTTGTTACATTTTATAAGTGGATAATATTCTACTGTATGGATGAGCTACACATTGCTTATCCATTCATCCATTGATGGACATTTAGGTTGTTTCCCCCTTTTTGCTACTGTAAATAAAGTTGCTATGAACACTCATGTACAAGTTTTTTTAAAATGCTGATTTATGAAGTTTGTATTTCAGGAACTCATTTATCATTTCTGAAATATTGCTTGTCTACTGTGAATAAAGGTAAAAAGGAGTCGGCAGGTCAACCAAGTGTCAATTTCTATTGATTTCTCTTCTGTATCTCTGTATCTGGCTTGAAATTGCAGACATTTACAGGCAAGAAATAGGAGTTCATTTTCAGTAGGCATCTATCTGGAAAGTACCAGGTGCTTTAAACAAATTACGAAGAAGAAATCAAACTAACCAAGTGATGTAGCCATTATAAGCTATCAAATCTTATGGGAGAAAGTATGGATCTTATTCAGGAAGGTATCGACAAAAGAAGAGCTTAGCTCTGAGTCAAGGTACGTCTGTTGAGCTTTTCACTTTCATTCAACAAACATGTATTGAGTGCCCACAAGGCTGATCTTATGCACAAAGGGAGATTAGAGTCTAGTGAGGAAATGTAGACATTAAGTAAATACACACGTGTAATTACAAATAGTCCTTGAAAAAAGTGTGTAAGGAGTATGACAGTACATAATAGGGCTACCTGCTCTCTTCTGGGGGCTATGACAAAGCCTTGCTTTGTGAGAGTTAACAAGGTGGGCAAACAAGTATTGAGTACCTAATGTGTGCTGGTTACTGCCATAAATGTTTTGACTTCAAGGATGAGTAAGAAGTGGCCTTTGCTCAGAAGAAATTTTGTTTTCTAGAGAATGGTTAGGAAACCCCCTCCTGTATCATTTACTATCAAATGCTTTATCTTAATGAATGACAAAGAAAGGGCTCCTGGAACCCATTCATTTTCCTGGGAGCTTCCAGGGGAGCTCTCTCAGAGAAAGACTCAGTATAGGCAGAGGAATTTTGACAGGAACGTTTTCAAATTCTTCAATTTTAATTCAGATCTAAAGTTTGATAGCTGACATCACGCCACTGCACTCCAGCCTGGGCCACAGAGTGAGACTCCCATCTTGAAAAAAAAATTTCATCTTGACCATAAGATATAACTTCCATAAGCCTTTCATAAACTTTATAAGCTTTATTAAGGAGTTGGTTAAGCCTTCAAGAAAATCTTGTTAATCTGACACAGAGGCCCATATGCTGGTCTTGCATCAGTGTGCTTTTGACATTAATGATTAATTTATAGAGAAACTGAACTTATTTTATCTCTCAAAATCAGCCCTTACAATCTCACACACCCCACCTCTTCTGCAATAGTCCCTGGGTCTTGAGGAGTTGAATAGCTTTAATTTCTGGCCCTGTGTCTGAGGAATGCCGTTTATTTTGACTGGCATCTTCTGCCAGGCCTGAAGATGAGGCTTTAATTGCTATCAGTGTTTAAGATTTAGTAGGACTTGGTGTCCCTTTTAGACCCAGGAGTCAAAACCCTGTAACTCAATGTCACAAGTACTTTAAAAGCACATACAGAAAGGTACATAAATGTAATAACCTTAATTAAATTTTTTAAATTTCTGTTTTTTTCCTAAGCAAACCAAAACTTAATAATAATGGCATAGGAATTGTTTCAATAAACTGTAAAATCTGTTAGGCCAGTTACCAAAAGGCAAAAGAAAAGACCTTCTGTACTACACAGAATATTATGTTGGTAGAAAACATTTTCTTTACACCTTTAATAAAACTTCTTTAGCATCAGGCCGCAACAAACAGAACTTGAGGAAAAGAACTTATATGAGCTGAATATGAGTTGGAGAGAATTACTATTTCATGCCCTTTAAAAGGGGAGAAAAAACTGAAAACGGTGAGAGGCACTAACAGTTGAACTTTGGGTTAAAAAAATTAAAATCTCTTATAATTTATTAAGAGTAAATCAATCCCTTATGAAAATTTCATTGTTCTAACCAATTATTTAGTGTATAAGTGTTTTTTTTAACATCAAGCCCAATTTCTAGAAACACCCTTATAATTTCCCTTTAATTACAGACAAGTTGATCATATAAAAGTTTTTTTTAAATAAATCCTCCTATTGTGATTTAAACAGACTGTTCATGACACACTTGAACTTTCTGGTTTGTCCTGAACATCCCTCTTTCTTAAATAATCAGTCACTTTATTCTAGAACTAAATTTACCATACAAGATTCTTTCTCATATAAAATTATTTCTCTTTAAGCTTTCTTACCAAAAAACCTCTTTATTTTTATAACTTTATTTACATCTTTCTTATTTCCTCGTTCCCTTTACCTTGTTTTATACATAACCTTTAAATAAGCTTTGAATTAGACAAAAATTGTTCACCTTTTAAAAAAACATTTTTTTGAAAGAATGTTTTCCTACAATAGATTTTTATTGGAAAATACCCAAATAATGAAATATCTATTATTTAATTTAATATAACTTTAGATTGTAGATTATGATGAATTTGTCTACCACACTTTAGATTGTAAATTATGATGAATTTGTCTACCAGTACTTATTCCATTACATTTACCTAATTATTTTATTTTAATTGTTTGCCTAGATTATTTATGAAAACTGCGATAGTCATCATTTAAAGCTACAGAACCACTGTTGCAAAATTATAACTGAGACAGTGAAAAAGCTCTGATCTAACTCACTCCATCTTGCTTCTAACTTCCAAGCTGTCCTTTTTCATTCCTGGGCATAGGCCGAACTAACTTTGGGAGGAACTCAGTTTATAGTTTAGCTTTGAAACAAAGACAGCAATAGTCCTTTGCCAAAACAAACCTTACTGCCTATGGACTAGACCACTTAAAATCACAAGATTAGAAGTTATGGTTATCTTACTAAATTCAAGATATAGCTATTTTCATGAAAACTATATTAATGTCTTATTTATTAAAAATTACATAAGCAAAGATCATTCTATCTTGGTTGGGTTTATAGTTTTATAACCCCTACGCCAAATTTTGAAATCTTATAGTATTTGTCAGGAATAAGTGTGAAATTGCTTGATTAATAAATGCAAACAAAAATGTATACTGGCAATTCTTAAGACATTTCTAATATTACTTTACCAATAATTTTAAAGCTAGCTTATTTATTAAAGATTTTACTTGTTACGTAAACATGAAAAAGCATTTGACTAGTCTTTTCTTTTTTTCCTGATAAAGTATTTGATTCAAGCACTTTTATATTCTTAAGCCAATTAATTAGAGCTCTTTTATATATTTTCAGTAGTGAAACACTGTGTATACAACACATAAATACATAGATGTATTAGGCATGTCAATAGAAGTACATCTTATAGGGTCATAAAGACCCTTTTTTCTCCTATCTTAGACTTTCAAATTGATGATAACCTGTTTCACAAGCCTAGGCAGTTGTCAGCTAAATAGCCTTAAATTTGCAAATTAAAGGAAACAACTCAGGTGAAAATCAAATAGCAAAATTTACATCATAAGGTATGGAGAGAAAAAGTATGATGTGCTAGAGGGAAATTAAAACTGATTTAATTGCCAACTAAAATTATAAAAATGATAGAAATTATAAAGGCCTTTTAAATATATATACACACATATACACACACATACAAAGATCCTATAGCTTCTACTTCAGAACTTTAGCCATGAGATAAATACAAATTCACCACTTTGCAAAAAAACCTGTTGGATCCAAACAGTGGTTTTTATCTTAATAAAAAAAAAAAACAGCAGATTTAAAGCATGCAGAAAAGAAAGTAGAAAGAAAGAGAACTTGAGAACTCTGTAGTTTTAAGGTCAACGTTAAGATTCTTTTTCCTTAATGCAAATGTGCACATAGACCATATTCTTTCCATTTTACATCTATAAAACCTATGGAGTGCTCAAAAGGGGGGGTCATTCTCCTTGTTTTCTCCTCATTCTTAGATTATTTGTTATCTACTTTGTCTTAAAAGGAGAAGCTGAGATATGACCTAGGGTTTTTGTGTGGTGGATCTGTGTCTGCTGCTTGTGGGCAGGACAACACAGTGTATCACCACTGAGTCGTTTCCACCCTTTTACGTGTTTCAGTTTCTCTCTCCTGAGGTCTGTGACCTCTGAGAGGGCTCAGAATGCCAGGTGATTAGCCCTTATATGCGTTTCCTGGATGAGCTATTTTTTAAAACAGTAATTTTTGTTGGGAATTTCCCTGTAGGGCTGCTGCATGTCACAGGGGGGTCAACCCCCCAGACACTCCCATGAGGTCCCTGGTCACCCAGGGGCACCTTTTGGCTGGGAGGAGAAAAATGCCCTTTCTCTTCCGAGCTGAGAAAACTGTCTCTCATTTACCGATGAAAACAACCGTTCTGTTCCTCATGCAAATGCACACAGACAAGCCAAAATGAAATTAATTTGGGGAGAAAAAGCAATAGGGAAGACCCTTTAGAATGTATCTTCGAACTAGAATTAAGATCCTTAAACAACTTCCTAGGAGAAAAGAAAAAAAACAACAGCCAAGACCACTTCCTGTAAACTGTGCTCAGCCACCCCTAAATTTGTAGCTCTCGTCTGCTATTACACACACCAAACTCAAATCCTCTCACAGTACCAGGTAATCTCTGGTATCCCTAAAGAGGTCGGGTTATGCAATACAGGAAAACAGAACTTTAGACCTAAGAAGAATCTGCCCATGACTCTTGAAACTCCAAAGAAAGCAGAACTCCACCAAAGGGGCGAGTGGGGCATTTGTTCTGATTCATTTAAAGGGGTTCAAATCATTAGAAGCCTTCTCTAAATTTTTTGGTACTGCAGACGGCAAACGGGGAAGGCGGTATAGGGTGGAAGAAAAGTAAACGAAAGAACATTTGTTGTTTTTTAAGACAGGAAGCAAATACAGAAACCAAGTGCATTTTTTTCCCTCTTTTGCAGCTGCAAGGAGTTTTAGCCAAATTAGAGAGGATTTGTTACTCATAATTTGGAATTCTCACTCGGATTTGACCAAGTCAGGTAGAGTTAGTCAAATCTGATGGGAGAAAGACCGGAACAAACAATAAAAATACCCCCAACAATATGATCACTGAGCGCTGTAATGGTAAGGGGAAATTAAGACCAGCTGGTTGTTAAACTTTAGCCAAGACAAAACCCCAATTCTGCTACTTACCTAGGGATGGGTCTCAGGCTAAAGGCTGCTTTCTACCATCCTAGAAGCAGGAAAAAAACCTCAAACTCGTCCTCCCTGCCGGGAGCAAGCTCAAACTCCATAAAGGAGTTACCTGCCTTCCATCATTATGGAAGCTGAAAAGCTTGCCTTTCTTGTTGGAAGCAAGTAAAAATCCAAAAAAAAAAGGGGTTGTACAGCAAAATAAACTTTTGATTTCAATCAAATTTTGGGAGATCAGGGATTTTCTGGAGTAAGTGCTCCCAGATCTCAGCAAATTGTCCTATTGGTTTGAGCCATAAAGTTAGCTCATGCTGGTACCAAGCACTGATAGCAGATTTGTCAAAGGTCAGGGGTACCTCCACCCGGAATCCCTCCATGGTTACCAAAATGTGAAACCCGAATATCTGAGATAGGTCTCAGTTAATTTAGAAAGTTTATTTTGTCAAGGTTGAGGATGTGCACCTGTGACACAGCCTCAGCAGGTCCTGACGACATGTCCAAGGTGGTCAGAGCACAATTTTGTTTTATACATTTTAGAGAGACATGAGACATCAATCAACATATGTAAGATGAACATTGGTTCGGTCTGGAAGGGCGGGACAACTCGAAGAAAACAGGGGACAACTCGAAGTGGGGAGGGAGCTTCCTGGCCATAGGTAGACAAGAGACAAATGGTTGCATTCTTTTGAGCTTCTGATTAGCCTCTCCAAAGGAGGCAATTAGATATGCATTTATAATAAAATGGGAGACAGGTTTTTCCCAGTTCCCAGGTTAACTTTTCCCTTTAGCATAGTGATTTTGGGGCCCCAAGATTTATTTTCCTTTCACAATATGATTAGGTTAATAGTGATTTGTCTTATAACCTTTCAGGAACCCCTTTACTGAAAATGAGAATATTGTGAATAAATTATCATTTACATGCTTCCATTGCGGAATGTGATCATAATTTTAGCAAAGGGCTTGCTGATTACTGGACTGAGAATCACCAAAGAAGTGAGATAAAATGTGTGGAAGGGTTTGGAAGGCCTCTGCAAAGAGCAGGGAGAAGGGAGTGGAGAAAGATAAGGCAAAAGCACACAGAAATGAAAAAGAGTACAGTAGGTCCTCTGTACCTGATGGTTCCATATCAGCAGATTCAACCTACTGCAGATCAAAAGTATTTGAAAAAAATAATGAGAAATAAAAATAAAATCCTAAGACCCCCAACTGACTGAACGGACCTCCTCTTGGCTAGGGGGAACCCCAGAGAAACCTGAAAAGTGGAGTTCCTGGCCATGAAAGGATAGGAGGTAAGACATGCCTCAATAGGCCTTTTTCTTATTAATTTTTGACCCAAATTCTTTCCTAAAGAGTAAGCAGAAATCAGTGGTGGAAAATCAGAAATGGACGACTCATTCCTTTATCATCCTTAGCCAAGTATCTGGGGCAGTGACCAGATTTTCCTTCCCGTTTGTGGTTTCAACACAGCAACTGACCAGCATTCCTTCCTGATAAGAGGCCACCGATCATGGAGTGGTTCCGGCCGGTCTACAAATGACGTACAGTGAGGGTTTTCACGTCCTCTGCTTCACCTTTTGACATCAGAAGGCTGAGAACTCCACCCTCTGATCATGCTAACACACCATTTTTTGTACATGTGACCCATGAAGAGGCATGAAATTCGATTGGATATATGCATGCTTCTTTCATAAATATTCATAAATCCTCCTATAGCTTATTAAATATGTATACTTACACAACCCATCCAGCACAAATTCCTGTCTTATCCTTCCCTCCCTCAAAGTGTTTGCTCTCAGCTTTTACTGGAAGCTACGCATCCCAGCCTGTGGCATGGCCAGCCTGCAGGCTGCAACCCTTTATGAGAAATACAGCTCTCCTTTCCAAATTTATAAACCTTGTGGTTCTTCAGTTGACAATAACAATACAACAGTAAAAAAAACCAAATAAAATATAGTATAACAATTATTTACATAGCATTTATAATGTATTAAGTGTTATAAGTAATCTAGAGATAATTCAAACTATATGGGAGGATGTGTGTAAGTTATATGCAAATATTGCACCATTTTATGTAGAAGACTTGAGCATCCACAGATTTTGGTATTCTCTTGGAGTGCTGGAACCAATCCCCTGTGGATATGGAGGGATGGACAACTATATTATGAAGTGTGGGTATGACTGAGAACCAAATGACATTGCCTCAGTATCAGTGGTCAGTTGCCTGAAGAGTCTTGAGCCCCTCAAGCTGAGCCAGTGGGAAGAACAATTTTGTGGGGCCTATGCCTGTTAAAACTGCTCTTTCAGACTAGATAGTTCTAGCAGAATCTTAGTGGCCCCAGCCTGTTTGGAAATGCCTGGAACTTTTTCAACAAAAGCAGAGACTCTTCCTTGATGGTGGAGAAGCACAAAGGGGAGCCAGGAAAAAGCACACATCTTGCTCAAGAAAGCTTTGGAGAAACAAAAATTGTAGAGAGAAAGTAAACGAACACTACAGAATCAAAACAAAAACAAAATCACTATTTATGAAGAAAAACTGGAAGGAAATACAGTTGATATGGTGATGGGATTTGAGCTATCCTTTATTCCAAATTTTCTGCGATGTGATTATATTGTAAGTTTTTCATTTTAAGAGAAAGTAATTCCGGCAGTTTGGTGTGTGTGTGTGTGTGTGTGTGTAATGGGGTAGCGGGTGGTGAGCAAGCCCTGGACTTGTAGTCAGGGGCTCTAGGTTAAACTTTAGCTCTGTTACCAGCTGCTCACTTCTGAGCTAGTTATTTAACTCCTCTCTGCCTTGGTTTCCTTATGTTGAAAGCTGAAATCAACATAAATTCCGTTCCTGTGTTTAACAATACTGAGACCAGGCATATGTTCCTGTTCCCATGTTAAAAAATACTGAGAACAAACAAAAATAACTTAAGCTACTTGCTCTAGGAAATAATAGTTCCTAGAAGATAAGACTGTTAACTAACTAAAATAACTCACCTATGAAGACTAACAGCTTACTCGTAAAGACTCGTTCAAGTCTTTCCTGTGCCCACCAATCCAAAGCTAGTATGTCGTAAACTCGGCCCAATCCTAGTTTTGCACCTTGTAAAACTCACCTTAAAATCACCCAGCTCAGGCCCTAAAACTCTATAAAGATACTTCCAACTTACCCCTTCTGAGACACTACTAAGACTGTCAAGATGGTGTTCTTCCTCACCGCAGTGAGTCTGATCAGGATACCCCTCAACTGCTTTGTTTGCATGGTACTGTAACAGGTTCTCCTGGCAGGTTTTTTGAGGACTTGACAATATGTAAAAGAGGATGGTTGGACTCTATACTCTCAGAAGTCCCTTTTATTTCTCACTTTCTCAAATTCGTGTTGGTGACATTTTCTTCTTGTTGGCTGTCTTTCTGACATGGATTCAGTCACTTTTACAAACTATTTTTTCAGGCTTTGTTATTTTTCTTTTTCCTTCCTTAATTTGAAAGTGCAGTCTAAGCTGGGCATTTCAGAGGAACAGCCACTGGTAGGTTCTAGCTGCAGTTAAGAAGCTGAAAGATGGATAGTGGTGATGGTTGTGCAACCATGTGAATGTATTTAATGCTACAGAACTGTACAATTAAAATGGTAAAAATGATAAATTTTATGTTATGTATATTTTACCAGAATTTTTTTCTTATTAATACAGTATTTGTCTTTTCTCTGTCAAAACCTGAGCCCACCACGTTCCCCAGGCTGCCTGGGGAGGTATAGGAAAAGGAACACACAGGGCTGACCACACGTGGGAGAAAGAACTATGGGAGGTGGAGATGGCTCCTTCACATGGCAGAGAGGATGAGAAAGGCCACCATCAGGCAAAAGCACCCCATGGCCTCTCAGAGGGCAAAGCCCAGAGTGGCGTAGGAGAAGAGCTGTTGCTTCAGAGAAGGGTTCCTGGCATAACCAATGATGAGGCTCCCAAACACAGTCCCAATCTGAGCCGCAGAGCCAGCCACCCCAACTGTGGCAGCCCCAGCTCCAATGAACTTGGCTGTTGTGTCGATGTCCCTTGAAATGGTGCTGGTTTGGAAGCTGCGGCTAGAGACAAGTGAGGTAAGGGGACGTGAGACTGCCAAGCTGCTAGGCTCTCATCTGTCAGTATCTCCGGTCATTACAGCGCCACTGCAGATAGCTGACGGCTCAGCAGCTGTGAGGTGCTCTTGACCAATGAGGGAGAGGAGACGAACTTGGAGCAGGCGAACGTTTTCAGGGGCTGAGGGGCTGTAGCAGGAGAGCTGCTCCCACTGCAGAGAAGACAGTACCAGAATTTTCTTAAAAGAAGAAGCTAAAGGCAATTTCCTCTTTCCAATATTTACACTGGCACCATAGGATGCCAGCAAAGGGCTGCTGGAAACTGTTCCTCTTCTAGGTTAAAAGACATATACACGAAATGTACAGGTCTAGAGCTTGTTAGAGTAAGGAGGTGCTCAGTGTCCAGCCTCCTCCTCCTCCTTTCTCCTTCTTCTCCAGGGAAGAGTAGGAGAGGCAACACTTTCTTTCCTATTCCTATTTAGCTGGATTTCAAACCTAAGAGTATAAAGACAGAGTGGGTAAATACCCAGAACCTGGTTCAGGAACGTCTTGGTTCAGTATACCCCTCTATTCTGACCCAATTTTTGCACTGGTGGATTGGGGTACAATGACAAGAAGGGTAACGTTATGGTTAGACGAATGTTAAGTTTAGGGAGAAGGTGGATGTAACTTGAGGAGAGGCAGACGTGGTTAGAAATGGCAGACACAAGCAGTATATCTGAGTATCAATTTTTCTTTGGCAGTGAAAGCATAAGGAATACACAGGTTATTTTAGTACATATAAGCTCGATAAATCTGGCATTTCTAGCTCTCACCAAAAGGTCCATCCAGTGTCAGCTATATAATTTGTGGGGCCCAGTGCAAAATGAAAATGCAAGGTCCTTTGTTCAAAAAGCAGTGAAAAAATGCTGTTTAAAAAAGCAGTGAAAAAAGCTTTAAAATATAAAGCTTTTCCCTTTCGTCCATGGTCTCTCTCTTTGGACTTTCATGGTGTTTTCTATCTGTGATTTAATGTAGTTCTAAGTGAAGAAAAATTAAAATCTTAAATTATTAGAATGAATTTTACCATTCATTTTTGTACTGTGCAATGACAGTTTTAAATGCAAATATAAGAGTATTTAAGTCATATGTGGAATAATCAAATACGCGATTTGTCTTTTGTAGTTTGTATGTGTGTATGTGTTTCATTCTTATCAGAACAGTGGGAATGCTGCAGAAAAGAACCATTTTTATTCTGCTTCTTGATGTACACACATTCTACCAACACTTTCTACCTTCAGCTTACTGATGAGTAAGGAAGAGTTGAAAGGAAAGGAAAAGGTTTGCAAAGACAGGGCAACCCTTTTCCTTTCCTTCTATGTTATCATTTTCTGTGGAAGTGGTTGGTTAACATGGAGGAGTAATATGAGTAAGAAAGTATATGATAGAGTTCCTTGGTCATTCGTGTTTCGGAGAATGTCATTGCTTTCTTTCTGTGTTCAAAGCAAATTCTAGTTTGTATGGAAAACATGATCTCTCAGGACTGTCAGCAATCACACTTATTTACTCATGGATGTAACACACTTACCTTGTACTTGCTGTGGGTCTCAGTGAACTCTCATGCATTGTGGGCCCATTGGAATTCTGTGCTTATGGAGCATCACAAAAGCTATATCTCAATGGGGTGGCAAGAAATGGTGGACACACATACAGTGTGTATCTCCTCTGCTCATGCTCCATTGAAATCCCATTGGACATCTACAAAACATAACCTCAAAGATAAAATGATTAAGAATTTCAAGATGGTGACAGCAGAGTATTAAACCAAGCCTGGGGTCTTTCTGAGTGTGGGGCTTGGTGGGACTGCACAGGTTTTGTGTTCATGAAGTGGGCCCTGGACCCATCAGAGTATGATATTACATCTGAAAAAAATACTAATCTGACTCCAAAAATATCCATGAAAATCAACTTTGTTTTTACTGAAATTTTCTTGAGATTACTAAGGAGAGGGTGTCAAAGTACACCACCAGGTAAAATTTCCCACAAATCCTTTTAAGTTTCTCTCTCACCAAAGAGAGCTCTTTGAGGCAGCTGTTATGTTGGCAGTCTCTGGCCCCTGGAGTTCCAGGCATTGGGATGAATGAGGGGGAAGATGGCCTGGATCAGTTTATAGCTGGCCCCCCTAATTGACTATAAGCACTTGCTTCCCTAAATAAGCCAGTTGTCTAAGAAGAACCAGTTGGGATGGATTGAAGGATTTATTTCACTTTACTTTATCAGAATGGCTAGTCCATGGACATATAAGGCGACTGAATTAATTTTTGTAAGTTTTGAAATAAAAGGGTGGGGTGAGAAGGAAAACAGATTAATAACTCTTTAACGCATGATGCACATGGAAGTTCATTAGTGGCTCAAAGTGAGCGCCCCCATTGGGATTTGAAACCAGCTCTCTCTGCTTCTAAAGCTGGGCTCTTTCCACTTGATTATGCTGGTTCCCACAAAAGGGAAGGCAACTCTTGAGCAACCACTGTATGCCAGCCATGTGGAAGATATTTTATGTGACAAATATGTGATGGAGGTATTACGAGTTCCCATTTTCCTGATGAGGAGACTGAGGCTTGGTGAGGCTAAGCACCTTGTCCAAGGTCACAGAGCAAGTAAGTGACAATGCCAACACCCTTGTCATTTCTGAGTCCAAAACTCATGTTTCCTCAGTTTGCACGAGGCTAGGGAAGAACCTAGCTCTCCTAGCTTCCCCTTCCTTAGTCTGTTCAGAATATCAGGCTGCTTCCATCATTAAATCATTTTTGGTTGATTGATTGATAGACTCTAAAGGACTGCACTTTGCTTGTCCAGGGATATAGGACTTGATGTGGAGGAAGGAAGAGGGATTCCGCCAATCATCTCTTTGATTTAATTTTTCCACAGTCAAGCCCCTTCTCCAGGGCCTGTTAATTTTCTCCACTTTGGTCCTCCCCAGAACAGTTTCTAGGGTTGGTGGGGCATGGGGGAGGGGTGGGGTAAGGGTGGTCAGGAATGAAGAAAGCGGAGGACCATATTTGTAATTCCTTTCCTTTTTGTCCTGCCCCAAGCTCTGTTGGGATATTTCTTCAAACATGTTTAGTGACCTGTCACCACAGGGATTTGCTGAGTTAGTTCAGTGGAAAGAGTTTGAACTTACATGAGATTTTAATTTTGGCTTCTGACACTTTAACCCAGGTAGGTTAGAATTGCAGCGCTTGCAGCCAAAGGCTATCAAAAAGCTTCTGGAACAAAAATCCGTTACTTTTTTTTCAGAATAAATTGTGAGATAAAAACAAAGTATCACTTCTGGTTTTCAAATATAATTCGTACTTAATGTACAATGATCTGTAAATGTTTTGTGGGAGGTCTACGTTTCTTTCTTCATGTCTGGAGGAATGAATGAAGTGAGGGTGAGGAGATCTGTGAGGTGGCAGCATTCCTGGACCTCAGCCTCTGAGGTTTGTCTGAGCATTTTGTGTTTTGTATTGATGGGTGACTCTCAACTGACTAGACTGGGAAGTTTCTCCCAAATAACATCCCACTGAAAGAAAAGGTAGTCATGGTGGTAGGGGCAATGGAGAGAGGGAAAATCCACCCTGAAGGTTCTCTTCTAGACTCTTGGGCCTCTGAGGAATAAGGGCAGGAAGGAGCTTCTGTGCAATGTAAGAAGGCTTGGTCTCTCAGGTTCTTTGGGTTTATGAATCCCCGGTGACCATTCTGTGCTGTCTGCATTCCTGGGCATAGCCAGTGGCCTGCTGGCTTTTAAATATGAGCACCTGTGAAATTTGCCTACAGGCTTTCTCTGGCTGCTGGTTCAAGCCAAAAATGCCAGAGAGTTAATTCCCCCATGCTCTCCTTCTCCCCGGCAGCCCTCAACAATGACTGAAGTGAGTTGGTGGAGAAATTCCCCAGCTTCCTAATCCCTTGGCAGGGGAAACTTCGAGATGTGTCCATCCAGTCTCATGGAGTTCTCTAACAGGATTGGGCTCCATTTATTGGCTGCCTTTCCTTCCCTGACTCACTTCCGCCCTCCTTTACTGGTGTTTTCTGGGATCACCTCCCAAATAAACTTGAAGTCTTGTCCTGTTTCTGTGGGAGCCTAGCATAAAACAGACCCTTTGTAGCCAAAATGGCTTTCCTCCAAAGTGACAAGAAAGGTGCAGACACTACCTCATCTGCTGGGGGCAGTATGGGAGTGCTTCTTTATTGTTGAGCAGCTTAGAAAAAGCCAGTTGAATGGTATTGCCTACATTTTCTTCTACGGTTTTTATAGTTTTGGGTTTTACATTTAAGTCTTTAATCCATCTTGAGTTAATTTTTGTATAAGGTATGAGGAAGGGGTCCAGTTTCAATTTTCTGCCTATGGACAGCCATTTCTGCAGATGAATAGCCCAAAAGTAATTGCAACAAAACTAAAAATTGACAAATGGGATCTAATTAAACTAAAGAGCTTCTGCACAGCAAAAGAGACTATCATCAGACTGAATAGGCAACCTACAGAGTGGAAGAAAATTTTTGTAACCTATCCATCTAACAAAGGTCTAATATCCAGAATCTACAAGGAACTCAGACAAATTTACAAGAAAAAAACCAAACAACCCCATTAAAAAGTGGGCAAAGGACATGAACAGACACTTCTCAAAAGAAAACATTCATGCAGCCAACAAACATATGAAAATAAGCTCAACATCGCTGATCACTAGAGAAATGCAAATCAAAACCACAACGAGATACCATCTCATGCCAGTCAGATGGCGATTATTGAAAAGTCAAGAAACAACAGATGCTGGCAAGGTTGTGGAGAAGTAAGAATGCTTTTACACTGCTGGTGGGAATGTAAATTACTTCAACTATTGTGGAAGACAGTGTGGCAATTCCTCAAATATATAGAACCAGAAATACCATTTGACCCAGCAATCCCATCACTGGGTATATACCCAAAGGAATATAAATCATTCTATTACAAAGATACATGCACATGTATGTTCATAGAAGCACTATTCACAATTGCAAAGACATGGAATCAACCCAAATGCCCATCAGTGATAAAGAAAATGTGGTAAATGTACACCATGGAATACTATGCAGCCACAAAAAGGAACGATATTATGTCCTTTGCAGGGACATGGATGGAGCTGGAAGCCGTTATCCTCAGCAAACTAACACAGGAACAGAAAAATCAAACACTGCATGTTCTCACTTATAACTGGGAGCTGAACAATGAGAACACATGGACACAGGGAGGGGAACAACACACCCCACCTGTCAGGAGGTGAGGTGAGGGGAGGGAGAGCATTAGGAAAAATAGCTAAAGTACGCTAGGCTTAATACCTAAGCGATGGGTTGAAAGGCACAGCAAACCACCATGGCACCCGTTTACCCTGTGTAACAAACCTGCACATCCTGCACATGTACCCTAGAACTAAAAATTAAAATTAAAATTTAAAAAAAAAAAGAAAAAGCCAGTTGAATGAATGACTCACAGCTGGAGGGTATCTTGGTGCTCCAGGTGTGACTGAGCACTTGGGGTCTCAGCGCAGCCACAAGGAAATCAGCTCTCCTCAGCAGGGAGCTCTGGCAGGGTTGTTTTCTGTCTGGGTTGGCCAAGTAAAAGGCAGAGCTCTTTGGAGTCTAGGGGAGTCCTGGGGTGCCTGAAGTTCTGTGAGCTTTCAGTGGTGCTTTCAATTTTAGCCTGAGATCTTAGGAGAGATACAAAGACAGCAGGTCTCAGCTATACCTTCTAGTAGCTTATAATCTCGAGGGGTAGGATGAGGCAGGTGTTCAAACACTTCCTATCCATGGTGGAAGGGAACAGGAGAAACAAGACTTTCTGTAATGAGTGTTGACAATCATGGATTTTGTTAAGCATCTGAGCTGTTAACTTGAGGCATTTGGAAATAAACGGGGACACAAATTTGCTTTCACTAAATGGCACTGTTATAGGAAAAGCAACTTATCAATCATAGAAAATAATGAAGCCACAAAAGTTCATATCTAGAAGACCCACATAAAATTGCTGATAATGACCGAGTGGCAGAAATGTAGATTGAGAAATGTATCTTTGAATATAATATTCAAAAGGAGCTAATTTATTTTAGATGAGTAGGTCAAAGAAAGCTGTATTATTTTTAATTACTGTATTATTCATAGCAATATTTTGAATTTGTCTAGCACCTTTCTTTTGAGGAGCTTGAGGCATTTCACATATATTATCTCATTTATCTTTTATAGCATCCCAGTGGGGGGAAATATATATGATTAACTCTCTATTGCCATTGGACTACATTTTTGTAAATTCTCTTTCCTGGGAATGAATGAGGCCACATCATTACAGAAGCAGATGCTGGCTGGAAGTCACCTACAACTTGCTACTGAATGCAAGTTAATTATAATACCTCAATATTCCGATTTTTCTTTGGGAAGCCATTTTGCCTCTCTCCACCTTAGTTTATAGGAAAACAGGAGCCTAGTTAATCACAATAGTTATGAAATCAACCCACAACCTTTGAAAAGAAAAAACCCTCATGCACTGTAGAAAACCGTCATGCAGAGTTAATTATTACATATGGAGTTTGCTAGTTACAGCTGAATATTGATGTAACATTTCAATAGAAAAAAGGTTATATAATGAACTTTCTCTGCCACCCACTTTTAAGTGGGAAAAACTCTACTTAACAGAAAGTGCCTGGTTTTGATCCTAGCTGAAAGGTAAATTTCTTTGTCAAGTTAGGGAACACTCTGTCCAATTATTATTGAATAATAGTATTTAAATCCCATTTCTACTGTGCCCAAAGAGGAAAATTTAGATATGGTTTTTCTCATTAACTTGAAACACTACAAAGTTCATCCATGACTTCTTCTCTATAAATTACTCTCTAGTAAGGTTTGCCAGAAAAAGTAAAAAAAATTATTTTTCCAAGTCATAACTAAGGAGTAGTAGGAGGTCTGTGAGCAGCTTTGTAGAACTCTGGGAGCCATTGTCATCTTAAGGCTTGAGGATATGGGTGCTAAAAATGGGCCACCTATGTTGTCTTGGGAGGAGGATCGTCCCATCCTTTCCCCATGGTCTGCATGGCTTTCTGGCTTCAATTTGTGTTGAGGCCTTCAGGATATGGGTAAATACCTCATTAAACATACAAAAAAGAGGCTCTCACTCAAACATTGTCAAAAATCTGGGTCAAGAGAAGTTTTTTAACCCTGAAATATTGTCAGGCTTTACAGTCTGAATTTAGGGTAACCCTTTCAATAATTTAATTTTTGTATTTCTACTCTGCAGAAAGTTCCATAGGATTTACAAATCCCCCTTCTGTTGAAAAGGCATGCCAAGAGAACAGAAATGGTCACCCTGTGAAATACAGCAGAGGAAGCTCTGCTCCCCCAGGGAAGCTCACAATTGCTCCATAGCCTGTTTGAACTGGATGAGGTCCTTTTGTTGATTTCAGCTCAGTTTCATCCATGTCTGATTAATAGAGGTGCCCCACTTCCAATCTCCTGCCAGGGTTCATCCTGTACTTGGTCAGAAAATTCTCCAGTGGTCATACTAGACCTCTTGGTAGGCTTTAAATAGGTAACTTTATAAGCATTATATTTTCTTTTCAGTAACCTCATAGTCATCTATAAGAATGATTGAGTAAATCTGGCTTCTTTTAGTTCTTTTGATTCAACAGAGCTGTCTCCTGTTTATAAATCCCTTTCCGTAATCAAATCCTTGGGGCCATTCCTTGTAGCCTCTTGACTCCAAACAGCTACCAAAACTGTAAATAAAGGGCTGCTGGATACGTAAACAATCCCTTTCTGCTGTCAAGAAACATGTGCTTTATACAAACCATGAAAATGGAGAGTAAGAAGTAGGTGAAGTAGAAAGTAAGAGGGATAGATATGTCAGTGCTTGGAACATAGTAGGAATGCTCCAAATATGTAGTGATTGCCACCAAAATTAAAAATGGAGTCTTCCACATTGGTCAGGCCTCTTTTCAGTCCCCTGGTGTCAGAAGTGGGGGTTATAATATACTTAGAATGGTGGCAAATGGATCAGAAGTTCTAGTGACAATTTGTCGGCTGGTATGTTTTGGCAGTTTAAGTTTTCACGTGCGGTAAGGATTTTCTACATGTTATTTCTTTAGTTTTCACAGCATCCCTGACAGCCCCAAGAGCTTCTTGGGTGCACATTGTGTACAGGGTATGGCATACATTGCAGTGGGATCATGGGCAAGATATAGGACACAGGTATTATCCACCTGAAAGAGGCACAGTATCATTTAATGGGATGGATTCATATTGTGTATCCTCATACCATTTTATTAGTATAATTATTTTTGAATAATGGAAAAAAGTAGGGGAGGCAGCAAGTCATTTGGAAATTATAAGCATTATCGCTTGTTTACAGGTCTAAGAATTGTGATAGAGGTAAGCATGCAGTGCTATGCAAACACAGAAAAGGGGAACTTGGTCCAGCCGAAAGATTTAGAGAAGGCTTCCTGGATGATGAGATAGTCTAAGCTAGGTCTTGAAGGATGCGCTGGAGTTAGCCATGCTCAGAAAGAGGGTGAGAGCAATATGGACAGGAAATCGAACATGAATAAACACACAAAGGCCTTCGCACGGGGAAATCCTGGTCTTTCAGTTTTACTAAAGAGTGGGAGGTGAGGTTGGAGACCAGTCATAGAAGGCTTTAATTTATTCATTTACTTACTCACTCATTATTCAACAAATATTTGCTGAGTTTCTGCAAGGTGGCAGGCAGTGTTCTAGGCATTGGCTACAGAAATGAACAAGATAGACAAGGCCTGGTTCACAAGGAACTTACATTCTGGTGTTGGGAGGGGCTTGTAGATTTCACCCCAAGTAACTAGGTCTTTATGCAACAGAATAGGCATCAGAGAACCACTGAAGGGTTTTAAGCAGCGAAATGACGTGGTCAGATCTGTGTTTTAGACAGATTGCTTTAGTCTCGATAGATATAAGTGTGACTCTAATACTTGGTGACTGTAATCAGAGTAGTTAAGCCAATGCTGCCAGGAAAATTTTTGATGATTTGCCTATTTGAGAACAAAGGACATTTGGGTTTATATAAGAAAGAATTTATTGATGCTAAAACACTGAAATATGGAAGGGCTTATCATTCAACCTCAAGAATTGTTCAAGAAGATAATGTCTATACTTTCTCTATGAAAAAACAATGAACGAAATGTCTTGAATGGATCAATTGTTCTCTTAAGTTAAGCAAGAAAGTTGAAAGGTTCAACAGATGCCCTTTTGGAATTTCTTATGGCTTTACTACTTTATGATTTATGAAGTGAAAATAACTACAGTATAAACTGTGTACTTAAGACTGGGAGTAAGGATGTGATCAAAGTTCTGGGAGCCTGGTCAGGGTAGGAGGTTTAATTTTTTTTTCTTCCAATTTTACAGAGAAGTGATTTATAGAGAACTTATCACAGAGTAGCTGGAACATGGAAGACCTTGATATATTATATGATTTTTAGTTATCTCCTCTTCCTCCCTATCCTTTTCCTCCTTCTTCAATCCCACTGTTTCCATTTGTCCTAGAGGGTTGAGATTCCTTTTACCATATTATTGTGTATGTTTTAGTTGAGTGAGTTTATTACAAATGCCTACTAAATGGGCTTCATTTTTATTCACTGTGGATGATTATAGCATTGTTCCCAATAATGCAAGCTTGCCTTCCCTATAAGAGAATTATGTATCCTCACCTGTTTCCAGGTAAACTTGCCATGGCCCCTTGAGGAGGACTATATTTCCCTATCCTATTGTCAGTCTTGACTGTGTGACTTGCTTTGGCTAATGAAATATGAGCATAAGCTTTGTGTGCATTTGCCTACTCTCTTATTCATTGTAAGTTCCCAGATAGGACCCAAGATGAAGGAGCAGCCCCTAAAATGAAAACAGAGAGCTGGTGTCAACCCATGGCAGACAAAAAATTTCTAAGTAAGAAATACCCTTTGTTGTTGTAAGCTACTAAGATTTGGAGATTATTTGTTACCGCAACACAATGTAGCAAAAGCTGCCTGATACATATAATCAATAGATGTTAAATTCAATGACAATGAAAGATAGTGGCAACGAAAATATCTTTACTTTTAGATTTCCAAAGCTTGCACTAAACAATGTTTATGCAATGAAAGTTCAGTTTCTTATGAAGTCAAAATTAGACCATTCCTTGGTATTCACTTGTTGAACCTTAAACCACGGTCCTTATTGGCATAAAGAAGCCTGCCTTACTAAAGGATTTGAGGATGTTAACCGGTACTGTGTTTTAATAAAAAAAAGAACACTGAATTCTGTTGGAATGTGAGCTAGTGGTCCACAGTAGTAATCTGAATTTCCCGTCATGTTTAGAAATGAAATAGGGGTTGCAAAATGTTGTCCCAGCTCCTTATGTAACCCAAGACCAAGACATTCACTTGATTTAATGGTCTTCTGGCTTCTAAATTTTTTGACTTGTGAATGTGTCTATTTTTTGAAGCTGAAGATGTTTGACTATGTTTTATTTTGTTTCTTAGTTTTAGCTAACTGAACCCCCTACTTTCATAGTGTGGCACTATTAGGACACTCTGGTGGGACTTTCTGTCTGCTTCTTCCTGTGCTGGCTTTCTGAAAGGGCCACTTCCTGACTTTGATCAGCTTCTCCTCCTCTTTTCTCTTCTACCTGATGGTGCTTTAAACCCACTTGGTTTCTTTTTATTATCTTATGAGCTATCTATGCTGAACATGTATTCGAGATTCTTTAATGAGGGCAAATGTATATGAAGGTAAAACCTTCTCTTTTTATCCTATTAAAAATTGTGAATGAATATTGAACTGTCTCAATGAATGAGTGATATGATTGTCCTCAGGGATTTGAGTGGTGTAACAGAATTGGCTGCCAGGGTAAAGAATACATTTGTGAGGATAGGAAAATTCAGTGTATCCAAGGGGACCCTATCATAGGCCACAAACCTTGCAGTCTACTCACTATTGTTAGTTATAAGAGACAGACCTTGACCTCAAGCTATATGTATATGTATATATGTGTGTGTATATACACATACACACATACATATCAAACATATATGTACACATACATTATACAATATATAAAATGACTGCTTGCTATCTATATATTGTGGGAGAAAAGCTTTTCCTTTACCAACTTATGTTCAAGTGGTGGGGTCTGTGAATTAATTGACAACAAATACAATATGAGAAAAGTTTATTTCACACGCATGTGGGGACACTCAATAAGAGTTGGCATGCTGAACAGCCAGTGCTACGGGTTTATATACCAGCTTAACAAAAAAAGGGGTTGTAGGGCTTCAATGGGAAGTTATGGAAGGCTCTATTGGGCTTATTCATCCCAATGCTAATTGACAGTCTCCTTCCAGGTGGAACTCCCATCTCCCATCCCCCTGGGGCAGGGGAAAGGAATTTGTGGCAGCTGAATTCATACCTCCTGGTGCTAAGGGTAAGTAATCTCCAGAACAGGAAACTCCCTTAGGGTTAATGGCAGCTGTATTTTCAGGAGGCTCTGCCTAAGTTTAGATAAGGCTTCTTTCTGTGGCTGCTGTTTGTTCAGATGTTTTCAGTTTAAAGTAATCTTCATGCCACTCTGTTGGTCCCCCCCCCCCGCCTCTCTCTCTCTCTCTCTCTCTCTCACACACACACACACACACATCTATTTAAAATCTATTTAAAACATCTATTTAAAATCAGAGGTAGAATAACCTGAGGGCACAGGGACTGAAAAGAGGTCATCAGGGTTTACCCTATTTTCCTTTCCATCTTTCTCTCAGGCTCCCTCCATGTGGGAGGATTAGTGGCTGACCATGACCAGCCCCAAGCTCATATCCTCCCAGCTAGGCAGCTCCAGCAAAGAGAGCACCTTCCCATCACTGCTCTGGCAGCAGAGCTCCAGAGAGGATGCCACTTTACCTAATTGATTTCATGTGACCATGTTTGACTCAACTGTGGTCAAATGGAAGGGGTCCTCTGGGGTGCATGCTGTCTTATAGGTATGAGACCACGTGGAATGGGTATTCCACAGAGTTCTGTTTTGAGAAGAGAGGGGACTCCAGGCAGGAAAAAAAACAGGTTCTCCCTCTACTATTCTGCCTGTCTCCTTTGCCCTTGAATCTTTACCTCTATTTTAAGGAACTCTAGTAAAATACTAAATGTTTCTAAGGGAAATGGCATAAAATCAGTGAGATGGAATAACAACTGAAATCATGTTTAATGATTTGTTTTCCCCAAACCTAGTGATTCTTGTGTAAGTCTGAATCTTCTCTCTTGAGTTTTGTGCTGAGCTTTTGATTTTGATTTGATGCTGAGACATACAATAAGCCACTTCACCTTTCTACCTGATAATTACACACCCTTAAATTAAGACAATGATAACTTCACAGAGGTGTATGAGGTCTAATTAATTAAGGTCTGTAAAGTTCTTAAAGATCCTTGAATCGAAAGCACTTTACGAAAGTACAAAATGGTAATATTATGGGTGAAGCTCATGACAATAAGCTTCAGATTTTTTGGTTGTATTGAAATAGGTATCAAGTATCATTTGAAATATACAGGCTGGAACTAGGAAACCCATTTAGTATGCAGAGAACATGTTGTATCATGGTATATGAGTCTGTTCTCACACTGCTATAAAGAATACCACCTGAGACTGGGTAATTTATGAAGAAAAGAGGTTTAATTGACTCACAGTTCTGCATGGTGGGGAGGCCTCAGGAAACTTACATTCATGGTAGAAGGTGAAGGGGAGGCAAGGCATGTCTTTTTTTTTTTAACTGAGAAAAATCATGGTTTAACTAAAGCACTGAAAACAGCCCATATGAGACTTAGCAAATTGCTGTTGGTTAGTGTGACTAAATTGGTAGATAGAAAAATTCTATAGACATAGTGTGTTTGGATTTTAGCAAGGCACTGGTCAAAGCATGTGAGAAAGAACGAAGGATAACAATGAAACAGTAGTAGAGAATGGATGGGTTCAAAAGTGGTAGGTGGACTATATCTATACTGTTGACTGGTGGATTGATACAAATCCAAACCACTAACATTGCTCTGTGGTCACATCCCATACATACTTCTGCATTGTTCCAATTAGCAGAGTACTAATCTTAGATGTATAAGTTGGAATTGCATTATGAATCTTATAAGATTACAAGATTCATAATTCAAGATTTATAATGCATTCATAAGATTACAAGATGAATAATGCAAATCCAACTTATAGGTAGAAATTATTCTGTTCTTTTTTTGTTTAATACTTTAAGTTCTGGGATACATGTGCAGAACATGCAGGTTTGTTACTTAGGTATACACGTGCCATGGTGGTTTGCTGCAACCATCAACCTGTCATCTACATTAGGTACTTCTCCTAATGCTATCCCTCCACTAGCATCCCCACCCCCTGACAGGCCCCGGTGTGTGATGTTCTCCTCCCTGTGTCCATGTGTTCTCATTGTTCAACTCCCATTTATGAGTGAGAATATGCGGTGTTTGCTTTTCTGTTCCTGTGTTAGTTTGCTGAGTATGATGGTTTCCAGCTTCATCCACGTCCCTGCAAAGGACATGAACTCATTGGCAAGGTACATCTTACATGGTGACAGCAGTGAGAGAGCAAGTGAGCATGAGGAAGTACCACACTTTTAAACCATCAAGATCTCATGAGAACACCCTCACTATCACAAGAACAGCATGGGGGAAGCTGCCTCCATGATCCAGTCACCTCCCAGCAGTTCTCTCCCTTGACACGTGGGGATTACAATTCAAAATGAGATTTGGGTGGGGACACAGCCAAACCATATCATTCCGGCCCCAGCCCTTCCCAAATCTCATGTCCTCACATTTCAAAACACAATCATGCCTTCCTAACAGTCCCCCAAAATCTTAACTAATTCCAGCATCACCCAAAAGTCCAAGTCTAAAGTCTCATCTGAGACAATGCAAGTCCCTCCACCTGTAAGCCTGTAAAATAAAAAACAAGTTAGTTACTTTCAAGATACAATGAGGGTACAGGCATTGGGTAGATGTTCCCATTCCAAATGGGAGAAAATGGCCAAAACAAAGGGGCTACAAGGTTCCAAACAGACCAAAACCCAGCGGGGCAGCCATTAAATCTTAAAGCTCCAAAATGATCTCCTTTGACTCCATGTCTCACATCCAGGGCATACTGATGCAAGGGGTGGGCTCCCATGGTCTTTGGCAGCTCCACCCCTTTGCCTTTGCAGGGTACAGCTCCCATAGCTGCTTTCACAGGCTAGTGTTGAGTGCCTGTGGCTTTTCCAGGTGCTCA
The DNA here is from genome assembly GCF_029289425.2 of Pan paniscus. NCBI lineage: Eukaryota > Metazoa > Chordata > Mammalia > Primates > Hominidae > Pan > Pan paniscus. The sequence continues at coordinate 43,763,494 of NC_073272.2, forward strand.
GTGCAAGCTGTCAGTGGATCTACAATTCTGGGGTCTGGAGGATGGTGGCCCTCTCTCACAACTCCACTAGGCAGTATCCCAGTGGGGACTCTGTGTGGGGGCTCCAACCCCACATTTACCCTCTGCATGGCCATAGTAGAGGTTCTCCATGTGGCTTCTGCCCCTGCAGCAGACTTCTGCCTGGACATCCAGATGTTTCCATATATCCTGTAAAATCTAGGCAGAAGTTACTAAAGCTCAACTCTTGTCTTCTGTGCACCTGAAGACCCAACACCACATGGAAGCTGCCAAGGCTTAGGGATTGCACCCTCTGAAGCAACAGCCCAAGTGTACCTTGGCACCTTTTAGCCAAGGCTGGAGCTGGAGTGGCTGGGACACAGAACACCAAGTCCTGAGGTTGCACAGAGCATCAGGGCCCTGGACCCGGCCATGAAACCATTTTTCCTTCCTGGGGCCTCTGGGACTTGTGATGGGAGGGGCTGCCTTGAAGATCTCTGACATGCCCCTGGAGACATTTTGCCCATTGTCTTGGCTGTTAACATTTGGCTCCTCATTAGTTATGAAAATTTCTGCAGCCAGCTTGTATTTCTTCTCAGAAAATGTGTTTTTCTTTTATACTTCATGGTCAGGCTGCAAATTTTCCACTTTTATTCTCTGCTTCCCTTTAAAATATAAGTTCCGATTTGTATGCTTTCAGGAAAAGCCAGATCACCTCTTGAATGTTTTGCTGCTTAGAAATTTCTTCTGCCAGATTCCCTAAATTATCTCTCCCAAGTTCAAAGTTCCACAGATCTCTAGGGCAGCGGCAAAATGCTGCCAGTCTCTTTGCTAAAGCATGAATAGCATGAATGACCTTTGCTCCAGTTCCCAGTAAGTTCCTTATCTTCATCTGAGAACACCTCAACCTGGACTTCGTTGTCCATATCACTATCAGCATTTTGGTCAAAACCATTCAACAAGTCTCTAGGGAGTTCCAAACCTTCCCACATCTTCCTGTCTTCTTCTGAGTCCTCCATGCTCTTCCAACCTCTGTCTGTTACCCAGTTCCAAAGTCACTTCCACGTTTTCGGGTTATCTTTATAGCAGTGCCCCAAACTCCCGGTACCAATTCTCTATATTAGTCCATTTTCACACTGCTATAAAGATACTACCTGAGACTGGGTAGTTTTTAAACAAAAGAGGTTTAATTGACTCACAGTTCTGCCTGGCTGGGGAGGCCTCAGGAAACTTACAATCATAGTGGAAGTCAAAGGGGAAGCAGGCACCTTCTTCACAAGGTAGCAGGAGAGAGAGAAGAGAGATCAGATGAGGAAGTGCCACACTTTAAAGCCATCAGCTCTTGTGAGAACTCACTCACTATCACGAGAACAGCATGGGGGAAACCATCCCCCATGATCCAATCACCTCCCACCAGGTCCCTCCTTGGACACCTGGGGATTATAATTCAAAATAAGATTTAGGTGGGGATACAGAGCAAAACCGTATCATATGGTTTGATTTGTATCAGTCTCCAAATAGTCGTGAAGTTCTCTTTGACAGGTGGACAACTGAGGTGGGCTGTCTAATTTAACTGAAAATTAACATTGGCAGCTGTTCCTGCTAAAAAGATAATCTGTCTTTCAAATTGAGTAGAGCAATGCTGACACCTTTCCAGCTTCTTACCCATACTTGTGGACAAATGACAGTTTCCCTCCTGCAAACACTAAACTCAGAGACATGCCGGGCCCTTTGTTCTAGGTCATGTCAAATGGGATCCACAGCTGCCCTCTATACTAACAGCCTCTGATAGCAGTCCTTGCCTCTGTTTAACCCTGTTTTCACCATGGTACTCACTGAATGAGATGGATCAACACTGGCCTCTTACTTAGTCTTAATACCATCGAAAATCCTTCTGAAAATCTTCACTCCCAATGTAAAAAATTCTATTCACTCATGTTTGGAGTGCATGAATTCACTTATATTTTTGGATTTTGGGAATTTTGGAAAATACCTTGGATAGTTTCCCTGAAAGCAGACACTGCGATGGAGATTTGCATGCAGGAGGTTTTTTGAGGGGGTGTGAGTGATGAGGGAATCAGCATTAGGTAGAGGGAGATGCTGGGCTACAGTGTAGTTGTAACAGTGGCCTCAGTGATGCCACTGGCAGCTCTGCAGTTAGGCTGGCCCCTCAGAGACGTCTCACATTAAGGAAAATGGGACAAACTAAAGGAAGCTGGATCCCTGTGTTGACTAGTGATTGCTTGAGTGTTGTCCCCAGGAAAGGTGAGTAGCTTTGGATGGGACTGTTCTTTTCAGTAGAGAACAAGACTTAAAGAGGCACTCAGCTGTGAGCCATCAGCAGCCAATGCTCCCAGCAGCTAGGAGAACATGTGCCTTGTCCTGTAGAGAGATCTGGGTGGTGCACTGAAGGCCATTACAATCCCAGAAAGCACAGTAATGCCAAGAACCATTTCCCTTACACCTTTTTACCCAGAATAAACTCTGGTGACATTTTGACACATTTGAGTCCTGTCTTTCATCTGTGTATATATTTAAAGATTACTCAAGTAATATATGAGTATAATCTCCTAAGAATTAGAACATTACAAATAAAGTTCCTTGGACTACCTCCTCTATCCTTGTTCCATCCCTGTAGCTCTGGCAGAACCAAAGCTAGCATATGGAAAGTGAGGCACTTGCCTCAGGTGCAAAATTTAAGAAGTACCAAAACATTCAAGAATCAAGATACATGGTATCTGGGGAGGTCATTATGTTAATTGAAATAAGGCAGGCACAGAAAGACAGATATTGCATGTTCTCACTCATATGTGGGAACCAAAAAAAGTGGATCTCATGCAGATAGAGAGTAGATGGGTGGTTACCAGAGGTGGGGGTGGGGGGATGAAAAGAAATTGATTAATAAGTGCAAATACACAGTTTCACAGAAGGAATAAGACCTAGCGTTCAAAAGATCAGTGGGGTGTCTATATACAGTTTACAATAATTTATTGTACATTTCAAAATAGCTAGAAGAGAATGATTTGAATGTTTCTGGCATCAGGAAAGGATGAATTTTTAAGGTGATGAATATCCCAAGTACACTGATTTGATCTTTACAATTTATATGAATGTATTAAGTTATCACATGTACCCTGAAGGTATGTACATCTACTATGCATCAATAAAAAATAAAAAAGATACATAGTATTTAATATAATACTTTAAAAAATCAAAATTGGTGCAAAAAAGTCCTCAATGAACAAAATATCAAAATATTAAATACAGGATTAGCAACTGTGCAGTGTCGAGTCACACTGGAGCTTGAGGCAAAATGAAAAATTAGCCATAGTGATAATATCTTTATTTAACATTTTGATATTTTGTCATAAATTTTTTCATTAATTTTGATTTTAGAAATAATAATGCATTAACATATTATCTATGTTGATAACTGAATATTTTGGCACCCTGTTAACTTTTGTGCCCAAGCTGAGTGCCTCACTTGTCTCACCCTGGTCCCAAGCAGAGATGTTGCTGCTCAGGGCATATACTTCTGACCATTTCCAAGCTTCTTTGCATAGATGTACACATAGTCATCAGAATCCTGTTGACTTTATTTCTAAGACAGATTTCCCAGTCCTTCTACATCTCTGCATCCCATCACTACCATCTCAGACCAAGTCACCATCTTCTCTCACTGGAGATGTTTGCATTAGCCTCCTAACATTTAAATTGTAATGAAATTCAAATTAATGAGTTTCTGTTATCTAAGTCATTGCCATACCCACACACCCAACATTGTCTAGAACTTCTCCTATGTTATCTTCTAATAGTTTTATAGTTTTGCATTTTGTATCTAGGTCTATGGTCTATTTTCAGTTAACTTTTTTTTTTTTTTTTTTTTTTTTTTGAGACGGAGTCTCGCTCTGTCGCCCAGGCTGGAGTGCAGTGGCGCGATCTCGGCTCACTGCAAGCTCCGCCTCCCGGGTTCACGCCATTCTCCTGCCTCAGCCTCCCGAGTAGCTGGGACTACAGGCGCCCGCTACCACGCCCGGCTAATTTTTTGTATTTTTAGTAGAGACGGGGTTTCACTGTGTTAGCCAGGATGGTCTCGATCTCCTGACCTCGTGATCCGCCCGCCTCGGCCTCCCAAAGTGCTGGGATTACAGGCGTGAGCCACCGCGCCCGGCCCAGTTAACTTTTGTGAATCTATTTAAAAAGCACTGTTCTCCTAACTTTTTTACTCAACCATGAATTTTTGAGATCTTGCTCTCTCCCCCAACCCCCTGTGGATATATATGTATAGTTTCACACATGTCACCACTCTATTGTTTTCTATCACATGTATATATCACTTTCTACTGACGTGGTATATTCAGTGATAGGCATTCAGATTTTTTCCTTTTTTTGATAGTACAAGCAATGCCGCATCCTCGTCTACATCTTCTTGTCCATGTGTACAGGTGTTTCTCTAAGAGAGATGCATGGAAGTGAAACTGCTGCTGCAGAGTGGATGTGCATTTTCAGTTTCAGTAGATCCTGGCAGAGTACTGTCCACAAGCAGAGGATGAGAGTGTCTGTCTCCCCCACAACCCAGTCAACATTTGATGTTGTCTAACTTTGCTAATCTTAAGGTTGAAAAAAATGGTATCTCATAAAAATTATTTTCCCCTAATTATCAGTGAGGATGAACATATTTTTACATGTGTATTGATTTTTAAAATATTTTATCTGCTGTTAAATGATCATTTTCTATCTTTTGGCAGTTTTTTTCTATTGGGATGTTTTTCTTCTTCTGTTGAATTTGAAGGAGTTCTTTATACTGCTTATCAATATTTGACTGTTATATTTATTGCAAATACTTTTCCCCAGTCTCTTTGTTGTCTTTTAAAGTTGTTTATGGTATGTTTTGCCATACACAAGTTTCCAATTCACCTGTAGGCAAATACGTTGATTTTATTCCCCTTATTGTTTCTGTTGTTTTTTTTTTTGTTTTTTGAGACAAAGTCTCGCTCTTGTCCCCCAGGCTGGAGTGCGATAGCACAATCTTGGCTCACTGCAACCTCACCTCCCGTGTTCAAGCGATTCTCCTGCCTCAGCCCCCCGAGTAGCTGGGATTACAGGCGCCTGCCTCCTGGCTAGTTTTGGTATTTTTAGTAGAGACAGGGTTTCACCATGTTGGCCAGGCTGGTCTCGAACTCCTGACCTCAGGTGATCCACCTGCCTCGGCCTCCCAAAGTGCTGGGATTACAGGCGTGAGCCACTGCACCCTGCCTGTTTCTGTTTTTTAGGTCTTGCATAAGAGAACTTTTCTTACCTCTAGATTACAAAGTTATCACTCTATATTTCCTTATAATAATTTTAACTATATATTTGCTTGTTTATTGATTTGTAGGTCTTTTGTTGACTTGGAATCTATATTTCTGTATGATGTGAAGAATATAATTTTATTTTTTTAATTAATGAATTTCTAATTATTTGCTTATACTCTACACGTCAACTTGTTTCTGTATCGAGTTTATCTTTGTGGGCTGTATCTTGGTGGGTATGAGGGGATAAGCATGGTATCTACAGAGTGTGATCTATTCCTTTCTGCAAACTATAAATACTTAGATTCTTAGTAGTCACTGGCTAATGAAAAGGATTCTACATCACTAAATGGTCAGGATGGGACCATCCACTGTATCAGTGCAGGCTACCCAATGCCAGACAAATGTCCCTAGATCTAGATTGGAGAAAATATTCCTCAAAGTTCCTTAAGGAAGACAATGTAGTGTATTGTCTTTGCAATCACACAGAGCTGGGTTTGAATCTCAGCTCTGCCATTTTCATCTGTGTGGCCCAGGGCAAGTTTGCTCATCTCTAAGACTCAGTTTCCTTATCCCTAAAAAGGAAATAATAATTCTTATTTTGTGGGTTCGTTGTGAAAATCTTGAGACAATACAAAGTACTTGGCACATGTTTAGTGTTCAATCATGTTAACCATTGTTACTTCTGGTTATGATAATGACTTCTGCAAAGATGTGACTATTTGGGGCGTGGGGTGCACAGAGGAGGAGTAAAAATTGAGAAATGGCAACCATTCTTGAAGAGTTGAGGTGGGAGAGATGTGAGGTTGTTGGTATCCCCAGAAAAGCCCAGGAGAGACATTGGAGCCAGCACCAAAACTGTTTAGTACTTGTCCTAGGCCAGCAGAAAAGCCCCCAGGGATCTCTATTCTTGCCTTGTTAAACAAAACCATGAGTCATCACCTTGGGAAAGAGTGTGGAAACCCAGAGAAGCAATGTTTGAACAGATGGTCTATTGTTTGAGAGCAAATAAACTAGGGATATCTTCAGACAGGAGTAGAACAAGTTATCACATGGCAATGACTTAATAGGTTCCAATAGAAAGCTGGCTAGGGCCAAAGCTGGAGTAACAAAAAGGAACTGAAAGGGATGCCGAAGCAGAGCATACCTGGAGAATCATTGAATTATATTATAATATATTATAATATAATTCAAAGATTATAACTATAACATGGTTATAACGTTATAACTATATAGTTATAATATTATAAGCCTCATTGGTTGGCACTGGGAAGCCCTGCACCATTCTCAAGGTAGGGCACAGTCGTTCTCATCTTGCTGGGGAGCTTGGGCTAAAGCAATTCAGATGTGGTAGATGAAGACAAAGAGGAAGAAATGGGTTCTGAAGAACATGGTCACAGAGCAAGCCTTGGTGACCTGTTGGGAGCAGAGCTGTATAGACCCTTTGTACTCAAAGCAGAGTCCGTAAACCAGTAGCATAGGCCTCATCTGGAAGCTTATTAGAAATATAGACCCTTGGGTTCCACCCCAGACCCACTGAATTAGAATCTGTATTTTATCAAATCCCCAGGTGATTTGAATACATTCAAAAGTTTGGAGAAGTGCACATCTAGGCCTGGGATAAAATAGGCTCAAGTGGAAGGAGGATTTCCTGGAAGATTTGTTTATTCACTTCTCAAAGTCAAATTTTTCAGCATAAAACATTTTTTAACCCAAGGATTTCAAATAATACTATTCCAAACATGTTCCATCTACTACTTGGGTCAGGTAAAAAATACTTTATTTTGGCATAATTATTAATACCCAAATAATAAAACCATTTTCTTACTTTAGATAAGATAGAAATACTACTTCAATTTTTCCACAGGGCAAAAGGCTTATCAGTATTAACAAGTACTATCCTGTCTTTAATTCTTTGCTTTGTCTCCAATGAGAATCATGCTTAATTATTGAACTGCTGAGTAAGAAAAAACAATGCCTATTAGATATTAACTGAGATAATTAAATCTACTCAATTGAAGAATTTTGCTCAACTGGGATCACCTCAAACATTAAACAGCCTTTAGCGTTTTCTCTTCAACTTGGTGATTCCAGGAGAAAGTGCCTGGGTAAAAATTCATTTTGTTCCAGTTGTCACACTTTTGAGTAAAATCAAAACATTACTTAGCTCATTACCTTCTAAGAAAGCATTTTCAAAGTGTAGTCCCTGGACCAGCTTTATCAGTATCACCTGGGAACTTGTCAGAGATGCACATTCTCTGGCACCACCGAAGACATACTGAACCAGAGTCTCTGGGGGTGGGGCTCAGCAATCTATATGTTTAACAAACCTTCCAGGTGATTCTCATTCATGCTAAAGTTTGAGAATCAGTGTTCTAAGTCATGTGGTCCAGGAGATAAAAAGTCAAGTGCATAAACAATGGAAAGAATGTGGAAGTTGATCCGGAAGCTGTGGATTCCAGTCCCACCTGTGAAACTTTGTTGTGTGACTTTGCATAAAGCATCACGCTACTCTGGGCTTCAATTTCCTCATTTTTAAAATGGAAGAGTTGGAATCGATGATACTCAAGGTTCCTTAAGTTTCTGATAGATTAGATGTGGCTATTGGAACAGAGTGAGTTTTCACTCAGGCACTTTCTCCTGGAATTACCAAAATAAAAAGAAAAATCTAGGAAGATCTTTAATGTTAAGTAAAATGTAGATTTTGAGGTGATCCCAACTGAGAAAATTTATTTTGAGTAAATTTAATGATTTCCCATTCATGTATCAGATGTCTGTTAGTGATAGATAATATTGCTAGTTATCTATCATATGGATATGTTTCGCTACACGTTAAGCATGATACTTGATTCCTTGTATGGTAAACACTTATAAATTCTAACTTAAGAGAACTTATTTTCCTTTTGGAAATATTTCCACTTTTACCTTGGAATTATACTACATATATCCCCATGTGGTTGAGCTAGCTGTCACAGTGTCAATGTAGTCCAGCCCATTTAATTTTTTTAGCACTTGGTTACGTGGTTTTCTTGCACATGAGTGATTAGAAGTACCTAACTCTATGGTGATACTAGCTGTCAACAAGAAGAGCCTGCATTCTGGTATCAGAAAAAAGAGTGATGTCCTGCTGCACCAGCTTCCTTGCTGTCCCTTGTGTTCCTTCCCTAAGCAGGCTTCCATCTTAGAACCTGTGCATTTGCCGTCCCATCCTCCTGGGAAACAGGTCGACACAGGTGTCATTGTGCCTAATTAAAACTGGCATTTGAAGATTGCTCACTAGAAGAGTTTTATTTACATGTATGGTCTGATTATCTTGAAGTAGCAAGCAAAGCCATGAAGTTATTATTTGTGCACAACCTTCTTATGTTAACAGACACTCTCTGTATAGAAGTCAAAATGCAGAAATAGATCAAATATAGAATTAAAGTGAAGGCTACATCTTTCTACTATTAAACTCAATAATGGTGATTTAGTTTTAGCAAAGCAACATAATCCATCATATTAAATTAATGCTGATCATCTGAATTTATTGGCTCTGTAATTTTGTTTGCATTTAATTTATTAATTAGTTGTATAGTTGCATAAAGAGTGATAAGCATGAGGAGTTTATTTTTAGTGTGTGACTATTTAAGTAATATTATGACAGAAATAATGAGATGACACTGGAGTCTGCAAGCATAAGTCAAATTGGAAAAATACATTTTAGGTGATTACGTGATGATTGTCACAATAAAATTCTTCATAAGAGAGAAAACAAGGGGGAAAGTGTGAGAGGCTTAAGTATTTCAGGCCAAAGTTAAAAAACAAGAAAAGCCTTGGCAGTACATTCTGCCAGTAATAAAGAGAATTACAGGAAAAAAAAACAACAACAAAAAACTGGTGAAACTGAAAAAAAAATATGCTTCTTGGCTAAGGAATTGTTAAACATTTAGAGCCAGGAAAGAAGTTTATATTAATTTTCCAGACACTTTCTACTTTCCATTCCTCCATTCCATTAGACACGCCCCGAAAAGAAAAAAAAACAGAGACCTGAAGACGAAATTAAATAGCATGGAAAATATTGAGAGACTTTTTCCCCTAAAATATGGCTAGATGTTTTCTTGCCTTTTTCGTGTTGTAGGAAGTGGTTCTCATAAAGGGACATTTGAAAAGTTGGTGCCATTGTATCTGGTGACTGTGAGACAAAACAAAAACACAAACACAAAGCACCTCTAAACTTAGTCTTCATTTAAAAAGGGAGACTTGGAAGGAATTTTGAAAGCTTCCAAAGTTTTCTCATGATTTTACTCCCCTCAAATCTCTGACAGAATGAACAAGCTTTCTAAAACACAGTTAAAATCATTGAACAGTTAGTTAAATTAGCTGTTTGGCATTATGGAGAAAGAAATCGCAGTAGGCAGGATTCTAAGATTCCCGCCCTACCTGGTGTACCTGTACTTTCTCCCAGTCATTCCTCAAACACTAACCTAGGTGACACTGTGAAGGGATTTTGCAGATGCCATTAAAGTCCCAAATCGTCTGACTTTAGGATTATCTGGATAGGCTTTGCCTAATCATGTGAACCCTTTAGAAGCAGAGAGTTTTCTTCCACTGGTCACAGAAAATAATCTTAGAGAGACACTTTGGCTGGCCCAGAAGAAAGCAAACACCCTAGTGAATAGCCTTTGGGCAGCTTCTGGAAGCTGAGAGTAGTCCCTAGTTAACAATAGGACAATGGGGACCTCAGTCTGACAATCACAAGGAACTGAATTCTGCCAACTACCAGTGAACCTGGAAGAGGGCTCCAATCCTTAGAAAAGAACCACAGCCCTGGCTGTGACCCTTTGATGTCAGCCCAGTGAGAATGCTGAGCAGAGAATCCAGGCACTCTGTGCCCAGACTAACACACAACTGTGACATAATAAATGTGTGTTGTTTTAAGTCAGTAAGTTTGTAGTAATTTATATAGCAATAGAAAACAAATACAGAAATACAGAAATTTCTCTTTTCAACCAATTGTAATCATATAGAAACTGTCAATGTTGCCTGTTGGAACAAGGAAGGGTAGGACTAAAAATGGCTATTTCTATTTATTCCATGGCCTTAAATTTAATTAAGTTAGGACTATGTCCTAAAAGTCTTCAGAGTGTCAACGAGTACAGAATAAATAATCAAAACCCAACAGCAGCAAGGGAAACACAAGATGTAACATGGGGTGTTGAGTTCTTTCCACTCCAGCCATGGACACCCAGCTGTGAGTCTTGACTTAGTCTTGAGGAACCTGTGATATGACATATAGAATTACAGGTATATGCTCATTTCACAACGCCCCCAGGGATAAAGCTCATTACATAATAGGAAGTCAGTTTTAAATGACAAAAACTTTGATAAATCAACACTATAAACTCTGCATACAAGGCAGACACTGGGCACCATGAAGGCAAAATTGTCGGCATATTCTCCTTGGTGGCAAAAAATACCTCTGAGCAAGTAAAAGTCGAAGGGTGTCTCTTCTCTTGCAGATTTATTCAGGCTGTCTACACCAGGGGCTGGCAAACTTTTTCTGGAAAGGACCAGATTTGAGGCTTTGCAGGCTGTTATAGTCTCTGTTGCAACCACTCAACTCTGCTGCTATGGTGTGAAATCAGCCATAGACAATATGCAAATGAATAAGCACAGCTATATTCCAATGAAACTTTATTTACTAACATAGGTGGAGGGCTGAATTTGGTTCAAGGGCTGTGGTTTGCTAACCCTGATCCAGACAGATGAGGAGGGCCTGAATTGGTGGTGGCACCTGGGGGAATAGAAAGGAGAGTACAAATCTGAGAAGCATTGTGGAAACTGAGCTCACAGGACCTGACAACTAATGGGCTTTGAGGGGAAAGAGAAGATTGAGATGACTTCTTGGCTTCAGACTTTCTAGTCTTGGAGGACAGTGGCACCATTATCTGAGTTGGAAACAAAGGTGGAAGAGATGGTGTGTGTGTGTGTGTGTGTGCGTACGCACATGCGTTGGGAGGGTTGTGGGGAAAATGAATTGAGTGTTGAAGTAATGAATTTGAGATGTCTTCAGAATATTTATGTGGAAAGGTTTAGGAGGCAATTTTCTAATTGTCTAGAGACAGAGAGAGAGAGAGAGATTTGTTGGGCAACTTGGGAGTTATCTCCATGCAGATCATATGTCTTGAAGTCATGGGTGTAGGTGAACTCATACATAGAAGGCTTGTAGAATGTGAGCTAATATATAGAAAAGTGCTCTTTAAACTCTGAGGCATTATACAAATGTAAAATATTCCTATTATTAAATGTGACAAACAGAAGCATAAAAGGCAGTAACAACCGTTTTATGTCTCAGAATCCCTACTAGTTCCCAATTATTGCATTTTCATCCTGAGACGGCCTTTGAACAACTCTTTTTTCCTCCCTCTGTGTACATCCTGAGATTATAATGCATTAAACATCATTCATGTGATGGCATAATGCTTTTTTTCTTCCCCCAACACATACTCTCAAATCTCTTTTGGTAGACACATTTCTAAGAAAGCTGAGACAAAGACAGAGATGCCACTTTGATATTAGGGTCCAATGCTTGGAGTTTTATTTACATGAGGAATGAGGCAGCAGGTTTAAGGGTATCAATGTTTAATCACTTAGATAGGACAAGAGAAACAGAATATAGGGGTGGAGTAGACCTAAGAGAAATTATCAAGTTAGAATTTAGGTAACCTGAACCCTTGAATAGTCTTTTCCATGGGGAATTGCTCTTTTCCCTAATTTCAAGGAGAGCAGTGCTCTCTCTTAAGCAGGCTTGACCTGAATTTCCAGGTGTTTTAGTTATCTATTTCTGCTGAACAAAAGATTCCCAAACATAGTAGCTTAAAACAACAACCATGTTGTTATATTTCATGATTTTGTGGATATGAAATTTGGGTACAGCTTGGCTACATGATTCTTCTGTTCCTTGTAGTGTCAACGTAGGTCACTTGCTAGTATTCATCTGGTGGATGAACAGGCCTGATAGGTCTGAGATGGCTTCATTCACATGTTGTCTTAGTCTGTTCAGGCTACTATAACAAAATACCATTAACTGGGTGGCTTAGAAACTACAGAAATGTATTGTTCTTAGTTCTTGAGCCTGGGAAGTCCAAGATCAAGGTGCTGGCAGATTTGGTGTCTGGTGAGGCCTAACTCTATTGTTTACTGATGGCACCTTCTCTCTGTGTCCTCACATGGTGGAAGGGGCTAGCTATTTTTTCTGGGGTCTCCTTTATAACGGCACCAATCCCACTCATGCAGGCAGATCCTTCATGGCCTGATAACCTCCCAGAGGCCCTACTTTCTAATACTATCACATTGGGTATTAGGTTTCCATGCATCAATTTTGGGGAGGACACAAATATTCAGACCGTAACACATGTCCAGCACCTTGATCAAATGGCTGGAAGACTGGGCTCACCTGAGACTGGAGAATAGAGTACCTATACATGGCCTCCCCAACATGGTGGCCTCAAGATAGTCAGATTTTGTATGTAGTAGCTCAAGGTCTAGGAGCAAGTGATCCAGAAAACAAAGTACATGTTGCAAGGGCTTGTATGACCCAGCCTTGAAGCTGCATTGTGTTACTTCTGCTATATTCTATTGGTCGAAGTGGTCATGAATCTGCCTAGACTCAAGGGGAATGAGTGGTCATAAACCATAGCTATTTATGGGAGGAGTGTCAAATAATTTATGGCTATGTTTTATGACCACCACAGAAGCCGTCTGGCAGAAGGACATGCCTCCTTGATGACAGCTCAGATGATACAACTGCTAGGAAGCCCTGTCCTAGCATTTCTTGGAGTGATGGAGACTGTGACATTCTACATGGGTTATAAATTGATGGGATGGGTTCTCTTACCCAGAAAGAGCAGCTCCTGAGACCAGAACTTGGAGGCAGGTAGTTTCTTTAGGGAAGTGATCCCAGGGAAAATAAGTGGAGAACTGGAAAGAGTGAAACAGGGAAGGAAGGAGAGCCACTCCAAGGATGCATTGTTGAGTTGGTCACTGCTGTGGGCTACCGGGGCTTATACCAGTTGAGAGCATCTGAGGAGCTATGTGATTGTACCTCTGAATTGCCTTTCTGGGGAACAAAAGATAAACTCACCAATTCTTCTCCCCCATTGGTCAGGGGCTTCCCCATGGGAGGCTGGCTTCCTCTTACTTCCAGCTCTACCATGCATGAGTCATTTTATTATTTTATTTTTGATTTAGGGGGTATGTGTGCAGGTTTGTTACATGTGTATATTGTGTGATGCTGAGGGCTTCTAATGATGCCATCGCCCAAGTAGTGAACGTAGTGCCCAATAAGTGGTTTTTCAACCATTGCACTTTTCTCTCTTTCCTCCCTTTGGAATCATCAGTGTTTATTTTTCTCATCTTTGTGTCCACATGTACCCAAAGTTTAGCTCCCACTTATAAGTGAGAGCAGCCATGCATGAGTCTTGAGGATAGCCCATACTGTAGCATCAGAAGGATTCTGGGTCAGAGAGCCAGACACACAGTGAGTTAAACTGAGATGCTGTCAAGTTACATGTGCATAAAGCAGGTAGCCATGGCAATGGATAAGGTAAAAGGTGGGCTGGGAGTATGTGAGATGGTCACAGAGGTATCTGATATGCATGCACATACATTTGAACTTCCCAACTAAGTCGAGGATACAGGCTTTGAAGCAAGGAGGTTATGCAACATAAACAGATGCAATCTAGCTTGTTTCTGTTTTTTCCCTTCTCCTGGATTTTCTACTGGGCTTGTGGCTACCAGAGATACTCTCCCCATGTGGGTCCTACCTGAGTTGGGAAAATAGCCAAATTCTTTTTATAAAACTCTCCTTTTCTCCCCAAGATTCATGTGAGCATTCTGGAAGTACTTACGTTAATAATCACCGTACTTCTAATTAGGAAAAGCTTTGCAAAGATCAGACTTTCCTGGTTTGTGAAGAGGAGAAATCACAGTCAACGACCAGTCCAGGTGTCCCCAAACCATGTCCCTGCCCCCAGCTCTCTAGTGAACAGGAAAACCCATTCGTCACAGTGCAGAATAATAACCATTCTCCACTTTTTAGTCCCTAAAGGGGAGTTGACACCGAGAGTGGCTGGTGATGTTTATTATTTTATCTGCTTACTGGTATCAGAGGACATACCAGTGGCTGGAAATGAAAGGAGTGAGGAGATCAGTGTAGTCCCAGAGGCCAATTTCAAGGCTCCTGGTGAGGGAGACAATAAGCTCACCCCATTCTAAGTGAGCCTACATGTGAAATCCATATTTTTATATAATAGAAGGATGGTTCGTCTCTTTACAAAAGGCATCTGCAGGGGACTAATCTGCCTATTGAGCTCCCCTGGGCCTTTTATTTGTGGTTTCATTTATTGAAAGCAAAGGCCTGTCTGGCATGCTGCAACGGTTCTCAAAATGATTCCAGAGTGTGGATATGTTGTTTCAATGAAAGCTTTTATGAAAGTTCAATATGAGACTCAGAGAGAAAAGGGCTGCTCAGTTTCACTTTCGGGTTAGGGGCCTGTAATTGTAGATTCTTCTCTCTCTCTTCATCCCTCACCTTTCTTGACCCTTAAGGGACAGCAACATACTTTGTATAGCTCCTAAAATCACAGTTTGGAGGTCTCTGGGATGCAGTACAAGTTAGGAACGGGTCCTGCTGCAAGTGAGAAAAATCTGACAACAGTGGCTTAAAGAAGCAGGGAGTTATTTTTCTTTGCTTATCAAGAAATCTGGAAGTGGGCAACTGCTTTCTTTTCAGCAACCTATGCCCTTTCTCTATTTCTGCTATACTTAGTCTATTGACTTGTTGTCTTACGGTTGCAAAATAACTGCAGCATCCCTAGGGGTGACACCTGAGTTCAAGGCAAAAAGAAAGTTGAAAGGAAGTATTTTTTTTTTTCTCTTCTGAGGTTCTGTATTTTTCTTGGGCAGGAGGGGAAATTACACATTACCAGAAGACTGTCCTTTAGATCTCATGAGACAGAAATAAGTCACAGGCCCATGGCAGACCAATACAGGCCAAAGGATATGAGAAGATCACTTAGTCCAATAACGATTTATCCCCTGTGGCTGGCAGAGGGGCTCTTCTTTTCTCAAATCACAGATTTTCCACCTGTGGGTTTTGTTTTTTGTTTTTTGTTTTTAACAAATCAGGATTTTATGAGCAGGGAAGTAGGAGATGGGGAAGGATAGAGGGATGGGCAATTGGATAGGCAACAAACTGTGTATGGCAGAGCCAATGAGCCAGAAAACCTGATTATGAATTCTAACTTGGCCACTTACTGTGAAACACTGGACAAGCCACTTGACGTGGCCTGGCTGCAGTGACTTTATGTATAAATTGAGAAAAGTGGAGGACAACAAGAGTGCCAAGTTTCCTTCTCGTGCCAATATTCAATGATTCTGTGCAATTTTAATAACTTCCTGAATGTTCATGGCTAAACCGAAACTGGTTTATAATTGAAACAGATGCCCTAATGGTGCTGTTCTGTTTCCAAGAACTGGCTGCTTGCACTTTCATGCAGTAAATTATGCACTGCAGATTTCAAAGAAATTCTACCTCCCCACTTTTTTTTACCTTTGAAGAAAAAATCAGCTCTCCATTTCCTCCTCTTCCCACATAGTTAAATTCTGTATTTGAATAGTACAGCTTTCTTCCATCTAATTCTTATTTAGCTTTTCTTAATAAAACAAGAAAAAAATAACCTTGCTGTTTGGCATAAAGCTCCTTCTAAGTAACAGGAAATTATTATTAGCCCTCTGATTGATTGTCCAATATTAAATGAAAGTAGTTGTCTTTTAAAATATACAATTGCAATTAGTGTTTGGCTGTATGGTGTATACAGTCTTCACCAATTGCTAACACAGGTAAAAAGTGAGGGTTCCAATCAGGTGATGTACCTGTGGTTAGCACATTGTCTGGCTTTTGCTAATTACTCAGTAAATGTTTTTTGAATCAGTGAATTATGATAAGACGTAAATGAGCCAGAGTAGGCTAGGGCAGAATTAATTCCTCAGAGTTAGATTCTCATAGTTTTAATATCCCTGATGTCATTAAGGAGGGCATTGGAAAAGACCTTGTTTAAGATATTTGATTGATAGCTTATATTATTTGTACATTAGTGGATGTACAAAAGGATGTCAGAAATAGTGCGGCATGCCAGTTCATTCATTGACTATTAATTGAGTGCCCTCTTGCTGCCAAGCACTCTTCTAGGTAGTGCCATACTCCAGTGAACAAGAGAGACAATGGTTCCTGTTTCCCTGGAGCTTGCACTGCAATGGAGGACACAGACAATAAACAAGTATGCAAAAAGTATTTCAAATAAGTTCTACGAAGAAAATGAAATGGGGTAATGTGACAGTGAGTGGGTGGACAGAGAGCATTAGCTAGGGCAGTCATAGAAAGCTTCTCTGAGGCTACTTTTATGACACTTGAGCTGAGACCATAAGGGAGCTAGTCATGTGACAGTCTGGTAGAATAGTGTTCTAGGCAGATAGAACAGTAAGTACAAATGCCCTTAAGTGGAAATAAGCATGGTGCATTTGAAGACAAATAAGAAAGCCAGTGTGGTGCAAGTTCAATGAACAAGTATGGGGCAGTAGGAGGAGATTAGTTAGGAGAGGTGACCTGTGTAGAACCTTATAGAACAAGGACATCATTATTCTAACTGCAATGGAAATGTATTTCAGATTTTAAGCTGAGGGAGGACATGATCTGCTTTAAATTTTTATAAGATCTTCCATTTGCTGGGTGGAGAATGGATTGGAAGGGGTAAAAGCAGAAACAAGGATACCAGTTTGAGGATCACTGCAGTAGTTCCAGTGCAAGAAGAAGAGGCCATCTGAGCAGAGAGATGGGGAAAACTGGTTGAATTTGAGACGTATTTTGAAAGCAGGGGGATAGGACTTGCTAATGAATCATGTATGGGGGCTAGTGAGGGAGGGAAATCCAGAGGGAGAGCCTCTGGATTTTAGGCCAAAGTGACTGGGAGGGAGGAGGTGACTGTTTTCTGACAATGGGAAGGTGGGGGTGGGTGACGGGGAGAAGCAGTTGGGGTGGAAATGGTGGCCAAAGTCAGAAGTTCTGATTTGGGAATATTAAATCTGAGCTACTTTGCAGACATCTGCACCTCAAAGGTCTTTGAAGCAGAGGCTTCATAAAGGAGTCTTCTTAGGAATGCAGTGGTTAAAGACAGAGGAAAAAGGAGTAATCCTTTCCAACTCCTCAACAGCAGAATCTCAACAATGCTGTGTCTCTTGCAACCTCTCTTCTTAAGGAGACAGAGATAACTCTTCCAATGTAATCTCCCAGATCAAGAAAATAATTGAGAACACATATGCTTAAAACCTTTAATATGGACCTCCCTAATCCCCTCTTCACCTTTTTGATCAGCCCAAGTAGTTACATCAGCAGAAAATCTTAGCGAATAGAGATAACTCTGTAGAGAAATGAATTGTGGGGAAGTCTGCTAGGATTACTAAGATTAATGAAAAAGAACAGAACGGTCCCCAGATAAGCACAAGATAAAATGCCAGAATGATGCAAGGGAAAATAATCATCCAGGGTTATGTTTTCATTTTAATAAAGTGGAAATACGTAGGCAGAAAATCATTTAAAAGTTTTTCACTTGGTGAAGCTGTTCAAATAGAAGCTACACCCTTTTAATTATAAATTGAACAGAAAGCATTTCTGGTGTCTCTGAATCTGGGATCTGAGTTTTATGTTGTTGATGTGGTAGGAGATGTGAGTGGCAGAGTTGGCCAGCTTTGAGCTCTCATAAGCCCCTATAAGTTGTCTTAAGGTGGTATTAAGCAAAGTGAATTTGAGAATAAAGTCTACCTATGATACTCTGGTCATAGGAAAACATGAGATTTTCTTAGAACCTCTTAGTCTTTTGGTGTGTTGCTAAGAATTCTGTTGCTGTACACTTCGTTTAAGACAAATAGATTGCTTCTCTCTTTTCTTGCCCTCCTCATGGCTAAATTCTCGCTTAGTGCACCCTTGAGTAGGGGCTATCCACTGGGTGACTTGCTCAGGCTTTTAGCTCTCTCTTCGTCCTTTCTCTGGCAGGTGAAGGGCTGCAGTGTAGGCAGATATTCAGACTGGCAGGTGCTTGACTTTGATGCACATACCTAAAGAGGTCTTGAAAGTTTTTGCAGAGTCACCTCAATGTGACTATACAGGTTTTTCTGTGTAATAGTGTTTTTAAAATTATGTTAGTGATACTGACCAAGATATTTGACCATTACTTTTAAGGGCAAAAATGCAATTACTTTTGCACCAACCTAATATTAAAAAGTAAAATAAGACGAATAGAATAAAAATGTTTTGCATAGTAAACGTTAAGTATTGTTTTGTGAAACTCCATTTACAGATATACTTGTATGTCCTGGGTCATGATGTATTAAAGAAAATAAGCTTGAGGAACACGGCAATAGAGAGTAGGGGCTGAGAATTCAGTCTCGGCAGGTAGAAGGCTCAGAGGGAAGAATCTCAGCTCCAGTAATTACCAGACGCATGATTGCGGGTGAGTTTCATAACCTCTTCAGGTCTCAGATTCCTCATCTGTAGAGTGAGGGTAAGGATGAATCCTGTGTCATAGGGTTGTGTTTGTTGAGAGGGTTGAAGCCTTGACTACAATGCTGGATGCACAATGTGTCCAGTAAATGGCAACTATTATAATTATTTGTGAAAACTGTGTATTCATCTGTTGTGGGTGTGTAGGGCAGGAGAGTTGTGATTAAAATGAGTCATATGGGCCTGTTTCCAGTGTGGAACATAGGTGTGGTCTCACTGAGTCCTCCTTAAACTCTAATATTTACTACTGGTCTCATGTCTGGAAGGACATCTGATACTTTATTTCAAAACACTTGTTTGAAAACCAAGACTCCCTCAATAGGCACATAATTCTTAGGATGTTCCGAATAGTGTAAATTGTAATTTGCTCTCTCTTCTCCTTTTGGAAAAGTATAAGATTGGGAGTAGCGGATGCAGCAATGGGATATGGTTGCACCCTCCTCAAAGCCTCCTGGGATGGGAGGCACAAGACTGTGCTCCTCTTGTTCTCCGTGGGGTCTCTTCATTTGTTGAAGTCAGGCTTCTGTCTCCAGGGATTAATTTCTTTCCTTTGGGCTGTGCTTTTGGTAAACTCATCCACACTGCTGTTCTGGTGGCTTAATATGATTAATAGTAATTTATTTAGGGGTAGCCTTTTTATTATCATAGTTTCATTTAATTTTTTAAACAGCTTTATTAAGGCATAATTTGTATGCCATACAAGTTTTTTAAGTGTACAATTTTAAGTGTACAATTCAATGATTCTTAGTGAGTTTTTGAAGTTGAGCAACTGTCACCACAATCCAGTTTTAGAACACTTCCATCACCTCAAAAGAGAAATCCCTCATGCTTATTTCCAACTCTTTATTTTACCCCCAGCCTCAGGCAATGACTAATCTACTATCTATTTTTGCAGATTTGCCTTTCCTAGACATTTCATACAAATGGAATCACACAATATGCAGTCTTTTGGGTTTGGCTTCTTTCACTTAGCATAATGTTTTTGAAGTTCATCTATATTCTAGCATATATTAGTACTTAATTCTTTTTGACTGCCTGACAATATGCTACTGTATGGATTTACATTTGTTTCTTCATTCCTAGTTCATAGATATTTGATTGTTTCTACCTTTTGGCTATTATGAATAATGATGCTGTGAACACCCATATACAAGGCTTCATGTGGACATAAGGTTTTATTTCTCTTGGGTAGATAACTAGGAATGGAGTTGATGGGTTGTCTGCTAAAATTACGTTCAAATTTTGAGGAAATCACCAAATTGTTTTCTGAAGTAGTTCGACCACTTTACATTCTCACCATCAAAGTATGAGGGTTTTAGTTTCTGTATATCCTTGCCAATGCTTAGTATTTCCTGTCTTTTTGATAATAGCAATTCTAGTGGGAGTGAAGTGGTGGTTCATTGTGGTTATGATTTGAATTTCACTAATAAACAATGAGTTTGAGCATCTTTTCATGTATTTATTATCCATTTAGGTATTTTCTTTGGTGAAGCATCTATTCAAATCTTTAGCCAAAATTTTAACAGGGTTGTTTGTCTTTTTACTGTTGAATTGGAAGAGTTCTTTATATATTTATTAGATATATTATTTGCAAATATTTGTCTTCATTATTTGGCTCGTCTTTAAATTTTCTTAAAGTTGCTTTTTGAAGAGCAAAGTTTTTAAATTTTGGTAAAGTTCGATTTATTAAGTATTTTTAAATGGATTTTGCTTTTGACATGGTATCTAAAAACTCTGCCTGACTCAAGGTCACAAAGGTTTTCTTAGGAAAGTTTTACACTTTTAGCTTTTAAATTTAGACTTACAATGCGCTGAGTTATTTTCTTTTTGTGAATAATGTGAGAAAAGTGTTTAAATTTAACTTTTTGCATGTGCCATTTGTTAAAAATTGTCTCTGCTGTTTGTTGAAAAGATTGTTGTTTCTGTCTCATATTGCATTGACACCTTTGTAAACAATCAATTAACCATAAATGTAAGGGTTTATTTCTAGAATCTCAATTCTGTTCCATTGATCTATATGTCTATCCTTATGCTAGTACCGCATTGTCTTCATTACTGTAGCTTTATAGTAAGTTTTGAAGTCAGGAAGTACAAGTCCTCTGACTTTGTTCTTGTTTTTCAAAATTATTTTGACTATTCTAGGACCTTTGCATTTCCATATGAATTTTAGGATAACCCCTCAGTTTCTGTAAAAATGGCAGCTAGGACTTTGATAGGAATTGCATTGAATTTATAGACCAATTTGGGGAAAATTGCCATCATAATAATATTGAATCTTCCAATCTGTGAAAATAAAATCTCTTAGCATTTATTCATATTTTCTTTAATTTCTTGGCACAATATTTTATAGTTTTCAGTGCACAAGCAATAGACTTCTTTCATTACACTCATTTCTGAGTATTTTACTCTTTTAGATGCTATTATGAATAGAACTGTTTCTTAATTTCGTTTTCCAATAATTTATAATAAGTACCTAGAAATACAATTGATTTTTTTGTCTATTGCTCTTATATCATACAATTTTGTTGATCTTGTTTATTAGTGCTAATAGTTTTTCAGTGGATATTTTGGGACTTTCCATACACAAGATCATGTCATCTGTGAATAGAAAATGAAATCGTTGAAAATGGAGTAGGGAACTCCAGAAGTCCACCTCTTCATAAAAGCAATGAAAAAAGTGGCAAAAACTGTCAGAATCAACTTTTTCAGAAGTTTGAAAATTAACCAAAAGCTTGCAACAACTCAGAGAGTGCTTATTCACGAAAAATGGCTGATTATTGGCAAGAACAGAGCTTTGTAGCATTTTAAATCACCCTGGTTTTATCTACCACTCCCCAGCTTAGTTATAGCCTTGAAAATAATATCCTGCATTCCAACACCAGTACTAGATGGGGCAGAAGGACCTGATTTGCAAAGAATTGCCTTTAGTTGATCTGTCTGGTGGCCCTCTGGAATACCTGGTCAAAAGATATATCTTTATCTTGCCTAGCTCCAAACTCACCCAGTCCTAAACTCACTACCGGGGGGCATATTTGTTGAAATATTTACAGGTAAATATTTTATTTATTGCTGCCTGCGGCAATGGATAATGGTTGAGACAAACAATAGACTAACCAAAAATCTTGGTAAGAAAGTCTGAGATGTGTAGGGGAATAAGGGCTTTGAAAATTTCCAACATATTTCTGGGAAGGCAGAAGGCTGCATGCAAGTTCGAGGCTGTGTGCATGCTCAGAAAAAACCTGAGAAGGCCTTAAGCTCACCTCTCTGGTCAACCTCGAGGCTCTGCACAAACCAGAAGTAAAGACCAAGGTAGTATTGTAGACTGCCTGTCTGAATGTTGAAGACATGCATCAGCATGCACAGAGAACGCCTCTGCAAACAGTGGGAGAATTTTTGGTTCCAGGCATTTAAGGAAATCTCTGTTCAATTGTTGGCTAATCACCAGGCTGACCAAACAGAGTCCTCAGTGACCAAACATAAGAAAGAGTATAGACTTTACAGAATTATATCAGTAAATTATATCAGTAAAGTTGTTAGAAAAACAACAACAAGCAGTAACATCAACAAGCTCTGGGGATGAGGGAATATCTGATTTCCAGATTTGCCATATTATGATGTTCAAAATACCCAGCTTTCAACAAAAATTTATGAGGCAAGCAAAGAAACAAGAAAATATGGCCCATACAGAGCAGAAAAAAATGACAATCAACAGAAACTGTCCCCGAGGAACACCAGATGTTGGACTTTGTAGATGAAAACTTTAAAATAGGTATTTGAACATTTTAAATACATCCAAAGAGCTAATGGAAACCATGTCTAAAAAGTGAAAGTAGGAGAACAATGTATCACCATATAAAGAATAAGAATATAAAGACAGAAATTACAGGCACACCTCATTTGATTGCACTTCACTTTATTGTGCTTTGCAGATACAGCATTTTTTACAAATGGAAGGTTTTTGGCAACCCTGCATTGAGCAAGTCTATCGGCACCATTTTTCCAACAGCATGTACTCACTTTGTGTCTCTCTGCCAGCATTTTTAGAGCAATAAAGTATTTTTAAATTAAGTTATGTGCATTTTTTAGACATAATGCTATTGCACACAATGGACTACAGTATAGTGTAAACATAACTTTTATATGCACCAGGAAACCAAAAATTCATGTGACTTGCTTTATCATGACATTTGCTTTATTATGATGATCTAGAACTAAACCTGCAATATCTCTGAGGTATGCTTTTATAAAAAAGAACCAAACAAAAATTCTGGAGTTGAAAAGTAAAATAACTGAAATGAAAAATTCAATAATGGGGCTCAACAGCAGATTCGAGCTGGCAGAAGAAAAAATGAGAAAGCTTGAAGACAGGTCAGTTGTGATTATTCAGTCTGAGGAACAGAAAGAAAAAGAATGAATAAGAATGAACAGAGTCTCAGTGACCTGTGTACTAACATACACATAATGGGAGTCCAAAAGGAGAGGAGAGAAAGAAAGGGGAAGAAAGAATATTTGAAGAAATAATGAAAAACATAAATCTACACATCCAAGAAGCTCCACGAACTCCAAGTAGGATAAACTCAGTAAACTGGGAATAGAGATAGTTTTACTTCTTTCTTTCAAACCTGGATATCTCTTTTTGTTTGTTTCTTGCTTGATTCCACTAGCTAGGACTTCCATTACGATGTTAGATGGAACTGATTAGAGTGAACATCCTTGCCTTATTCCTAGTCTTAGAAAGAAAACATTCAGTCTTTCACCATTAAGTATGATTTTATCTACAGATTTTTCATAGATGATAGTCTGTTGAGAGTTTTTATAATGAATGGATATTAGATATTGTCAAATACTTTTTCTGAATTTGTTGAGATAATCATGTGTTTTTTGTCCTTCATCTTATTTATGTAATATATTACATTAATTTTCAGATGTTAAATTAACCTTGCATTCCGGGGATTAAAAGAATCTCTTGTTATGATGTTTAATATTTTTCCAAGGTTTCTGGTACTTTAGCTTACTTAAATTTTATTAAAATTTTTGCATCTATATTCATGAAGTATATTTGTCTGTTGTGCTCCTTTCATGTCATGTTTTTATCTGGCATTGGTATCAGGGTAATATTGGTCTCAGAAAATTAATTGGGAAGAGTTTCCTCCTCCCCTATTTTCTGGAAGAATTTATGAAAGATTGATTTAACTTCTATAAATGTTTGATTGAATTCACCAGTAAAGCCATCTTAGCCTAGGCTTTTCTTTGTGGGAAGATTTAAAATTACTAATTCAATTTCTCGTTATAGGTCTAGTCATGTTTTTTATTTCTTCTTGCATTAGTTCAGGTGATGTGTATCTTTCTAGGAATATGCCCATTTCATTTAAAGTGTTGAATTTTCTGCTATATGGTTGTTCATAGTATTCTCATTTAATCCTTTTAATTTCTATAAGGTCAATAGTGATGTCTCCTCTTTCATGTTTGAATTTGGTGATTTATGTCTTCTCCTTTTTTTCTTGTTCAGTTTATCTAAATTTTTGTCAATTTTGTTGATTGTTGCAAAGAACCAATTTTTGGTATCATTGACTCTGTCTATTGTTTTTCTGTTGTCTATTTCATTGATTTTCACTGTGATCTTTATTATTTCTTCTTTTTGCTTGCTTTGTGTTTAGGTTTCTTTTCTTTTTTTACTTATTAAGGTAAAAGTTTAGGCGATTCATTGGAGATCTTTCTTTTTTTTAAATATAAGCATTTGAAGATATAAAGGTTTTTCTAAACACTGTTTTCTCTCTATGTCATAAAGTTTGATATATTGTGATTCTGTTTTCCTTCAGTTCCTTTCTAATTTCCCTTGCATTTTTTTCTATAACCCATTGGTTATTTAGAAGTATGTTGTTTAATTTCCAAGTATTTATTGACTTCACAAATTTCCTTTTATTGATTTATAATTTGATTCCAATGTGGTTGGAGGACATATTTTGTATTGTTTTAATCCTTTTATGCTTATTAAGTGTTATTTTGTAGCCAAGTGTCTTAATCCATTCTCTGTTGTGACAACAGAATACCTGAGACTGGATAATTTATTAAGAAATGAGGTTTATTTGACTTATAGTTCTGGAGGCTGGGAAGTTCAAGATGGGTGGCTGCATCTGGTTGGCTTCCAGTGAGGGCTGTGTGCTGCATCATAACATGGTGGAGAAGCAGAAGGGGAAGCAGCATGTGCAAAGAAACCAAACACGAGAGGCAGCCTTACTTTATAATAACCTACTGTCATGGTAACTAATACAGTCCCATGAGAGTGAGAACTCACTCCCATGAGAAAGGCATTAACCCCTCTTAGTGACCTACTCATTTCTTAAAGGTGCCAGCTCCCAACATCACCACACTGAGGACCAAGCCTCAACATGAGTTTTGGTGGGGACAAACAATATTCAAACCATGGCACCTGGCATATGGTCTATCCTCAAGAATATTCCTTGTGCACTTCAAAAGAATGTATATTTTGCTATTGTTGGGTGGGGTGTACTATAGATATCAGTTAGGTCCAGTTGGTTAATAATGTTGTTCAATTCTTCCATGTCTCTGCTGATTTTATGTCTAGTTGTTTTATCCATTCTATAGAGTGGACTATAGAAGTCTTCAACTGTTACTGTGAAATTTTTAATTTCTTACTTCAATTCTGTAAGTTTCTGCTTCATGTATTTTGGAGCTCTGTTGTCAGGCATGTGTATATTTTGTAATTGTTATATCTTCCTGATTAACTAACGCTTTATGATTATAAAATGTTCTTCTTTGTCTGTAGCAATATTTTTTATCTTAATTTTGTCTGTTACTAGTACAGTGACTTTATTTCTCTCATAGTTGCTATTTGCATAATATAATTTTTGTATTTTTACTTTCAACTTTTACTATTTGTGTCTTTGAATCTATGTGTGTCTCTTGTAGACAGCATATAGTTGGGTTTTGTTTTATATCCAGTATAACTGTGTCTGCCTTTTAATTTGAATGTTTAATCCTTTTACATTTTTAATTAAAATTTTTATTGAGATAAGTGTATATTCATGTATAGTACTAAGAAATGACCCAGAACAGTCCCTGGTACATTCTGCCTAGTCTTCTCCAACAACAGTAACATTTTGCAAAACTATAGTATAATATTACAATTTAGATATTGGTGGTGGTATAATCCATAGCTCTTATTTCTATTTCCCCAGCTTCGTTTGTAATCATGTGTGTGTGTGTGTGTGTGTGTGTGTGTGTGTGTCTGTGGGTGAGGGGGTTTATTAAGTTCTATGTAATGTTATCACCTGTGTAGGACAGTGTATCCACCACCACAGTCAAGGTACTGAGCAGTTCCAACACCACAAGTATCCCTCATGTTTCCCTTTCATAATTATACCCATATCCCTGCCACCCCCACCCCTGCCACATCCCTAATCCATGGAAACCAGTAATCTGACCTCTACTTCTAAAATTTTGTCATTTCAAAAATGTTATATAAATAGGACTATGCATTATGTAACCCTTTGGGATTAGCCATTTTTTAAACTCAAAAGTATGTGGAACACTTCGTGAATTTGCATGTCATTCTTGCACGAAGCCATGCTAATCTTTTTTGTATCATTGATATTTTAGTGTATGTGCTGCTGAAGTGAGCACAATCATTTGATTTTTAATGTAGTTATTGATATATTTGTATTTAATCTCATATTTTCAATATGTTTTATATTTGTCTTTTATATTTGTCTCATGCCCTTTTGTTCCTCTATTCCTTCTTTCCTGCTGTTTTTGTCCTAAATACTTTTTCTCAGTGTGCTATTTAAATTCCTTTTTCAATTGTTTTTAATTATATTTTTGGGAATAATTTTATTAGTGGTTCTTCTGGGGGAATTACAGTATGTTTCTAAACTAAAAACAATGTATTTCAGGTAATACTAACTTAATTCCAGTGAAATACAGAAATTTTGCTTCAATATAGTTCTATCCCTCCTCCTTTGTGATATTATTATTTATAAATATTACTTCTTTGTATGGCATATTTCCAACAGGAAAGTTTTTATAATTATTCTTTTTCTTTTGTACAATTGTCTTCATTTTTTTTTTTTTTTTTTGAGACGGAGTCTCACTCTGTTGCCCAGGTTAGAGTGTAGTGGCACGATCTTGGCTCACTGCAAGCTCCACCTCCCGGGTTCACGCCATTCTCCTGCCTCAGCCCCCTGAGTAGCTGGGATTACAGGCATGCGCCACCACCCCCGGCTAATTTTGTACTTTTAGTAGAGATGGGGTTTCTCCATGTTGGCCAGGCTGGTCTCGAACTCCTGACCTCAGGTGATCCACCCTCCTCGGCCTCCCAAAGTGCTGGGATTACAGGCATGAGCCACTGCTCCTGGCCAATTGTCTTCTAAATAAATTAAGAGAAGAGAGAAACTATCTTTCTAAAGTTTCTTATATTTAAATACATAGTTACTTTTACTCATGCTCTGTATTTTTTTGTGTGAATTTGAATTACTGTCTAGTGTTATTTTCTTTCACCCTGAGGAATTTCCTTTAGTATTCTTTGTAAGAGAGGTCATGTTTATCTGGAAATGTCTTTGTTTTGTCTTCAGTTTTGAAATATAGTTTTGCTAGATATGGGATTCTTGGTTGACAGTTTTTTCTTTCAATACTTTGAATATGTCATCCCACTGCATTCTGAGACTTCATTATTTCTGAAGAGAAATCAGCTACTAATCTATCAAGCTCTCCTTTCCACTTGTCTGTGATGAATTGCTTTTCTCTTCCTACTTTCAAGATTTTCTCTGTCTTTGCCTTTCAACATCTTGGCTATGATGTGTCTCTGTAAATGTCTTTTAGTTCATCTTACTTGGAATTAATTATGCTTCTTGGGTGTGTAGATTAATGTTTTTAATCCATTTGGGGAAGTTTGGGCCATTATGTCTTCATTTTTTTTTTATTGCCTCTTTCCCTTTTCTTCTTTTTGAACTCCCAGTACACATATGTTGGAATACTTAATGGTATCTCACAGGTCTCTCAGGCTCTGCTAATATTTCTTCATTATTTTTACTTTCAGTTCTTCAGATTGGACAATTTCTAGTGATTTATCTTCAAATTTGCTGATTCTTTCTTTTGCCACTCAAATCTCTTGTTGAGTCCCTTTGTGTATTTTTTATTTCTGTTATCATTCTTCTTAACTCTAGAATTTAAAAATGGTCGTTTAAAAATAATTTCTTTTTGATATTCTGTATTTGATGAGTCACTGTTATATTTTCTGTTTTGTCTTTTACATTTCTATTGCTATATAATAGTTGTACATATTTACGGGGTACCTATGATATTTTGATACAAGCATACAATGTGTAATGGTCAAATCAGGGTAATTGGGATATCTCTCACTTCAATCATTTTTATTTTTTCTTGGGAATCATATTTTCTTTCGATTCTTTAAAGAGGGTTTCCTTTATGTTTTTGGAACATATTAATAACACCTACTTTGAAGTCTTCATCTGGTAAGTCCGTCACCTGGGGTCTTTCAGAGTTTCTATTGCCTGCTGTTTTTGTTCTTGTGTATGAGTCACACTGTCCTGTTTTTGTTTTTATTTTTTGCATGTCTCATAACTTTTTGTTTAAAGCTGGACAGTTTTGATACTATATTGTAGCAACCCTGGACTCTGATTCCTCTCTCCCCTGGTTTGGTTGTTGCTATTTTTGTTATTTATTTATTTTGTTATTTATTTGTTATTTGCTATTATTGTTATTTATTTACCGAAATAACTATATACTGTCTGTCTCTCCAGCAGTGTGCAGTCACTGATGCCTCCACTCAATTAAAAAAAAATCTTGATCTTATTTTTAAGCCTGTTTTTTTGGAGCTACGTCTGGGTCAGCATAGCATAGTGGTCAGCCAAAGATTTAAACTCCTTGAGCCAATAAGGCTTTTACCATATGCTGATGGATCTGTGTATGGTTTGGAAAATGGCATTCAAAGTTTAGGCAGTTTGCAAGTCTGTCAGTCTTTACTTTCTGTGCTTTTAGGGTCTCACATTCATTCAGGGACAAGTAGCTCACTAAGACCCTCTTCAGTCTTTCCTGAGCATAAGCACAGCCATGTGGACACATGCAGCCTTCCAGATATCTAGGGAGCTTACCGAGTCCCACTCTGGCTGCCTTGATCCCTGGATCTTGCTGATAAATTTCTTGCTCTTCTGCTGGTATGATGTTTGGCCCAGACAGTAAGGCAATTGAAGGCTAGCTATGATTTTGTTTTTTTCTGATTGTTTACCCCCAAGATTGCTATTGTTTTCAACCATGCCCCTGGGCATGGGTTTTTCTATCCTCCATTCCATATCACATTAGCCCATCCAGCCATGGAGCTGCTGGTCCTCAAGGCCTGCCCTGCCCTGGTAGAACTACAGTGGCATGAAGCTGGGTGGAACAGCATGAAACAGTCTTGGACAAAAATACCAATCCCTCTCTATTCTTCCTGAGATTCAATCATTTTTCTTGAATAAATGCTCCTCATTTTTGTTTTGTTTTTGGTCAATTTCCAGATTCCTGAAATGGTTGTTTTTGACAATTTTATCCAGTTTTATTGTTGCTTTTTGGGATGAGGATTTGGTGAGCTCTTTGCTCAGCTATTCTGGAAGTCCTGCCCTAGTAATGGCCTTCTGAGGCTGTGTTTGCCATACACAACACCCAAATGGAATGCTTCTTAGAACATAGTGGTTCATATCCAGAGTAGTGTCTGCACATTGTGGGCAGGGCAAGGGTGGAGCAAGTTCCAGTGATATGCCTACATAATATCTCATCAGCTTTCAAAAGGAGACTTACAAAGAGATTGAGCATCCTGTATTCAGAGAGAAGATGAGCAATCAATGCCCGAGAAGTTTGCCATTCCATGTGGCAGTAAATGTGAAGGCTGGTGTGAATGGGGGCTCCACACATCCAATTGAGGAATGGTCTTTAAGATGAGAAATCAAGAAGAAGCGGGGAACATTTTCCTTCCTGAAACATTAACTGTGGGAAATGAGAGGATGGAAAACCACCTGTGAGGGACATTTCCAGTTTAAAAAAAATTACTAAGGAATATGTTTCTCATCCTCTTTATATACTTGTATATCTAGAAATACTTCTGTGTCTCTTTGTCCGTTGTTCAACTCAGGGGTGTCTCTGGGCCAGGCTGTAAATATATCGATGAAGCTGGACATCCTTCATAGTTGGAAGGAATGATGGCTCTTGTAGTATTGTGAAAGGTCTCTATACGTCTGTGTGTGTTCAATAGGGAACCCCTTCCCACATAAAGCTTCTCAGAGTAACAGAGCTGCTATATGCAAATGAAGCTCTTTGATGTGTATTTTCAATTAATCACTGACTCTCGCACAGGATAAATGAAGTTATTTTCCCCGTTATCAGCTTTAATTCATAGGTTATAATGCTAATGAAGGTTGACTTTTTTTTTGATGTTGCTTCTATTTTTATCATTGTCTTTTCCTTATTTTACTAATTACCTGTGCAATGACATGGTATCTAAATTGATCTAAAGGCATCATTCTAAATTTTAAAAACCAACACTTAAAAAAAAGTAATCCCCACAAGTGTCTTATGCATGAGGGTGAGCGTTTAACTAATTACTATGCAGAAACCACATGTCAATTGCAGAACAATTGCCTGAAGGGAGCAGCAACTCACATAACCCCATTTTGGAAAAGTAGATCTGTTTTTATTTTATCTTTCTCAGTTTTAGCTGGTGTTTTAAAGAGAGATGTGATTTTGCAGCTTTGGGGATCACTCGTCTATTTCAGGAAATTGTCAGAACCAAGAACTGGAGGAATTCAGGAAGAGGGCTCTAGAGCTCTGTTCTAAAAAATGTTGTAGAAGCAGAGTCTTTGGTTTTTAATGGCCAAGCTCTGTCCATTTTGTGAGCAAATGTCATAGTAAAAGACAGAAATACAGCTCAGAGAATAGCTTCAGAAGACAAATGGCAGGGGAGGTCCAGGTAGCTATAACTTAGTGCTTTAGTCATCTTTAATGGAAATGGAGCCTCTAGCCAAGCCTAATATATAATGTATCATAAAACATATGTCTGTCAGTCTCCCAGGTACAATAAATAGGGAAAACACAGACGTCAAAGGGAGGCTATGGCATGCCTTGCAGAGGGGCTCAAATTACTTGGCTTGTTGTCGGGGGTTGAAGGCTGTGGGGGAGGAATGATGTAATGTATATTTTTAGTGTTTCTAAGAAATGACTGTCTCCAGCCCTGTTCCGGTGGGCTGTGGGAGAGGGAATGGAAAGGGAGGGGCTGGGTTTATAGATCTGCACGGGAAAATTGAGTTGAGTGCCCGTTTTACAGGTGATTAAGCTCTTTCTTTTTTATTTGGAGTGTAGTATAGCAAGGAAGAGATAGGACACGTTCAACTGATGGCATTTTCCAGAATGCCCACCAACTTCTTTTCATTTCACTGTTGCTTTTTCCCTGGTGAAACAGCAGGCCAAAGCACCCTAGTAAGGACCAGCTGTCTGATCCTGTGCTGAAGAGCTCTGGTTACTCTCCCTCAGCGGGGGCTCAGCCACCATCTGAATTTCCTGTGGTCCCAGTATGTTCTGCCTCTGAGCTGGACAATCCTTCTGGGTAGATTCTTATCTTTTTCCACTACTGAGCCTACTTCTTTGAGTACCCGTTCTTCATATGAGCTGCAAAATCTTGGGTGTAACCTCTATGACTCTCAGTTTTCTAATCTGTGTAATGGGAAGAATAAGCTATCTCTCTGGGACTCAAATACAGGTCTGCTTATTTCAACTCTAAAGCATGTTCTATGGCTCACCATAGATCCCCATGCTCAAAATGTCATCTCCGCTGTGTTTTTCTAGGCTATGTCCTGCCTTTCCTTAGAAAAGCCCACCGAAGTCCTCTCAAAATGGATTAAACCAGCTCCATTCATTCTGTTTATGCCAGGAATTCTCAATACTTCTGATCTTTCTACTGTCCTACCTCTCCTGTGTCTCAGCACACAGGTAAGCATGTGCTCAAGCATGCGTACGTGCACACACACATGCACATACACACTCATGCTCATAACAGCCCCACACAGTATCAAGAGAGTGGCTCTTTGTGTGATGTGATTGGAAGTTATATTGATATCAGATCTGATTCTTTGCCCTAAAATATGAGGAAACCAGCCCTTTATTCAAATTTGAAAGCCTCATTCTTTTGATTCATGATTTTTTCCATGCAAGTTCTGCTAGAAACGACTAAATTATTCCCTCATACTTTGCATGCATGGGCATAGGTGCGATCCTTGGAGAATAGGGGTGGGCTGCTGTCAGAGGAGTGGGTGGGTACCTAAGTCCAACCTAACTCACTTGCCAATGCCAGTGTTTCTCAGGATCAGCCCAGTCTACACAGCTGCGTCTGGTTTGTTGATGTTATTGTCATTTATGAATATTTAAGCATGTTCACACTAGCCCAGTTTCTCAGTGATTTTAAAGCTCTCTTCAGAGCTTGAGCCCTCATTTTTTCCTTTGGCTATCTCTTCTAATACTGTTTATAAGGAAATTTCTTTGGTAGAATGGCTTTAACTTTTTGACTGTGACCCAGTGTAAGAAATACATTTTGCACACAGCATGCATACAAATATGTAGATGACTGAAACAAGGCTTTTCCAAAACTATACTAACTTTTCCTATATTCCAGGTCCAATAAATTTTGGCTTATTCTATTCTATTCCATTTAAAAATGATGTCCTTGACTACTGTGGCAAAATTATTTACCAAACCAATTTCCTCATCTGTGTATACAGCTAGACTACATTTTCTAGCATCCCTTATGGTTCGATGTGGTCAAGGCACTGAGTTCTTGCTAATAAAATGTGATCAGGAGTGACCTGTGCCTCTTTCAGGTATGACTCATAATTCCATGTGGAATCCACCAAGCCTTTTTCCAATTCACTGGCTTGATACATACAAACATTGTGGATATAGACAGAACGTTTGTGTCCCCCCAATTAATATGTTGAAATCCTAACCCACTATGTAATGGTATTAAGAGGTGGGGGCTTTTGGGAAGTGGTTAGGTCACAAGAGTGGAGCCCTTTTAAATGGGATTGGTGCACTTACAAAAGAGACCCCAGAGAAATCTCTTCCCTCTTTTAGCTGTGTGAGGATACAATGAGAAGTTGGCCATCTGCAACCTAGAAGAGGGCCCTCCCCAGAACCTGAGCATGCTGACACCCTGATGTCTGACTTCCAGTCTCCAGAACTGTGAGAAACAAATGTATATTTTTATAAGCCACCTAGTATATGGTAATTTGTTATAGTGGCCCCAATTAAGACATGTGGAAATCTTGGAAGCCACTTGTTAAGATGGCAGTGCCTCAAGATGAAGTGAGCCTTATCCCCAGCCCCTGAATCTCTGCCTAGAATACACATTTTGAACTTTATGTGAGGCACTAATAAGCTTCTATTGTCTTGCATCACTATTCATTTGGGGGTTCTTTATTATACCAGCTAACATTATCCTAACTAATTTACTGTCAATAGACTCATCAACTGACTATGTTTTTACAATTACACATATCATCCTTTCTATTTTTTGAGAGATAAAAATTCACATTATTTGCTGATATTTGTAGAAATTGTGTAAGTATGCAAGAGTAATTATTATAATCACATATGAAGGTAGGGTGACCATATAATTTGTTATTCAAGTGGAACAATTTCCAGAGTGAAAGGGATTATTAATCATGGCTCCAGGACAATAGATGGAAAATGACATTGTTCTCAACAAACTGGAACATATGATCAACCATTATAAAGGGTACAGAGTGGGAGGAAGAATGGGGACTTTTTAAATTACATTTTTAAAAGTATTGGTCTATGGTGCATTAGAAACAAAAGCAGTTAATTCTTTACCATAGGTAGTTTAAAAGCTGCCTTAAAGACTGAAGAATGGCAAATCATAGATGTGAGACAAGGAACTTGGTGAAAATGCTGTCAGGGATGCACAAGAGACTCACTCCCTTGGAGTTGTCGGCCAATCCGAAGTCCAAGCATGGGAGCCAGAGCCTGCAAGAGAGGTCTGGACAGGCCTCAGACATGAGCAGTGGAGCTCCACATCACTCAATCCTGAGGACAGAACTGGATCCTCCATCTTTTTTAGTTTAAAGTTTTCCAAATAGTGACTTTCCTTAGCACCTGACACCACTCTTTGATCCCTCTGAATCCACCAGACCCACAAGCAGTACTTTGTTATTGAAGAAACCAAAGCACTGTACTAAACAGATTGGTGGAGTACAGTTGTCAGAATATGTCTATGACAAGTATTTGGGACCACATCTGCAGGCCACTGATACTTAACCTAATCATCTTTTGCTCACAGCCCAGCATTTCTAAAAATAGCAACTGTGGGTTGTGATAGTGGGAGGTTAAACTTGATTAGTGTGGAGACTTCTTACTATAGAACTTTGAATGAAGCAAAATTCCATGCCTGGGATTTAGAACAAGTAAAGGGACTTCCTTAAGTATGGTCAAAGTACACTCTGCCCTTCCCATTACTGATGCTTTCAGGGATTTTTAGGGTTTTGTGGTCCCTGATTATTGTTCTTAAACTCTGGATAAACTCACAGTATAGAATTAGCCTGAACAGGAGACAGGCTTTCTGGCAAGTTACAAATACCTTCATTCCTCGGGGGAAAATCAATAGAAGAACCCATGGGATTGCCATTCTTCTCCTTTGTCCCTGTAGCCCTTCAGTCTTCCCCTCCCTGACTTCTTTCCTAGAGCTCAAATTGAAAAAGCCTGGCATTGCTAAAGTTCTTTTGCTGGGCTTCTTACACAGTGCTGACTTGAGATGAGTGGCTTATGTTTTTTATCTGTCACCTTCTTTCCCATCCTGCTAGGGGGGATACTAATAACACCTGCACTCTGTAAGCCCTAAAACTCCCCAGGTGGTTCCAGTGTGCAGCCAGGGCTGAGAACCACCTTTGGACCCTGCAGGCAGATCCGTGCTTCTCAAGCTTTCTGCCCATATCAATCAGCAGGGGATCTTGTTAAAATACAGATTCTGTCTCACTAGATGTGGGATGGTCCCAAGATTCAGCACTTCTAACATGCTCCCAGGTGATGTCTTTTGCTGCTGGTCCTCAGACCACATGTTGAGTAGCAAGGAGGCAGGTGATCTGGTGAGATTGCTGTTCATTATCAGATGCTGCAGGCTCTCTTCTGGTAGAATTAGAGTCAGGGATCATTTTTTGTGCCTCTTATATTTATCGGGTTACATAGCTCTATTCCACAAGGTAGGCCCCATGAGGATTAGCATCCATCTCCAGACAAGGTGGGATGCTTTTACCAGACTCTGATAGTCTGGGAAGCTTAATGTTTGGATAATCATGTTACTTGGGGTCTTATTCCATTTGTGCTACTGTAACAAAATACCACAGACTGGGTAATTTAGAAACAATAGAAATGTATTTCTCACAGTTCTAGAAACTGGGAAGTCCAAGATCAAGGCACTGGCAGGATTGGTGTCTGGCGAGGGCTGCTCTCTGCTTTCAACATAGTGCCTTGTTTCTGCATCCTCTGGAGGAGATGAATGCTGTGTTCTCACATGGCAGAAGGGACAGAAGTGCAAGAGAGGGCTCTCTTCAACCTCAAGCCCTTTTATAAAGGTGCTAATCCCATTTGTGAGGGCTCTACCCTTATGACTTAATAATCTCCCAAAGGCCACATCTATACCTTTTAATATTGTTGCATTGGGGATTAAGTTTCAAAACATAAGGAGGGGATATCATCATCACTCAAACTACAGAACCTAGTGATAATTTTTAGATTCTTTGTTCAGCTAGAATTCACTGTTAATGTAACCATCTTTAAAACTTTCTGAGGTTTTTACTTTGAAAATTTCTCTAACAAATAACCTACCCTACTAAATACTCTACACCATACATTCACGGAAGGAATCATACAATATTGACACCCGAAGGGACTTGGAACCCAGCTCACCCACCACTCTGCATTTGAG
This sequence comes from Pan paniscus, assembly GCF_029289425.2. Lineage (NCBI taxonomy): Eukaryota > Metazoa > Chordata > Mammalia > Primates > Hominidae > Pan > Pan paniscus. The sequence goes on from NC_073272.2 coordinate 43,799,375, forward strand.
GAGACTGGAGAAACTGCAGACTCATCCCTAGTATTGAAATATAATTTTCAAAATGTTAAAAACAGGACTTTTATACAAATATAGAATTAATGCTGTCGAAGATTTTATCCATCTCATTAATTAATGAGAGAGCCAACAAGATAGTAAGGTTGTTTCAAAGGACAGATATTTATATATAGTCAGTCAAAGGAATGATGAAATAAATTTGCCACTAGATACAAAACTGGCAAATGTCTTATGGGACCATAAAACTGTAGCTAGTGGGGTCATCTTCTCTACTGGACAAAAATATACAAATTAACAACTAAATTCAGTGTCTGTGCTCCAATTAGATAGAAATAGCAAAGCCAAACATAAGTGCATTCTCCTGTGCAATCAAATAATTCTTGGGTGAGCCTGCTTAAAATCGCATTGAAGGGACATGCGTCATTTTCTTGCATTAGTTTCCAGTTTGGGGGATATATATATATATATTTAACACTAGGCAGAACCTGAACCAGCATCAGGATCCCAGTGCATTTTTAAACTTCCCTGCTCTTGGTATATCAGCAATGACATCATGTTTGGCAGCTGTTTTGAAGCATTTCCCCACTGAAACAATGATATCAGTTGACAGTAACATGTGTGATATACTCCCCTGGGCTTGCCTGTGGTTATATGGGACCTCTAACCCAACCCTTTTTTCTCCTACTACAGAAAGCGTATGTAAATGTGTGACCTTGATATTATTATAAGATATATATATGTATATATCACTATTACTGCTTGTATGATATATGTCTTATATATATTTGCTTTTTACTTAAGAAACTATTCTTAAACTTTGCTACTTAAACTATTATTAGTAAAAAAAACTTTCTTCACAGCTTACACCATAGCTGACCTCAACATATTAGCATGACATGACATGCCTTCAGGAATGATAATGTATGAGATGCAAAGCTCCCATGTTTTACAAAACCCCATTCTGCCTTACTTCAATTTGTTTCTGTTTCTTTGTAACTGGCCTTGCCTTGTGCTGTGGAATCTCAAATTCCATGCGCTTGGCCTGACAGCAAGAAGTGCTGGAACATATGTTGTTTGAGACACATTGAGTAATCCTTAACCATTTACTGCCCTCCCAACAATTACGGCCTTGTGGTCACAGGGGACACTCGGCAAGCTTCCCTAATGCCTGTTGAACTCTAGTTCATCACATAGCATCTGCCAAGCCTATATTTCAACTATCCAACAGGGATGAGGATGCATTTTTTAAATCCTCTGGGTCACATGTCTCAGTGGTTTTCCTCTGCTGAGATGATGTTCAGGCTCATGGTGGCTTCAGGATTATCATAAGCACCCTTTGTCTGGACATGTCCTGAAACTCAGCAGAGGCCTTCTCTCAACATGTCCTATACCCTGTGACCTTGTCCCTCTGTCTATGGCTGATTGATGCGGGAAAGAGAGTAGAAACCCAACTCCATTGAGATTGGTGAGGCTCTCTCTCTTGAAAATTTGGACCTTGGAACAGAGAGAGACAGCACTTGGAGAGGTGTTGGCACTGAGTCCTTGCTGAACATAGCTTTTTGTTAAATTGTTTTTAGTTTTCATGCTGTAGTTAAGTACAAAGACCTTTCCAACATGTCATCTAAAGATCATTTCACCCACTGCTGGGTTTGGCCATCATTCTCTCGTCTTTCTCTTCAGCAAGGGTGAAGTGGATACCTTTTCCCTGAGGAAGAGAAATCCATGGTTTGTTGCCTTTGCTAATAACAAAAATGTTGGAAAGCCAGGTGACAAAGCTGTTGCCATTGGTATGTTTCACATGAACCACATTAAAACAACCAGAATGTCTTTCTCTGTTGGCCACACCAGTTCTTCCCAGGCGAGTACCCTACATGATCAGGTTAGTACCCTACATGATCAGAAGCACTTGAGTAATATATTATAGAAATGATCCCTGAAAGTATAGTAGTCCCCCCTTATCTGTGGTTTCCCTTTCTGGGGGTCTTGAACATATCCCTGTGGGTAAGGGGGAGACTAGTGTATAGTCTTTGGCCACGGCTCTTTAGAAATTCAGTGGATGCCATCTAAGGGCCCTGGAACTGCCTGAGGCTCACCTCATCTGGTAAGCTAACAATTCCTTTGGTTCTGAGATATGTTGAGGGTTTTTCTATTAAATTTCCCTCCATCTTTTGTTGTTATTCATTTTGTAAAAGTTGGTTTCAGTTGTTTAAAAGTGAGAACACATTAATAGAGACCTCTACAAAGTAATAGAGTAGATGGAAGCTGGACTGACTTGAGTTAAGGGAACTTTGGTTCTAGCCCTAACTGTGTCACTCATGTGGTGTGACTGTGAATAAGTCATGTGCATTCTCCAAACCTTTATTTCCTCTACCATAATAAAAGGGGGTGAACCAGAAGAGCTTTAAGTTGATGCCGTTTTTTCAAGTGACTCCAAAACTCTTTGACATCCTTCCATCGAGACATGGGGCTATGTTTCCTCTTTTTGAATCTAGGTGGGCTTGTGACTGTTTCAACCAATAGAGAATGGCAGAAATGATACTGTGTGACTTCTGAGCCTGGGTCCTATAAGGCAATGCAGCTTCTGCCTTGTTTGCTGAGACCCTTGTGCTGGAGCCCTAAGCCACCATGTGAGAAGTTGGCTATACTATGGTAGCCTTACCGTGATGAAGCCCAAGCCACATTCAGGGGCCACATGTTGGTGTTATAGCTGAGTCTCAGCTAAGCTCTTTGCCAACAGCCATTATCAACTGTTAACTATGTGAATGGCCATCTTGGATGTCCAGCCCAAGCTAGCCTTCAGATGACATCTGCCTACAATCACGTGACAGATCCCATAGTGAGAACAGTCCAGACAAACCTTTCCAAAATTCTTGAACCAAATTCTCTTTATAGCTCCCTCTGACTCTAATAAAATGGTTGTTTTATAGCAATAAATTTGGAGGTTGTTTATTACACAGCCAGAATCACGGAAACTGTTACCCTCTGGCCTTTACAGTCCTTTACACCCTTCCTCCATTCTTCTATCTGTCCATCCAGCCAGCACTTTTAAAGGTATGACTGTACATGGCACTGGGACCTCAAAGATGAATCAATAACTGTTCATGGCTTTGCAGAGCTTCTGGAGTATATGGGAAGGAGAGAACCAGCATGAATCAAACCATCTCAAACCACAGGATGTATTACAAAAGAGTAGCAAGACAGCATGTGCAGCAAGCACTGGAAACTTTGTATTTGGAATGGTTAAATCTGACTGGTAAGCAAGATTCCTAAGATCCTGGATCTCATGTGGGGATATTGTAATAGAAGAGACAATCAATAAATTACTAAACAAGGGAATACATCAGCAATGGGGAGGATGGAGTGAGGTGAGTGAGGCTGGAGCATGGGAAGTCAATTATGAGGCTGAGGTAAAGTGCAGGTGAGCAAGGAAGAGAAGGGAACAGGGTGAGTGAAATGGAAGAAGGCTGGCAGGAGAGCCAAGTAGCAGTGGGCAATAGACTGGGCTTGGCAATTGATTGAAGTGTCTGGTCTGGGTTGGCTGCCTCACATCATTTCTAGGCTCATCCACCCTCTTGGTTGGAGGGTGCATTGCCCTTCCAAGGGGCTGTCCTTGGACTCTACTGAAAACCTCCATCTCAAAACCTGCCTTTGTGAAAGATTGTGAAAACGTCATTCACATGAAGGTGTTAGTGACCAATAGTAAGATTTAATGTGTTAAATTTTCCTAGGACATCAGTAGTCTAACATGTTAAACTAAAGGAATGAAACCCTAAGAATCAGAATGTCTGTAATTGACAAGAGGGGATTGTGTATTACTCAAGTCAGCCAGAGTCAAAAGCGGGTAAATGCAGCAGGGCTGTATGAGGGACCATTCAATCCCTTCCTCTTTATCCCCTAGCTTTCTATGTATCTTGTCTTTCATTCTCTCTGTGGCTCTGCATCATTCTCGCTTTCAGGTTGAATGGCTTTTTTCTGCTTCTCTGGACACGTGGGCCGAACACGGGAGCCCCAAATGGTGCCCTTGCCCCTGAAGTCTGCATTGTCTTACAAGTCCATCAGCTGTAGTTAACTACTGACCCAGTTCAGTCCCACTTCCAAATTTTGGGCAAGAGACCATAGCCCAGCTTGGATCCAAGTCTTCCCCATTACACTGAGCTGTGAGCAGGCTTGTGGGGCTTCATGGCAAGTCAGGAGAAGGTTGCGTGGCAGAAGGTTGCCTGAGCAGAGCCCTGCGTGAGGAGGAGACAGTGATCACCTCTGTTGCACTAGAGGGAGCTTTTGGTGAAGGGCACCCCAAGATGCATATTCCATCTGATATATGATTACTCATAAGGCATAATTTGTCCTCAGTATTTATTCTGGAGACTATTGGCAGCTATTGCTAGAAACATTCTTCCCCTAGCTACACTGTTCCAAAAGGAGATGGAAAAGATCAGTGACAGCTGGTGGTTTGTTTCAATTCTTTTAAGTCTCAGATGACTGTAGTTTTCTGTTAATTAGCCTCCAGGAAAGCCCTCCTTTACTTTGTTTCCTGTGATGGAGCAACGGGCATTTCATCCTAGACATGGTGGCACTTTCTCTGCAATTTTGCTTGCCTTATTTTCCCAGAAATTAAGGTGGATGCATTCCCTGTTGACTCAGTTGCTACAATAAAGAAGAGAGCCTAGTGCTTCTGAGAAAATCCTGCCCACTCAAACCTCAGGGGGCAGGGGGCAAGGCACCAGCCATCATTGAGTTCCTATAGTGTGCCAGGTACTGTGCCAGGAACAATCCCACCAACCTCCTCCACTGATCTTATAGGAACGACGTGATGCTCAGCAAAGAGAAGTCCCATGTGGTGGATGGGTTTGTAACCACAACCACACAGCTTCTTATTTAGATATTTTTTTTCTATACATGGCATCATCATGGTTGTTTTTTGGAACACGAAGTCATAGAGTTATTAGACACCTTGTTTGAAGTAACGCAGCATAACTGTATTAGGAAATAACCTTCCCCTAGAATCTTCTGATACTTCTAAGCGGGGATGGTGTGTATGTATGGAGGATTTGCTATGAAGGGAGGATCTTCATTTTTGGAGGATGAAGGAACTGCAAGAAGTGGAACCTCAAATGGAAGGTCTAAATTTCCGTTGTTTGAACTTAGATTTTCTTCTAAGAGAGCTTTAACATTTGAAAATCTTGCTTCTTGGAATGGAATAACTCCTTTAATAGGCTTCAAACAGAAAATTGCACAGTAACGTGCACCTTCTTGTGTTGACTAATCATTGTTTAATGGCTATAATGGAATTGCTGGCCACTTTTGAACCTTCTGGCATTAATCCCCAATTTCCTACACTGGAGAACTCCTCAGGAGGAAGTTAAGTAGGAAGTACTAATGTTGGTATTTAACTCAAAAGCTGTAATTGGTTGGAAAGTCTGTAGCCATAAAATATTGCTGAAATCTACTGAATACATGAATCACACAATACACTTTATTTATTTTTCACAATTATCTTAACTGTAAGCAGTGTTATTCCAGCTTTAGAAAGAAGGGAATTTTAGGTTCAGAAGCTAAGTAACTTTCTCTGGAGAAGCATAAGAGGGTAGAGCTTAATAAATATAGATTTAAATCCTGACTTATTGCTCGTTAGGTGAAGGATCTTAGCCTCAGTTTTCTCATCTGTAAAATGGTGATCAGAGTCTCATCTGTAAAATCATGGTCAGAGTCATCTATTTCACAATGTTTGAGTGAGGATGAAATAAGTTTCTATATGCTAGGCTCCTGCTCTGACTACTCCACAAGGCCATGCAGTTCATAAGAGGCAAGCCTTAGACTTGAACCCAGGGCCACTGGATTCCCATTGCCTTCCTTGGTGAGATTTTGATTTTAAAATGAAGATAGACTGGTCAAGGAAAAGGTCTGTGGCTCAGAGTCAGCCCCTACGTTTAACTGATGGGAGACAACCAGTCCCTCTTCCCCATACATACATACACACATACATAATTCTTTAAGAACATGCGTGTAGGCCGGGCACGGTGGCTCATGCCTGTAATCCCGGCACGTTGGGAGGCCGAGGCGGGTGGATCACCTGAGGCTGGGAGTTCCAGACCAGCCTTGCCAACAAGGAGAAACCCTGTCTCTACTAAAAATACAAAATTATCTGGGCATAGTGGCGCATGCCTGTAATCCCAGCTACTCGGGAGGCTGAGGCAGGAGAATTGCTTGAATGCAGGAGGCGGAGGTTGCGGTCAGCAGAGGCCATGCCATTGCACTCTAGCCTGGGCAACAAGAGCAAAACTCCATCTCAAAAAAAAAAAAAAAAAGGAAAAAAAAAGAACATGCATGTATGGATTTAAGGATAATTCTATTAGGATAGAGCAAGATAAATCATACAATGATGTGGAATGTATACTTATTGACAGATGATAGTTCTGCTAGGCAATCCTTTTGTTGTTACTTGTTTTTCTTCATGAATCAATTTCATTGAGGTATAATTTATATACAATAAAATAAACCTATTTTATTTTTGATAAGTTTTGACAAATGTGTACATCTGTGAAACCACCATGACAATCAAATGATGAAGCAATCTCATTATACCAGAAAGTTATCTCATGCCCTTTGTAGTAAAGTTCCCCACCCTTGGCCCTAGGCAATCACAAATCTGTTATCCCTATAGTTTCTATCTGTCTGAATTTCATAACAATGTAGTCATATAGTTTGTACTTTTTTTCTGCTTTCTTTTACTTAACATAGTGTCTGAGCTTCATCCATCTTGTTTTGCTGATGAGTAGTTTATTCCTTTTTATTGCTGTGTAGTGTTTAATTGTGTTTATATGCACATGTGTTTATCCATTCATCCTAGCCAGCAATTATTCAACAAGGGTTAGAGCCAGATAGTACCACCTTAGACCTGGGCAACTGGAACCCCTCTCTGGGACCTGTGCTTCAGATGACCTCACTCTGGCCCTCTTGCAAACACGTTCTTCCCTATGAGTTAGAATGACTGTGAGGCCAAGGGGATGTGACCACCTGGAACCCTTGCCTGGGTACACAGAACTAGAGAATCCCCTGCTTAAGTGGCCATGAGCCTGCTTCCAGGGCCTGCACAGGCCGTTCCCCTAGATTAGTCCTCTTGAGGGTAGACAGTGATATACCCCCAAGCCCGAAGCAGGGTGGTCAGCAGTGGAAAAGGGGAGTGTAAGGGGTTGGGGGAATAGAGAGAGTACACAGATCTTGGATATGCAGGTAGAGCTGCTCATGTTTATGCATGCAAGTTTCCTCATGGAAAGAGAAGAGAGTCTGCTGTATGTTGGGGGCCTTTATTTCTATTAATTCCCCAGCCCACAAGTGATAGAGGCAGGCATGTAGCCATAGGAGTAGGAGCAGAAGGAAGGAAGAAACTCCAAGGAAGAGATGAAACTGTAAAAAGACAGAAAAGCAATTTTAGAGGTCACAGAACAGAGGGTTTTAGAATTAGAAATGATTTTAGATTCCATGTTCTTTCATTCTTTAATTGCACAGATGAGAAAGCTGAAGCCCAGAGAGGTTAAGTAATTTCTATAAGGTCACACAGCTAGTTAGTGACAGAGCTAAGATAAGAAGTGAGATTTTCTGATCTTAGACCAGAGTTCTTTCAATACACACAAGAACAGTGGTCATCAAATTCTTTTGCTTGCATAACCCCTAAAATATTTTTGTTAAACCATAAATCCTCTTCACATATTTTGAGGTTAACTTCTACAATATTTTTAATTAGAAAGTTAAATGGTTGCAAAGGATATAATTTCTAGCATATGGAAAATATTGTCATTTTAAAATAAAACTGTCATGTCACTCTTGGAAGCAAAATCTAAATGCCATACTCAGTTGCTATCCATCGACATTCTTTTTTTAAACTTTTAAGTTCAGGGGTAAATGTGCAGGTTTGTTACATCGGTAAACTTGTCTCATGGGGGTTTGCTGGACAGAGTATTTCATAACCGAGGTATCAAGCCTAGTACCCATTAGTTATTTTTCCTAATCCTCTCCCTCCTTCCACTCTCTACCCCCAGGTAGGCCCCAGGGTGTGTGGTTCCTCTCTGTGTGTCCATGTTTTTTCAACATTGAGCTGCCGCTTGTAAGTGAGAAAAGGCAGTATTTGGTTTTCTGTTCCTGCATTAGTTTGCTAAGGATAAAGGCCTCCAGCTCCATCCATGTCCCTGCAAAGGACGTGATGTCACTCTTTTTTATGGCGGCACAGTATTCCATGGTGTATATGTACTACATTTTCTTTATCCAGTCTACCAATGAAGGGCATTTAGGTTGATTCCATGTCTTTGCTATTGTGAATAGTGCTGCAGTGAACATACACATGCATATGTCTTTATGATAGAATGATTTATATTCCTTTGGGTATATACTCAGTTGTGGGATTGCTGGATTGAATGGTATTTCTGTTTTTAGCTTTATGAGGAATCACCATACTGCTTTCCACAATTGTGGAACTAATTTACACTCCCACCAACAGTGTATAAGCATTCCTTTTTCTCCGAAATCTCGCCAGTATCTGTTATTTTTTGACTTTTTAATAATAGTCATTCTGACTGGTATGAGATGGTGTCTCATGATTTTTATTTGCATTTCTCTGGTGATCAGTGATGTTGAGCTTTCTTACATGTGCATATAGGTCAGATGTGTGTTTTCTTTTGAAAAGTGTCTGTTCATGTCCTTTGCCCACATGTTAATGGAGTTTCTTTTTTTTTTTTTGCTTGTAAATTTGTTTAAGTTCCTTATAGATGCTGGACATTAGACCTTCATCAGATACATAGTTTGTAAATATATTCTCCCATTCTGTAGGTTGTCTGTTTACTCTATTGATAGTTTCTTTTGTTGTGCAGAAGCTGTTTAGTTTAATTAAATCCCATTTGTCAAATTTTGCTTTTCTTGCAATTGCTTTTGGCATCTTCATCATGAAATTTTTGCCTGTTCCTATGTCCAGAGTGGTGTTGCCTAGGTTGTCTTCCCGGGTGTTCATAGTTTGGGGTTTTACACTTAAGTCTTTAATCCGTCTTGAGTTGATTTTTTGTATATAATGTAAGGAAGGGGTCCAGTTTCAATCTTCTGCTTATGGCTAGCCAGTTATCCCAGCACCATTTATTGAATAGGGAGTCCTTTCCCCATTGCTTATTTTTGTCTGGTTTATTGAAGATCACATGGTTATAGGTGTGCGGCTTTATTTCTGAGCTTCGTATTCTGTTCCATTGGTCTATGTGTCTGTTTTTGTACCAGTGCCATGCTGTTGTGATTACTTAAACCTGTGGTATAGTTTGAAGTCAGCTAGTGTGATGCCTCCAGCTTTATTCTTTTTGCTTAGAATTGTCTTGGCTATTCAGGCTCTTTTTTTATTCTATATGAATTTTAAAATAGTTTTTTCTAGTTTTGTGAAGAATGTCATTGGTAGTTTGATAGGAATAGCATTGAATCTATAAATTGCTTTGGGCAATATGGCCGTTTTACCAATATTGATTCTTCCTACCCATGAGCATGGAATGTTCTTCCATTTGTTTGTGTCATTTCCGGTTTCTTTCAGCAGTGTTTTGTAATTCTCATTGTAGAGATCTTTCACCTCCCTGGTTAGCCGTATTCCTAAGTATTTTATTCTTTTTGTGGTAATTGTGAATGGTATTGCATTACTAATTTGGCTATTGGGTTGGCTGTTGGTGGTGTATATAATGCTAGTGATTTTTGTACATTGATTTCATGTCCTGAAATTTTGCTAAAGTTGTTTATCAGCTCAGGAAACTTTGGGGCCAGGACTATGGGGTTTTCTAGATACAGAATCATGTCGTTTGCAAACAGGGTTAGTTTGACGTCCTCTGTTTCTATTTAGATGTGCTTTATTTCTTTCTTTTGCCTGATTGCTCTGGCCAGGACTTCCAATATTACGTTGAATAGGAATGGTGGAGATGGCATTCTTGTTTTGTGCCAGTTTTCAAGAAGAATGTTTCCAACTTTTGCCCATTCAATATGATGTTGGCTGTGGGTTTGTCATAGATGGCTCTTATCATTTTGATGTATGTTCCTTCAATACCTAGTTTATGAGAGTTTTTAGCAAGAAGCAGTGTTGAATTTTATTGAAAGTCTTTTCTGGATCTCTTGAGATTACTATGTAATTTTTTTCTTTAGTTCTGTTTATGTGATGAATTATATTTATTGATTTGCATGCGTTGAACCAAACGTGCGTCCCAGGGATAAAGCCTACTTGATTGTGGTGGATAAGCTTTTTGATGCGCTGCTGGATTTGGTTTGCCAGTATTTTCTTGAGGATTTTTGCATCACTGTTCATCAAGGATATTCGCCTGAAGTTTTCTCTTTTTTGTTGTGTCTGCCAGGTTTTGGTACCAGCATGATGCTGGCATCATAGAATGAGTTAGGGAGGAGTCTCTCCTCCTCATTTTGGGGAAATAATTTCAGTAGAAATAGTAGTACCAGCTCTTCTTTGTACATCTGGTAGAATTTGGCTGTGAATCTGTCTGACCCTGGGGTTTTTTTTTTTTCTTTTTTTTGGTTGGTAGGCTATTTATTACTGATTCAATTTTGGAGCTCATTATTGGTCTGTTCAGGGATTCAATTTCTTCCCAGTTCAGTGTTGGGATGGTGTATCTGTCCAGGAATTTATCAATTTCTTCTAGATTTTCTAGTTTGTGTGCATAGAGGTGTTCATAATATTCTCTGATGATTATTTTTATGTCTGTGGGGTCAGTGGTAATATCCCCTTTGTCATTTATAATGGTGTTGATTTGATTTTCATTCTTTTCTTCTTTATTAGTCTAGTTAGCAGTCTATCTGTTTTCTCTCTCTCTCCCTCTTTTTTTTTTTTTTCAAAAAACCTTCTCCTGGGTTTGTTGATTTTTTGAATGTTTTTTTGTGTGTGTGTGTCTCAATATCTTTCAGTTCAACTCTGATTTTGGTTATTTGTCTTCTGCTAGCTTTGGGGTTGGTTTGCTCTTGGTTCTGCAGTTTTTTTAGCTGTGATGTTAGGTTGTTAACTTGAAATCTTTCTAACATTTTGATGTGGGCATTTAGTGCTACAAATTTCCCTCTTAACACTTCCTTAGCTGTGTCCCAGAGTTTCTGGTATGTTGTATCTTGGTTCTCATTAGTTTCAAAGAACTTCTTGATTTCTTCCTTGATTTAATTATTTACCCTAAAGTCATTCAGGAGCAGGTTATTCAATTTCCATGTAATTGTATGGTTTTGTGCAATTTTCTTAGACTTAATTTCTAATTTTATTGCTCTGTGATCTGAGAGAGTGGTTGGTATGATTTTAGTTCTTCTGCATTTGCTGAGGATTGTTTTACATCTCATTGCATGGTTGGTTTTAAAGTATGTGCCATGTGGTGATGAGAAGAATGTATACTCTGTTGTTTTTGGGTGGAGAGTTCTGTAGATGTCTATCAGATCCATTTAATCCAGTGCTGAGTTCAGGTCCTGAATATCTTTGTTAATTTTCTGCTTCAGTGAGCTCTCTGTAAGTGGGGTGTTGAAGACTGTTGCTATTATTGTGTGGGAGTCTAAGTCTCTTTGAAGGTCTTTACAAACTTGCTTTTTGAATCTGGGTGCTCCTGTGTTGGGTTCATATACATTTATGATAATTAGGTCTCCATGTTGAGTTGAAGACTTTACCATTATGTAATGCCCTTCTTTGTCTTTTTTTAATCTTTGTTGGTTCAAAGTCTGTTTTGTCTGAAATTAGGATTGCAACCCCTGCTTATTTCTGTTTTGATTTGCTTGGTAGATTTTTCTCCATCCCTTTATTTTGAGCCTATGGGTGTCATTGCATGTGAGATGGGTGTCTTGCAGACAGCATACCATTGGCTTGGGTTTTGCTTCTTTATCCAGCTTGCCACTCTGTGCTTTTTAATTGGGGCATTTAGCCTGTTTACATTCAAGGTTAGTATTGATACATGTGCATTTGATCCTGTCATCATGATGTTTGCTGGTTATTATGCAGACTTGCTTGCGTGGTTGCTTTATAGTGTCACTGGTCTGTGTACTTAAATGTATTTTTGTAGTGGCTGACAATGGTCTTTCCTTTCCATATTTAGTGCTTCTTTCAAGAGCTCTTGTAAAGCAGGTCTGGTGGTAACGAATTGCTTCAGCAGTTGCATGTCTGGAAAGGATCTTATTTTTGCTTTGCTTATGAAGCTTAGTTTGGCTGGATATAAAATTCTTGGTTGGGATTGTTTTCTTTTTTTTTTTTTTTTTTTTTTTTTTTTTTGAGACGGAGTCTCGCTCTGTCGCCCAGGCTGGAGTGCAGTGGCGCGATCTCGGCTCACTGCAAGCTCCGCCTCCCGGGTTCACGCCATTCTCCTGCCTCAGCCTCCCGAGTAGCTGGGACTACAGGCGCCCGCTACCACGCCCGGCTAATTTTTTGTATTTTTAGTAGAGACGGGGTTTCACCGTGTTAGCCAGGATGGTCTCCATCTCCTGACCTCGTGATCCGCCCGCCTCGGCCTCCCAAAGTGCTGGGATTACAGGCGTGAGCCACCGCGCCCGGCCGGGATTGTTTTCTTTAAGAATGTTGAATATAGGCCCCCAATTTCTTCTGGCTTGTAGGGTTTCTGCTGAGAGGTCTGCTGTTAGTGGGATGGGCTTCCTTTTGTAGGTGATCTGCCCTTTCTCTCTAGCTGTCTTTAACATCTTATTTTTTCATTTCAACCTTGGAGAATCTGATGATTATGTGTCTTGGGGATGATCTTCTTATGAAGTATCTTTCTGGGGTTCTCTGTATTTCCTTAATTTGAATGTTGGCCTCTCTAGCTAGGTTGGGTATTGGGGGAACCCTCCCCCGATAATTCAACGTGAGTCTTTTTCTATTTTCCCTGAGTGTTGGCCAGTCTGAGAAATAAAGGGAAAGAGTACAAAAGAGAGAAATTTTAAAGCTGGGTTTCTGGGGAAGACATCACATGTCGGCAGGTTCTGTAATGCCCCCCAAGCCGCAAAACCAGCAAGTTTTTATTAGTGATTTTCAAAAGGGGAGGGAGTGTATGAGGGTGTGGGTCACAGAGATCACATGGTTCACAAGGTAATAAAATATCACAAGGCAAATGGAGGCAGGGCGAGATCACAGGACCGGGGCGAAATTAAAATTGCTAATGAAGTTTTGGGCATGCATTGTTATTGATAACATCTTATCAGGAGACAGGGTTTGAGAGCAGACAACCGGTCTGACCAAAATTTATTAAGTGGGAATTTCCCTGTCCTGATAAGCCTGGGAGTGCTGCGGGAGACCAGGGCTTATTTCATCCCTTATCTACAATCATAAAAGACAGATGTCCCCAGAGAGGCCAGTTTAGAGGCCTGCCCCTAGGCATGCTTTCTCTTTCTCAGGGCTGTTCCTTGCTGAGAAAAAGAATTCAGTGATATTTCTCCCATTTGCTTTTGAAATAAGAGAAATATGGCTCTGTTCCACCTGGCTCTCAGGCAGCCAGACCTAATGGTTATCTCCCTTGTTCCCCGAACATCACTGTTATCCTGTTCTTTTTTCAAGGTGCCCAGATTTCATATTGTTTAAACAATTTGTGCAGTTAACGCAATCACCACAGGGTCCTGAGGCAACATTCATCCTCAGCTTACGAAGATGACGGGATTAAGAGATTAAAGTAAAGACAGGCATAGGAAATCACAAGAGTATTGATTGGGGCAGTGATAAATGTCCAAGAAATCTTCACAATTTATGTTCAGAGATTGCAGTAAAGGCAGGTGTAAGAAATTATGAAAGTGTTAATTTGGGGAACTAATAAATGTCCATGAAATCTTCACAATTTATGTTCTTCTGCCATGGCTTCAGCTGGTCCCTCCATTCAGGGTCCCTGACTTCCTGCAACATCTCTCCCTTTCTTTTTATATAAATGTGCCATGGCGATGAAAGCTTGTTCATTCTCTCGATTTTGATGCAGGATTCTTTGACTGGTCCGGCACACTAAAGACAAGCCGATTAAACAGAGAAACATAATTCCAAAATTTACTACAGTGGAGCCCCCAGTAGACTTAATCCAAGTCGTGGGGTTTAGTCCATAAAGATTTTCTGCCACCTGATCTAATGCCTCAGCTCCAGGCACAATGGATAAGTGAGATTGAGAGGCTTCAAAAATTTGTTTCTTTAATTTAGTTGTGTCCAATGATAAATTATCTTCCCTACCCCGAAGGTGTCCTTTGACCACTTCCCATGAATGATCAGTCTCGTTATAGGAATATGGGGTGATACAGAAATCTGAAGTGTTCCAATCACACTGCATTTGCATGCGATGTTCAAGACTCATTACCCGAACTCCAAGCCAAATAACAGACTGTCTGAAATGATTAATTTGATTAGACAATTTTTGATCAATGCCTTGTTGAGAATTCCACATTTGGGTGGAATTGGCTTGCCAATCATTAACAAAATGAGCCATTTGAATAGATTGATGTAACGCCATTCCGACAGTGGTGGCCAGTGCAGTGACTGTAATTAGGCCCATGATCACAGCGATTAATCTCTTAGATCTTAGACCTTTTTAGAATTTTTAGATCTCTTTAGAATTCACTGTAACACTTCATTAATTACATGTATCGAAGGGGAGGATTCCCAAGGTCTGGGCAAAGTTACCAGAATCCAGATTCCTTCTTGAGTTCTAGCCAACATTACACTTTTCCTGGAGTCAAAATGGGAGTTAATACAAGTGTAAATTAATGCATTGGACAGTTTGATTGTTCATCCAAATTTTGATATTTCCCACTAACAGCATGTAAGGAGGCTTAACACAACTCTTTATGGGAACAATCAGGTTGGAGGTAAGTAAAGCAGAATGCCCGGATCTACGTTGATACTGAGAGAGGGGGACGGTAGTGGGGACAACAGACAGAATAGTTTTCCCTTCCCATACTCGCAGTCCAGACATGGCAATAGCCAATTTCCAAAGTTCTGGGTGTTCTGGGCTCAGAATGGGGAGTATCATACGAGGCCTCGGGGGGATAATGCCTTTATCTTCCTATTTTTAGGGAAAGAACGAGCTGAACCTCCTATGCAAAGTAGAATGATGATTCTCGTTCTCCCAATAAGAAATAAAATAAGCAGCCGCTAGGCATTCCTTTCCACCAGAGGAGCAATTGTTTTTTAAATAGCCCTTTGGTGCCCAGTCTATTACTAAACCATATGAGTCATTTTTTTAATATTACTGCATGTGAGTTAACACAGTCTTCCCAAATTAATGTTTTAGATGAGTCCTCAAAACTTTTAGGGCATGGTTTTCCTGCAGGTTTATATTGAAAGTATGGGGTATCTCCCATTACTCCCCCTTTCATTTGTTTTAAAGGAGAAAAGGAGAGGCCAGAGACCAAATGTCCTGGTTCCTCTGTAGCTGATCTCTCTGGAAAATAAGCAGCCCAGACTTGAGTTTCTAGATGGATACAACCAGGTGCATGTCCGAGGCACAGAGAGGGGTATTTATAACCCATGGTAACATTAAATGCAGTGCCTTCTTCTCCTGGTTGAGCAGGGCAACGGTCATCTGTGGCTCTAGGCATCCACACACTATCGTTAGTGTAGATTTCTGCAGGAGCATCTATCCAGGTGAGAGGTCGAATAAGTGGAGGAAAAGGCACATAAGCCCAATAAGAATAATTATGTGTAGCAGGTAAATCAGTGTGACAGGAAACTGGTGAGGCAGAAAGTATAAGGAGGAGAATCATTAAATAAAACCTAGTGTAAGCGAGATTGAGTGCTGAAGGAGGAAGAGAAGAACAGAGGATATTTTCAGGCTAATAGAAATGGTGAGATTTTTAGGTTTGTAAGAAGAAAAAGAAAGGTAATTAACAGATGTGGGATTAGTTAGATGGGTCTCCATTGCCATCAGGGAGGATTGAATCAGACCCATTTTGATTTGGCATGCCAGCTTCTGAGGAGTTGGCACAGATCTCACCACGTCTGAGGGCGGTTTGTGACGTGGACGTCTTTTCCCTGTGGTTTTCATTTGATGATCTCCTGGTGAAACACAAGCATATCCTCCTTCCCACGTTAAGTAGAATAAGAGACAATAATTTGAAGGTTTGGGGAAATGCTGTAAGGCAGTAATTACAGAAATTAACTCTGCCTTTTGAGCAGAGGTATAAGGGATAGAAATAAGCTTGTCTGTAGGACCTACATAACCAGCATTGCCATTACTGGAGCCATCAGTGAACAGTGTAACGGCCTCAGGAATGGGCTGCTCTTTGGTTAATCGAGGGACCACCCAAGATGTCATTTTTATAAAATGATAGTCTGAAATATGTTTTCAAGTTGTTTCCATTTTTCCGATCTCTTTCAGGAACACCAATGAGTCGTAGGTTTGTCCTCTTTACATAATCCTATATTTCTTGGAGGTTATGTTTGTTCCTTTTTATTCTTTTTTCTCTATTCTTGTATGACTGTCTTATTTCAGAAAGCCAGTCTTCAAGCTCTGAGATCCTTTCCTTCACTTGGTCTATTCTGCTATTAATACTTGTGATTGCATTATGCAATTCTTACAATATGTTTTTCAGCTCTATCAGGTTAGTTACATTCTTTTCTCTACTGGCTCTTTTATTCTGTCAGCTCCTATATCATTTTATTGTGATTCATAGCTTTTTTGGATTGGGTTTCAACGTATTCCTGCATCTTGATGATCTTTGTTCCTATCCATATTCTGAATTCTATTCGTGTCATTTTAGCCATCTCAGCCCTGTTAAGAACCATTGCTGGAGAAGTAGTGCAGTTTTTTGGAGGAAGGAAGGCACTCTGGCTTTTTGAGTTGTCAGAGTTCTTGTGCTGGTTCTTTCTCATTTTTGTGGGGTTATGTTCCTTCAATCTTTGAAGTTACTGTCCTTCAGATGGGTTTTTTTCCCTTTTATCCTATCTGATGACCTTAAGGATTTTGTTGTGGTATAAGGTGGATTCAGTCGACTGGCTTCATTTCTGGAAGATTTTAGGGGGCCAAGGCTCAGATCAGGACTCCTTGACTGCATGCTCTAATGCTGGGGGACTGATATTGGACCCCAGCTTTGTTCTCTGGCTCCTCAAGGTTAGGAACCTAGTGAGCTGGAGGGGCCCAGGTGCTTCTGGACCATTGGTCACAACACTCCAATGGGTGGTGTCAGCCAAAAGGTTTTATAGGGCAGTGGGATCCATCCTCATTTGCATGTGTCAGCAGCAGTGGCAGCAGAAGCACGGTGGGGTGCATGCTTATCAGCTGTAGCAGGGTGCTAGTGGGTGCTAGGGTGCCAGCCTCTGGACGGGTATTCGCATCAGCAGCAGAGACAGCACCACTTGGGGTTGGGGACAAAGGGGGCCCCTGCTGGTGACTGTGCATGTGGTCATGCTGGTGGTGGTGGTAGCGTGGGGGCAGGGCACTCGTGGGCACAGGACTATGTATGCCCTCTGTGCACTTTCATGCAGGTGGAAGTGGTGCTCAGGGTGGGGGCAGGTCCGCTGTTCTCCATGCCTATTTTCACTCAGCGGCAGTGTTGGCGCAGGGGCAATGTGCTGGTAGGGGTGGGGCTGGCAGGCCCTGTGCCTGCCAAGGCTCCAACTGCAATGGCAGTATGGCAGGGGCTTGAGGTGGAGTGCATTCATGCCAGCAGCAGTGGCAGGGCAGGGTGCATGTGCATACATGCGATGGCTGGGAAAGAAAGGCAAGATCCCTCCATGCCCAGACATGCAGGCAAAGCAATGTGGGGGATGACTGTGGGCATGGGGGAAACTGCAGTGGTGGGAGGGAGCAGGCAGACTGGTGCATATCTGCAGGGGCTGTTGTGTTGGAGCTCTCTGCTGGCCAGGCACAGTCCCCAGCACAGGAACTATAATACGGGCACCCAGGGTGCCCAAGGCTGCATTGCAAGCAGGTGTGGCCAGGCTGGGGCCCCAGGAGAGGCCAGCAGACCAAGGGGTGCTCACGTTCTTGGACTGATCCCATCTGATGGGAAAGAGCACCCTGCAGGGTTCGGGTTTGAAAGTTCTGCTAGGGCTAAAGTCTTCTATGGGAGCAAGTCCAGCCTAGGGGGATGGGCGTCACTGGCTGTGCTGCACTACAGACACTCCCACACCAAACTCTCTGGGCTCTGCAGAGGCTGGAGTGCTTCTCCTAGCACTTCTCTAGGCAGCTCTCCCTGCCAACTCAAGTGTCTGTGGTGGTCAAGGGGTGTCCTCCTTCTGGGATTCCAGAGGCCTGTGGCAAGATCAGGTTGCTCATTGCCAGTTCAACTCACCCTTTTCCCTGGAGTCACTGGGGGACAGGAATGAGACCTGGTGCACAATAGCCCCATGCAGTGTTCCCAGCTTCCTCCCCATTCATCCCAGCTTCTGTGTCTTCCCTGCATCCACGCTCAGTGTTTTCCCTCTGAAGATCTGTTAGGAGTGTGCCAGTGGTCCCACTTCCTCAGTGGCAGTGTTCCACCTGGCTGCATCTAGTCAGCCATCTTGCCACCAACCTCCAACATTCGTTTAAAAGAACACATGAACAAGCTCATCCTTAATAGATACAAATTTTATATCATTCCTTTTTTTCTTTGAAGTTGAATGTTCTTTCTATTCTCCCCAAGAAATTGTCTTAACATGCTTTATGTTTGAAATAGTTTTATTCATCTTGTTATAATTTTCTACATACATCTATGTCTATCTATCCCCTACCACACACCTACACATGCATATACATATATACATTTATATACACTGAAATTAAATATTGCCATTTTCTGTGATCTTTCATTTGTTTATTAAACAAATATTTGTTGATGCTTATTATGTGCCAGACATTGTCCTAATAAATGAAACAGACAAAATTCCCTGCCCTCATTGAACTTACTTTATATTGTGAGAGATAGTCAATAATATACAAGATAAATACGATATAAATACAATATAAGCAAAATACATATAATTTTAGATATTAAAAAGTTCTAATGAGAGACAAAGCAGAAAAAGTAGATATATAATGTCAGGTATCAGGTGGTGTTGATATTTCAGATGAGGTGGCCTCTCTGAAAAGGTGACTTTTATATACAGATATGAAGGAATTAAAGGACCCAGTTATGTGTATATAAGGGAAGAGCATATCAGATAAAAGGAGAAGCCAGTGCAAACACCTCAAGGCTGGAGCATGCCTGTCATGTTTGAAGAAGGGCAAGAAGGCTGATGTGGCTGTAGTCAGAAGGAAGATGGGAGCTCTGGAGATGAGCTCAGAGGTTAAGGGTATCTAGATTATGTAGGGCCTTGGAAGATATTTTAAGGATTTTTGGCTTTTACTCAGAGTGATTATGGAGGATTTTCAGCCAAAAAAAATATGTCATCTGACTTAAGCTTTAACAAAGGATTTTTGGATGCTGTGTTGAAAATTGACTGTGACGGGTGTGAACCAAGACAGGGAGAGCTGTTAGTCAGTGTAATGATTTATTTTATGTGTCAACTTGATTGGGCTAAGGGATGCCCAGATAGCCGGTAATACATTATTTCTGGGTGTGTATGTGAGAGTGTTTCTGGGAGAGATTAACATTTGAGTTAGTAGACTGAGTGAAAAAGATCTACACTCAGTAATGCGGGTGGGCATCATCCAATCCATTGAGGGCCTAGAGGAACAAAAAGGAAGATAAAAGATTAATTCATTCTCTCTGTTTGAGCTGGGACATTCATCTTCTCCTGCCTTGGACGTTGGCACTCCTGGTTCTCAGGCCTTTGGACTCAGACTGAATTACACCACTGGCTTTCCTGGGTCTCCAGCTTGCAGACGCCAGATTGTGGGACTTCTCAGCCTCCATAATTGTGTGGGCCAATTTGTGTGCGTGTATGTGTGTGTGTGTGCGTGTGTGTGTGTGTGTGTGTGTCCTATTGGTTCTGTTTCTTTGGAGAACCCTGACTAATATGTGAGCTGCTAAATATCTTTTCTGGTATTTTCCTGCCCTACTTTTTTCCCACCCTACTCTGTATCATGGGAGGTTGACCTACGTGGACTACATCAGTGGGCAGCATGGCCTCTGGCTTCCAGTGGGTTCAACCAATGGGGACCAGTAGAAGATGAGAGGTAGAGAGAAGAATGAGAAAAAATTTATTCCATTTATTCCTCTGACTTCCTCTCTAGCAAGAGTCACTGCAGGTTGTCTGTGTCCCTCTACCTAAGGCCATAACTCATTTCAGGTAGTCCTCCCCCTATAGCTACCCTTTCAGGACTCTAGTAACTGCCCTCTTCTATTTCTTCTTTAGGCCTAGAGGTAGACATGGCAGAACCCTGATGTGAGTCCCTGGTGCTTCACTATTCCTTGTTAGTTTCCATAATCCTGGACATACTTTTGTAAACATAGTCCCTTAATTAAACTCTCTTCACTTACCTCTTCAGTATGCCTTCTGTTTTCTGTTGGGACCTTGACTCTTGATTATTTATTGTTGTACAAAAGAAATACCCCAAAACTTAATGGCTTAAAACAACTGCAATCATTTATTTATTCATGATTTTGCAATTTAGGCAAGGCTTGGCGGGGATAGTTCGTCTTTGTCTCATGTGGCATCAGCTAGCGTAGCTGGGACTGGAGGGTCCATTTCCAAGATGGCTCACTCACATGACTGATAAGTTGGCTGTCATCTGGGAGCTCAGCTGGGGCTGTTGGCCAGAGGCTTTGATTCTCCTCCAAGTGGGCTGTTAGTACTTACAGTATAAAGGCTGGGTTCCAAGAGGCAGGAAGCAGAAGCTGCCAGTCTTCTTAAAGCCTAGGTCTTGAGCTGGCACAGTATCACTTCTATACGCAATTGGTGAAAGCAATGAGAGGCCAAGCCCAGATTCAAGGGAGTAGAGAGGAGCACAGTGAATTTATGGGCATCTTTAATGTACTACACTGACTGATACAGAAGGCTGTTGCCATAATCCAGGTGAGAAATGATGATGGCTTGAACCAGATTGATGACAGTGAGAAGCAGTTGGATCCTGGTTAAACAGTTGACCCTTGAACAATGTGGAGGTTAGGGGCACTGAGCCCCCCACACAGTCAAAAATCCTCATGCAACTTTTGACTCCCCCTAAATTTAACTACTAGTAGCCTACTATTGAGCAGAAACCTTACAGATAATATAGTCAATTAACATATAGTTTTTATGTTTTATATATATAATATACTGTATTCTTATAATAAAGTAAGCTAGAAAAAAGAAAATGTTATTAAGAAAATCATAAGAGAGAAAATGTATTTACTATTTATTAAGTGTAAGTGGATTATCTTAGAGGTCTTCATCCTTGTTGTCTTCATGTTGAGTAGGTTGAGGAGGAGGAAGAAGAGGGGTGCACCTTGCTGTTTCAAGGGGTGGCAGAAGCAGAAGAAAATCTGTGTCTAAGTGGACCCATGCAGTTCAAACCCAGGCTGTTCAAGGATCAACTGTATTTTCAAGAGAGATGATGGGGTTTGCTGATTGGATATGAAGTATGAGAGAGAAAGGGAGGAGTTGTGTTAATCTGTGTCTTCTGAGAAGCAGATGCCCAGATGCAATTAAGCATGTAAGCATTTTATTATTATTATTTCCTGTGTGTAAAGGAAACAGGAAAGGAACCAGGGAAATCTGGGAGAGTCATCAGACCATGATGGAAGTCTTACCCTTGATGAGGGAGAGAGGAAGAAAAGGTTGGGTGGAAGAGTCCAAAACCACCATGCAGTCTAAGGAAGATTTTGCAAAGCCTTTGGAGAATGGTTGGCCAACAAAGGAGTCCTGCGTCTCCCAGGAATAGGTCTTAGCATCTCTGCCACAATCAACTGTTGGTAGGGAGCAGCCCCTGGAAGAGGTGACCTCAGTATGAATGCAGTGATAGACTTCAAGCACAGCATCTGGGGCTTTTGGTCAATTACATTTCCTGTGTAGGAGGCCTGTGAGACACATTCTCATGGCAGCCTCTGGAGTCAAGGACAACTTTAAGGTTTTCAATCTGAGTGGCTAAAAGAATGTGAATGCCTTAAGTGAGCTGGGGAAGCGAGTAGGAAGAGCTGATTTGAGGAGGCGTATCAGAAGTATGATTCTGGACATGTCAAGTTTGAGATATCTATTAGATATCCCAGTAGAAGTATCACATAAGCAACTGGATAAACATGCCTAGATTTCAGGGGAGATTTTCATGTCACAGAAAATAAATTAGGGACAATAGGTCTCTAAGTGTTAAGAAAAATCTCTTCTTGATGAAGTTACCAGTACTATATTATTAGTATCCAACTGAGTTATCTTTACTGTATTATTGGTTATCATTGTTATATATCAAACAACACAAATATATATGCAATTTTCATAAATGAAATAATTAGTAAATATAAAAGTAAAATTTTATTGGAAATGCATCTCTTTATAAGCTATATCTGTGGATGAATGTCACTTACTGCTAGAAAGAGTTCAGCATCACACTATGTTCCCATTTTTCATACTTATAGGTTTAAGTGCTTGTTCACATAAATATGCATATTGGAGTAGAAAGAATTTTATTATGGTAGCATCATTTTGGTCTTGAAACTCCTTCTGCATCATATGTCAAAGATGCTATAATAAACTATTACAAATTTTTTGGAGGCAGGGTCTTGCTCTGTCACCCAGGCTAGAGAGAAGTGGTACAATCTTGGCTCACTGCAGCCTTGACCTCTCAGGCTCAAGCAATTCTCCCATCTCAGCCTCCCAAGTAGCTGAGACTACAGGCATGCACCACCATGCCTGGTTAATTTTTTTAAAAATTTTTTGTAGAGACAGGGTCCACTATTTTGCCTAGGCTGGCCTCAAATTCCTGGGCTCAAGCGATCCTCCTGCTTTGGCCTCTCAATGTGCTGGGATTACAGGTGTGAGCCACCATGCCCAGTCCAAAAATTAATTTTAATGATCAGCTGATGACATTCATAGGTCTCTCAGCAGTTTTGGTGAAAATAAAGAATTGGACACAGTGGTTAGAGTTATTTGCATTGTCAATGCTAGCCCAAATGTGAAATTATGCCTCTGTTTGATACCTAAAACATTTTTAGTGCCCAGGGCAGTGCACCAGTGGAAGATTCCAGAAGGGTGAGAGGTGGGCCTTTTATTCGGTAGAGTCGGGGAGGGAAATTGTGAAAAAGGGAGTAGGAAAGGTGGGTCTGCCTATCCATCACAAGTGTGTCCTCAGGCAGATGTCAGGAGAGAAATTCTGAAAATTGAATCCCTTGAAATCCTTTTGCATACTGGATGGAAAGTCTTCACATATATTTGAGTGGTTGGAAAGGTTCTCAGACAATGTGCTGGGGTTTTTTTTAGCGGACAATTGGAGTAGTCTTCCAAGGCATATGGGCATAGGAGCACTTTGAGGACCTGATCTGAGAGACCATGAGTTGGTGTAGGGCGGGGTCTGTCCTAGCCTGGAGGAAAGTTGTTTTGCTTTGCTGGTGTCTCAGGCCCCGCTGAAGAATAAAGTCCAGGTTTAGGCTTGGGCCAAAGTTAGGTGAGGGTATTGGAGAAAGCAAACTTATACAGGTGCTAAGGGGGTTGCCTGATGGACATGGAAGATGGGGACTTCTAAGAACCCTAGCAATGAGTTAGGCCACTCTGAACCATTTCAAAAATTAAGGCTGGGTGTATGCACTGGGGATGAACTTAGGTTCTGAACAAGCCTTGAAGGGTTGTGTGAGGAGCAGTGATAGTTAGGATGGGAGGTGGAAAAATTGCTTCATTTCAAGAGGTCTGACTCCTTAGAAGACCTCTTCCTACTTCCTTGGACATCATAAGGTCTCCTCACAGTGAAGGTGGCTGGGAAGCCTGCTATAAGGTGCCCCAGGGCCCATTCCCCTCTTAGTGTCATGGAGAGATCACTGCACTCAAGTCAGAAGGCCAAAGTTACACCTGCATCTATCCCCACTGTCTGTGTGGACTTTGGAAAACTCCATTATGAGCCCCAGTTTTCTTGCCTCTAAAATGGGAGCAAAATATTTACTTCTGCTGCTTTTTAATGTGGTAAAAATCAAAGTTTAATATCTGAATGTGCCTTCTAAATTATGATGCACTGTATAAGTAAAGGCATAAACAATTCAATTCGGTGTCAGTGAGTACCTGCTATGTGTCAGGCAGCATGGGGCAGGGAGTGGGGGGTTAGACATAGAGGGCTATATGAGGACAGAAACTGCCTATGGTGAAAGCCAGATACTGATAAAACTCAAAATAAAGGAAAATGAAAGAGATATACTTGGTGTGCTGGTAAAGCAATCTGGGGCCAAGGGGGGGGGGTAATCAATTTCAACTCAGGGGATCCAGGAAGGTGTATACGGAGGTGGAGGGATTTGCCTTGGGCCATGAAGGCTGAGTGGGAATTTGCCGAATAGAGAAGTGGGACAAAGGCACTGCAGGCTGAACACCAGCAAGGTGGTAATATGAAGGTGTGGAAATACCTGGA
Source organism: Pan paniscus (assembly GCF_029289425.2). NCBI lineage: Eukaryota > Metazoa > Chordata > Mammalia > Primates > Hominidae > Pan > Pan paniscus. The sequence continues at coordinate 43,823,758 of NC_073272.2, forward strand.
ATTTGCAGACGACTGTGGACATATAGATTAGATCCTCTTTTTTTGTTTTTAAAAAATTTTTATTATACTTTAAGTTCTGTGATATATGTGCAGACGTGCAGGTTTGTTACATAGGTATATATGTGCCATGGTGGTTTGCTGCACCCATCAACCCATCATCTATATTAGGTATTTCTCCTAATGATATTCCTCCTCTAGCCCCCCACCCCCTGACAGGCCCCACTGTGTGATGTTCCCCTTCCTGTGTCCATGTGTTCTCACTGTTCAACTCCCACCTATGAGTGAGAACATGCGGTGTTTGGTTTTCTGTTCCTGTGTTAGTTTGCTGAGAAGGATGGTTTCTCGCTTCATCCATGTCCCTGCAAAGGACATGAACTCATCATTTTTTATGGCTGCATAGTATTCCATGGTGTATATGTGCCATATTTACTTTATCCAGTCTATCACTGATGGGCATCTGAGTTGGTTCCAAGTCTTTGCTATTGTGAATAGTGCTGCAATAAACATATGTGTGCCTGTGTCTTTAGAGTAGAATGATTTATAATCCTTTGGGTATATACCCAGTAATGGGATGGCTGGGTCAAATGGTGCTTCTGGTTCTAGATCCTAGAATTACCACACTGTCTTCCACAATGGTTGAACTAGTTTACACTCCCACCAACAGTGTAAAAGCATTCCTATTTCTCTACATCCTCTCCAGCATCTGTTGTTTCCTGACTTTTTAATGATAGCCATTCTAACTGGTGTGAGATGGTATCTCATTGTGGTTTTGATTTGCATTTCTCTAATGACCAGTGATGATGAGCTTTTTTCATATGTTTGTTGGCTGCATAAATGTCTTCTTTTGAGAAGTGTCTGTTTATATCCTTCACCCGCTTTTTGATGGGGCTGTTCGGTTTTTTCTTGTAAATTTGTTTAAGTTCGTTGTAGATTCTGGATATTATCCCTTTGTCAGATGGATAGATTACAAACATTTTCTCCCATTCTGTAGGTTAGCTGTTCACTCTGATGATAGTTTCTTTTGCTGTGCAGAAGCTGTTTAGTTTAATTAGATCCCATTTGTCTATTTTGGCTTTTGTTGCCATTGCTTTTGGTGTTTTTAGCCATGAAGTCCTTGCCCATGCCTATGTCCTGAATGGTATTGCCTAGGTTTTCTTCTAGGGTTTTTATGGTTTTAGGTTTTACATTTAAGTCTTTAATCCATCTTGAGTTAATTTTTGTATAAGATGTAAGGAAGGGGTCCAGTTTCAGTTTTCTGCATATGGCTAGCCAGTTTTCCCAACACCATTTATTAAATAGGGAATCCTTTCCCCATTGGTTATTTTTGTCAGGTTTGTAAAAATATGGAATGCTTCACGAATTTGCGTGTCATCCTTGCACAGGGGCCATGCTAATCTTCTCTGTATCTTTCCAATTCTAGTATATGTGCTGCCGAAGCAAGCACAGATCCTCTTTTTTTCTTGCTATTTGAAATATTATTGCCATGAGCACACATACCCATACATATATTCTTACACATTTCTCCAATTATTTTCTACATATAAATGTTTAAAACTGAGATTAATGCATCAAAAAGCTCCTTGTAGGCCTTTGCATTCATACCACTTACCATATTACCCTCCAGAAATGTGGTGCCCCCGTCTCCTGTAAGACAGTTCTGGCTTTACCACACTCTTCCCCTGAGCCTGCAATGACTTTTTATACCAATAGAACAAGATAACAATTTCTGAGGATGGCGTTTGGTCCATGATCTACAACTTGACCCCAAACCTCCTTTTCAATTTTGTTTTTATCTCAGAGGCAGAATACACAGTGGTTAGGAGCGCACCTTTGGAAGAGGCTGCTTGGCATTGAATCCTGAATCTACTGCTTTATAGATGAGTATTCCTACAAAAGTGACTGAGTCTCTCCCTGCCTTGATTTCCTTATCTCTGGGGGATATAGTTCCATTAAAATTTGTGAGGGAGCTCATTTTTAGTTGTCAAATTTTCTTATGATGATTAAACATTTTGAGTATTATTTTTAAAAATCTTATAAAATGTGAGTGTTTTGCCATGATCAGATGCCATGAGGACAATGAATCTGAGAGGCACGGGGGAGGCTGGCAGAGCAGCTTGGACAGAGGCGCTCTTGGGGTTGGGGAGGAGAAATGAGGGCTGAGATGGTGGTAGTGAAAATGACAAGGGAAAGGGAACCATGTATAAGGATAAGCAGAGAAGGCTAGCAGAGGGAGGGCTTGGCTGCATGTGAATGTCCTGAGGGCTTGAGGCTCCCTTTCCAGTGTGCCTGCTGCTGCCCTCTGCCCACTATCCTTCCAAAGTCTGGGGGATGCTGCGGTTTTCTTTCACTCTGCCTGTGGGGAAAATATTGGGCTGTATTCAGCATGCTAGGGAGAGCTGAATTTTATTGCCAGCTCACTGCACCACTGGTTTTATCCCAGCTTCAAAAGTGTTCTTGAACAGCAAATGCCATTTGGATGAGACTGTCTTTCTCATCCTCCACCTTTGCTCTCCCTTTGCTCATCTTTACTCCTTCATTACTGTATCTCTGGGTGTGTACCACAGGTAAGTACCATGGCACATGCTGTGGGGTACATATATAGGAGACAACATGAACTTCATTCTGCAAGGGACACAGAAAGGCACCTCCAATCAATCCCTCATTGCTTCTTTCCCCAGAAGACTTCAGAAATCACAGCTTTGACAAGGGAAGGAGGGAAGGAGACCACTGGTTGTCGAATCCCTACTGCTACGTGACAGGTAGCATGCTAGACACTCATATTGTGATGTGTCCCCCACCAGGTTACTTAAGGGTATATGCCCGCTGCTTGAGCCCTAAAAGCTAGGCCGGGAGCTAAGGCCATGGTACCCAGCTGAGGGACAGGTGTTTCCAAGAACCCAGACATCCCAGAGGGTATCTGAGAACCTACCAAGAAAAACAGTCCCATTGCACACACACACAGTAGGCAAAGAGCCAGATAATCAGCTTAAAAGCAGCTTAGAGACAGAAAGTGATATGTGGCTCTACAGCCGTCCTGCTGCCACCCAGGAGTGTCCCACATCTAGTCTTAATAAAGTCATCTACTCGCCAAGCTGGACTTGTCCGAGTCATTCTTTGATCTCTTAGCACCTTCCCAGTTTGGGAGGCAGGAGCGGGTGTTACAGTCCCAAGTTTTTCTCATGACAACACTGTATAAAAATGTTCTTCTTTAATCCCCTCAATGACTATAATGGTTTTATTATCTCATTTTATAGTTGAACAAATTGTGGCTCAGAGAGTTTCAGTAACTTGTGCAAGGCCATACAACTAGAGATTGCAAGACAGGTCAGTGTGGCTGACATTTGACCCCACTCTGGCCTTCATTGTCTTTACATTTGTTGGCCAAGGGACTATGGAAACCCACATTCATCCTTCTGCTGTTCAGAGGACCTCACTTATACTTATTCTCAGAGGCAGGTGAGATTCTGGAAGTGAAGTCATGAGCAGAGTTTTCCCACAGGTTCTGGTAAGCTGTTGCTTCTGAAAGGAGGTATGCATGTTGGCTAGTGCTATGGAGGGTGTCAATGTCCTTGGACTGGCAGAAGTTCTGGAGAGTGGTGAACTTTCTCAGGTAACCTCCTCTCTCAGGCTCCTTAGGTCCACACTGACAATCTGGCTGGGTTACCTATGGCATGAGGAAAGCCATACCCAGTTCAGCAAGAAACCTAGCGTCCTAGTTTTCTGCAGAAAACCCTGGAAGTCATGTTGCTACTGCAGCTGAGGCTTCTGACTCTGGATTTTGGTGATTGATGATGAGAAATGGGATGACTGCAGGGCATCCTGCAGAAGGGAAGTTAGCAAGCAGCCAGGTTCTGGGCTGGCTCGGTTTTATCCATGGCGTGGCTTCTTTCAGATTTCCGTTGATTAGCCCTCTTGAGAACAGTGGCAGCTTGGCTACTCCATGGCAGCCCGAGGTGTCTCCCAGGACAGGCTGGTTGCTAGGCATCCTGAGGTAGCGGCTGCCATGAGAACTGCAGGCAGCCCAAGCTGCGCTGTGCTCAGCGCTCCGGGGCTTCTGAGAGCCCTGCTCTGACCATCTGATATACCAGGAAGGTGTGTTTCTTGTTGAGGGAGAGGAGGACATACCCCAGAGGTTGATAGACTTTTAGGCTGCACATGTCTTGTGTTCCTCCCTGTGGGGAGCTCCAGGAAGTTCTTCTGGCAGGGTGGGTAGGAGGCTTCCCTGTGGGAGTTCATAACATCACATCTACACTTTTATTCCTGCATTTATCTTGGTAAGTTGAAATGATCTACCAACGAAGTTAAGGACAGATCACTAGAGGAGGATGGGGAGTCAGTGTCCCCAGCACCTAGAATAGTGCCTGGATCACACAATCAATGGAGACTTATTTGTGGAGCTGAGAGGGCTGCTGTCAGAGACTCAGGTTCCTTCCGTCTTCCTGATCTGCTTCCGTCCTCACAAGCAGTCGCAAGATGGCTGATCTGTTTTTATACCTCACGTCCACATTACAGACAGTAAGAACAAAAAATTGAGACAGAAAAAAAGATGGCCTTTTATTGTATAAGCAAGGCTTTTCCAGAAATCCCTGACAGGTTAGTGTCACACAGCTATCTCTAAGCAGCAAGGGAGTTTGGGGAAATATATGTTTTCACCTGGGCTTGTTGCCCTCTTAAACAAAATCAGGATTCTTTTAGCCTGTATGAGAATGTATTAGTTTTCCAGGGCTCCCATAACAAAGTATCCCAAACTTAAATGGCAGAAATGCATTGTCTCACAATTCTGGAGGCTAACAGTCTGAAATCAAGGTATTAGCAGGGTTGGTTCCTTCTGAAGGCTGTGCGGAGAACCTGTTCCATGCCTCTCTCCTAGCTCCTGGTAGTTTCGTGGCAATCTTTGGTATCCTTCGGTTTGTAGGTGCATCACCTGATCATCACCTTCACCTTCACATGATGTTCTCCCTCAAGACATGTCTGTCTCTGTGTCCAAATTTCTCCTTTTTATAAGGACATAATCATATTGGATTAGGGCTCCTCCCAATGACCTCATTTTAACTTGATCATCTGCAAAGACTTTATTTCCAAATAAGGTACATTCACAAATACTGCAGGTTAGGATTTCAACATCTTTTGGGAGAGCACAATTCAACATATAATAGGAAGTTTTAAAACACAGCCTTCAAAATCTTTGATACTCCTGTTATCAGGAGGTGATGTCTATGCCCCTTCCCTTGAATCTGATTGCTTGTGATTGTGTCGACTAATAGTGTTTGGTGGAAGTGACTTCCGAAACTAGGACATAGAAGGCCTTGCAGCTTCTGCTTGACTTTCTTGGGACACTCTGGAAGAAGCCAGTTGCCATATTAGAAGTCTGAACATCTTGAGGCTGCCATCCTGGAGAGGCCACACGTAGGTGCTCTAGACAACATCCCCAGCTGAGCTCCTGGCCAGTAGCAGTGTCAATGCCAGCCTATGTGTGTGCCATCTCGGATATCCAGTCCAGTTGAGCCACCAGAGGACTACAGCTCCAGCTGGCATGTGACTGCAACCCCATGAGAAACCCCAAGCAAGGACTACTTATATAAGCCCTTCTCAAATTCCTGAACCACAAAGTTATGAACAAAAGCAAATGGTTGTTTTTAAGTCACTTGTTCGATAAGTTGTTGCACAGCAATAGAAAGCTAGAATAATCAGTAAGAAGGAGAAAATGAATTTTGATCAGCCAAGAAGAGTAGTGGGGCCTCTGAGATTCAGGGAGAATTGTCATCAGGAGGATGGCCCCCATGAACCCCCTTGCCAGAGGTTTTGTATTTTTAGGTTTCCACTGGTGTTAGGACTCCCTCCTTCATGCTGAGATACTTGGTTGAGTGTTGATAATGGTAATGTCATCTAATTGTTAAAATAATTATCTTCAAGGGAGAAATTACATCAGAGCTTATCACTTATCACTGTTAACTGGTGTAATGAAGGTGGTGGTCCCTGGCTTGCCCTATCAATAGGCTGCTTTGCCTGAACTGAGAGAGAATTGTCCTTGGAAAATGCAGTTCTAGCTTGTATAACTTGCTTCACCAAGGAGCAGGTACCTCCCCCTCCCCCATTTTAAAGGCAAAGGCACTAGGAGAGGGTCTTCTGCAAGACCCTGAATTCTACAGCATAGTTCTCAGTTTCCCAGTTTATTCTGGGGGCCCCAGAGCCAGACTCTGCCTCTCAAATGATTGGTGAAATAGAGGCTTGTCTTATGATAGAATTTTCTGAATGTCCTTATGGTCATTCTGTGCTGAACAGCTCACCTGTGGGTGGCTGTTCTGCCTCTGGTGTCCAAAATCCCACTGCTTTTCTGTGTGCTTTGCCAGATCTCAGGACTTGTCATTTCTCTTTTAGACCTCCTTCATACCATGCCTAAGCTAAGTCCTTGCTTGGGGTTGACCTTTATTGCATTTCTTTTGGCTTCTTCAAATTCACCTTTATGCTTTGAGCAATCTCCCCAACAGCAGTTGCCAAGCAACTTCTTTTCCTTTCTATAGATTCCTCCTAAAATTCCATCTGTTTCATCAAGCCCTTTGCTCAGCCATGCTGCTGCTTTCTAGTTTGCACTGTGTTGAAACTATAGATTAAAAACCAAAGTTATGCTATATGGAGCAGGGTTTAGGGTGGTCAGGGCACAGGCTTTGGAGTCAGAGAGGTCTAGGTTCAAATTCTGGCTCTGCTACATGTTAGCTGTGTGACATTAAGTAAGTTATTTAACTTTCCAAACCTCAGTTTCCTTGTCTGTAAAATGGGTATAGCAAATTACATTTTCCAATGATGACCACAACAATTTCTCCCATTTCACATGCTCTTCTAGAACCTTCTTACTCAAGAGATGGGTTCTATGTCCTTTTCTTTTGAATCTGGACAAGTTCATGACTTGCCTGTAACCAGTTGAATGCAGTGGAAATAATGCTGCATGACTTTAGAAGTCAGATCAGGAAAGGTGATACAGCTTCTGCCTTCCTGGATGGAACACTCACACTGGAGCCCTGAGCAGCCATGTAAGTTGCCTGGCTGCCCAGAGCCCACTAGACTGTGAGGAAGCCCACATAAGCTCATGTGAGAAACCATATGGAGAAGCTCTGAAAATATACTTGATTCTTATTATTCACAGCTTCTGTATTTGCAAATCTGCCTAGTCACTAAAATTTATTTGTAACCCGAAATCAATACATGCTGTACTTTCAAGGTTATCTGTAGACATGTGTAGAGTGGTGAATGATTTGAGTCACCTGATGTGCACATTCTGAGCTGAGATCAAACAAGATGATACCCTGCCTTCTTATATCAGCTCTCATACTATAAACAGGTGACATTTTCAAAGTCTATTTAGTCGTATTTTTTGCATTTTGTACTGTTAGTTGGTGATTTTGCTGTTGAAAATGGCCCCCAAGCATAATGCTGGAGTACTGTCTAGTGTTTCTGAGCTCAGGAAGAGAGTGCTGTGCTTTACGGAGAAAATACATATGTTCGATAAACTTTGCTCTGCCATGAGTTATAGTTCTGTTGACTGTGAATCCAATGTTAATGAATTAACAATATATGTTTTGTGTATCTATCTATCTATCTATCTATCTATCTATCTATCTATCTATAAAATAAGGTGTCTTTAACAGAAACATACACTAAACAAGGTTATGTATTGATCACTTGATGAAAACATTGTGACCAGGGACTTGCAGGAACCTAATCCTGTATTTCCCCTAGGAATGATGGTTGGGTATTTGCTCATTTAGTGTTCAGGGTGACTTTATAGAACATAACTACCACAAATAACGAGAATAGACTATACATGAACAGAGAGAGATGCTCAGTCAGCCCCTGGCTTCTGAGTTCAGAAGAGCTGAAACTGACTCCTGCAGTTCCAGCTCAGTCACTGTCTGACTGTGACTACTTGAAAGACCCCGAGCTAGACAGCCCAGGAGAGCCACTTAAATTATTGACCATCAGAAACTGTACCTTATAATCATTTTATCTTTAAACAAAAATACTTTTAATATTTTGTTATCTTTATTTATATAGCTATACTGTTCATACTTTTTGTTACTATTAAAAATGTTTTAAGCTGTAATAGTAACTGGAATAATGGAACCAACAATGTATCCCTCACAGGGTAGGTGGGAGGATTACATGAGACATCATTAGATCATGTTGAAAGGGCTAAACGTTGCTAAGTTCCAAGTACTTCACGACCATTAATATTATGAGTCTTCTGTATTAGCCTTTATTTTATAGAAACACGATTATTACAGTTGGAAAGAGGCTTTAAAGATCACCCAGGCTAATCTCTGTATTTTTTGAGCAAGAGAACAGAGGTGCAGAGAGGGGAAATTGTCTGCACATAGAAAGTTGATGCCAGAATATGAATTAGAAGCAAGGCTCTTCCTCTGTGCTGAATAGAAAACCCTTTTAACTGTTTTTTTGCATGTTTCAACTGTAGATGTGCCTTAATTATTGACAAAGCCAAGTAGAATCTTAATTCAAATACACAGTAAACTTGAAGGATAATTCATCCCTTTGGTCCTAGAATCACAGGCGAGATGATCTTTTATTATCTGTCTGCACAAAAGAGGGTTGTTGTGGGGGATGAAAATTGTGCCCTGGGATAAACCTTAGTAGATACCAATGTTACTGGTTTTAGATTAAAACCTGAATAAGGGCTTGGTCCCTGCATGGCAGCTTCCAGCACACAGTGACTGGCTAGGCATCGACTGCTGGAAGAGCAAGCAGATTTTGAAAGGGTTTGGGGTGAGGGAGGTGGTGATGTCTGTAACCATGGTCTTAAAAAACTCTTGATTTCAGATCCTGTTGACAGTAGCTGGTATTTGACCCTAATTTCTATTATGTACTAGAAACGAAGTGTTTCTGGTGTGATTCTGAGAGTCACTTTTTGCCCTGTATTTTCTGGGTAATGACGTGTCATCTCTGATGACACAAAATAACACCAATAAAAACTTCCAAATACTTATGCCTGTGGGCTCTAGGCCAGGCTGGTGAGTAGTGACAGGGAGCTATGCATAGGGCCCCAGTCTAGAGTTAAGGATTTCTCACCATCACAAAGGAAATGAGGGGCTCAGGGTCAGCGTGAGGAGGAGGGCTTTCATTCACCCTTGCCCATTCTTTACTAAATATCTGTCCCTTTAAAGGTACTTAGGCCTATAAATGTATATCTCACCTACTGCGTTTACTAATGAATCTTCTCTCTTTGCATAATTGCTATAATCTATCATTTTGAGAATAAAATGGAAAGATTATAATTTTGATGTAACAAAATGTCATTTTGTAGAAACTTGAAAAGTATCAAAGCCAAATGCAAAGTCAGACCAGTAACTTGGCCATATACTTTGTCTATCTCTGATGACTCAGGAGGCCCTCTGAAGAACTTTAGGAATGTCCTTCCAGTTCCCTTTATTTGTCTCTGGCTACACAGCCACAGGGACCACCTATAGAAAGTGGTTGCTTTCACCCTACTTCTTCACCCACAGCCAGAAATGTTCTTATTCTTTCTGTGTCCTTGGGGATGGAACCTCGAAACTGTTGTAAGCCAGAACTTAAATTTGCTTCCAAGAATGAATGAAAGACAGATTACATCTCTTTCCTTTGATCTTTTACATGTTATCGTTTAAGTCTTAGAGAGAAAATTTCCCTTAAAGAAACAGGATGACTTCTAGGTCTATAAACCATCACATAAACGTGTACAGATTGAAGGGATTCCATTATTATGAGTTAATTAATAGTTCAAAAGATATTTATTTTATGACTCTAAAGAGGGTGTGTACCCACCAGAAGACAAGTTGGTCCCTTTATGGGCACATAGACAAGGGCATATCACTGAGACTAACAGCAGTTCTTCTCCAAGTGTTGTCCAGGGTAGAGGTTGCCCTATCCCATTGGGTCCTGGTGGGAAGTAGATCTCAATTGTGTGGACAGAGACCCTTGACACTCTTAACCTCATGGTGCCCACTAGTGATTTCTTTACCCAAAGCCCTTGCCCAATTCCACATCAAGTAAGCAAACTGTTGATTATAATCTGTTTCCCATGCAGATTTCTTCTAGGGAGATGTTTTAGTCCATTTGTATTGCTATAAAGAAATACCTGAGGCTGAGTAATTTATAAAGAAGACAGGTTTATTTGACTCACAGTTCTTCAGGCTTTACAAGAAGCATGGCCCTTGTATGCGTCTGGGGAGGGCCTCAGGCTGCTTCCACTCATGGTAGAAGATGAAGGGAAGCTGGCATGTGCACAGGTCACATGGAAAGACAGGAAGCAAGAGAGAGACTGGGGAGGTGCCAGGCTCTTTTTAACAATCAGTTCTTGTGGGAACTAATTGAGTAAGAACTCCTTCCCCACTCCCTCGAGGGAGGGCATTAATCTATTCATAAGGGATCTGCCCCCATGCCCTAAACACTTCCCATTAGCCCCACCTCCAATGTTATGGATCAAATTTCAACATGATATTTGGTGAGGACAAACAATCCATATCCAAACTACAGCAGGAAAGAATGCAGTGAAGGCAAGAGTCCAGCCCCACCTGAGGACAGATTTTCTTTTTAAAATAAATCAGTAATCTGGCATTCCAATTTTACCTATCAATTTCACTGAGGGATTTGGTTAATGAGAGTCTATCATGGAGAGACAAGTCCACAAACCCTTCCTGGAGGTGCCACTGAGTAGCACTGGGTAGGACAAATAGAGGTAAAGCAAGAAAACTTGTCAGGACCCACACTTTTGGGAGTATTCATATACACTGAAAAAGGACCCAAAGATGTTATGTAGGAAGTTCAACAAGATGACCGATTAATGTGTGTGTGTGTGTGTGTGTGTGTGTGTGTGTGTGGAAGTGCAGAGAAGATGGCACCGGGCAGATATAGGGGCCCACTTTTGTAAGCTCTAGCTCAGCATTTTTCACAGTATAGTCCCAATCTACTGAAACAGAATCTTTTGGTTTGGGGCCTGGAAATTTGTGTTTTCATCAAGCTTCTATGTGATTCTGATGCCCATTCAAGTTTGGGAACCACTACCCTGGTCCATGTTATCTTTGTTCAATTCTCTCTTCCTCCATGTCAGTGTGAGAAATAATGAGTAAAAAGATAACATTATGGGTCTAAGTCTAATTCCTCTTATTTCTGTAGTTAAGATAAGCAGAGGTCCCCCAAGAAATGAATTTTCCATGAACTCACATCCCAGTGCCAAATAAACTAGCTTCTAAAATTTTTAGCACTTTGGTTCAAATATCCATTAGATAATGAATTAATTTGGGGGAACAAGTGTTGGAATGAAGAGAGACAGCCATAGATGTAAGGTTTAAAGGGGTGTTCAAACATTTTATTCTCAAAAATGAGATTTTATGGCCTTAAACAACTGTTTATTACATTAGCATTTACTTAGAACATATGGTATTCTTTGCATCAAAGACTACTTAGAAAAGTGTGACTGGGGAAACCTTATCTTTCTTTATACCTTTTCAGCATCTTTCTTTGCCCTCCTGGTTTTGGCTCCAGGGTTCTCATGCTGGTCCCTGATGACTCAGTCTGTCTTGACACCTCAAATTGCCTTTAGTACAGACTTAGCTTTCTCTCATCAAAACTTACCTGTTGCTATGAGCTGTATGTTTCTGTCACCTCAAAATTTCGATGTTGGAATCCTAACCCTCAATGTGATGATATTAACAGGGGAGGCCTTTGGGAGGTGACTAGATCATGAGGGTGGAGCCCTCATGAATGAGATATGTGCCCTTATAAAGAAGCCCGAGGGAGCTTGTTTATCCCTTCCACCATCTGAGGACACAGTGAGAAGATAGCCATCTATAAACCAGGAATCAGGCCCTCACAAGACACAGAACCTGACCATGCAGGCACCCTGATCTCCGACTTCAGCCTCCAGACTGTGAGAAATAAATTTCTGTTGTCTATAAGCTACCCAGTCTCTGATTTGTTCTTATAGTGAGCCGACCAAGACACTTGTGTTGAATTTCATGCTTGCTACTCAACCAGTTGTCTCTCTAGAAAACAATCTGACTAATTTATCCATGCCAAGGTGTTGATACAGGATAATAGCTTTGAAGGCATTCCTAAGGACTCTTTTGGGTCTAATCTGTCAAATCAGGTGAAATGTGTTTCTAATGGAGGAGTCTAAGACATCATAGAAGGAAAGAGAGGGGAAACTATTTGGGCAGGTAGACCTTCTTAGGATTCCTAAAATAATACCATGGAGTAGACTAATCTGATTAATTTTAAGGACAGTCTCCCCTAATTCTGAGGTTAGGAGGGGATAGTATAAGGATTTTGAATACACCTGGAGACTGAAAGCCAAGTAAAATAGGTGATTAAACCCCCTCCAAAGAACATATGTAGAATTCACTACAATTTAACAAAAACCATCTAGCGACTCTCACCCCCAGCAGCATATTTGAGATGACACTAGAAATTCTAGAAGGGGATTTAAGGAAACACTAAGTGCTTGGCTTTTCTCCAGCCATTCCAGTGTCTTCTTGGGCTGGAACAAAAGCACTCTCATGCTGCTCTTGAGAGAGATGTATATGCCTCCCTTGGAATTTAGAAGTACTGGGGATCAAAGAGATTGATGCCTGCTTCTCACCTGGGGAAGTCTAAAGGGAAAGGTTGGCTAAGGAAGCCACAAGAGCAGTGCAAAGGTAGGGGGCCCAGACAGGTGAGTATTCTTGCCACTTAGTAGGCAGGATGCAGTTCCTGGGGGCCAAGAGGACTGTGGGCAAGGTAGCTGGAGTCATCTTTCAGGGACCCTATCCAAGAGAGTGGCCTGCTGGGGCAAGGGGATCCTGGAAATAAGAGGCTTCAGGTTTTCTTTTGGGTGCAAAAGCTGAGGAGGTCAGAACTGATCAGTTAGAGTGTGTTATCAGAGTCAGGAAACTGCCACCCAGAGCTCCATGCAGACTATTCAAAGAGCACATTCCCCTTGCATCTGCATCCCTTAGAAAAACCAGTACTTGAATGGTTGCTATGACAGAGGCATGTTACAATAGCACCATTGAAATGAGATATTGCCTCGTCCAATAATTTTTCTCTCTATTTCAGAGAAGCAAGCATAATATGGAAGAAGGGGTAGTATATCAACATGGGTCCCATGAGAAGAGCAGAATTACTATGAGTGACATAGAATGAGTTATCTGTTATAGGAATTAGACCTTACACATTGTGGGAACTGGTAGAGAAATCTGTGTGCAACTGTTGCTCTGTGTCTGCCGTTGGGGCTGATGTCTTTATAGGTCAGCCAGGCCAGATGGTCAGGAAAGGCAACTGGAGATGAAAGTGAGAGACAGCAAGGACAAATTGGAACATGTGAGGTCAAATTGGAACTTTCAGCTCCCTCAACTGTGATGAAAAGGGTGACCTGTGGGAGAAGCTGGCACTGTCTGCTATACAGCAGCACACATGCCTGGCCCAGGACTTAGAGAAGCTAAAGGAGAGGATCTCATTGGAGTTGGAGAAACTGTGGGCCTGGGTGCTGCCCACACCAACAAGGGGAATAAGCAGATCAGCAGCAATGTCTGCAAGCTGGCTGCAGTGCCTGGCACTCTGCTTCTACCTTCAGAGCACAAAATGGTGATTCCTTCACTTTTGTCTAGTGCAAATTTCTCTTGTGCTCCACCCTAACTCATGGGAAATGTAGTTTCAGTTTAGCTAAGTGGCTGAACCATGCAAGAAAGTGTAGAAGGAACTGTTAAGGTTTCTGATCCCTAAAATAAGTTCTCTGAGCCAGGGGTCAGGCCTGAGCCAGGGAAAGGGGAGAAGCTTTGAATTGGATATGAAATTGAAGTATTGACTTAGATTAGAGTTTGGAATACCAAAATGGGACTTCTTAAATTGGCCTAAAAGTCACAAGATTTGTTTAAGGTGCTTTCAGGAGGCAGGGAGACTTGGTTGACGTAACAAGGTTAAAAGGAGTGATGGAAAATACAGCCACTTCCTATTTATACCCAGTCAAGTTCAGCCTTTTAAATAAACCAGTTCCACAGGCGTTTAACTTGTGCAAATTTCACTACATGCATTGCTACACTCTTCCATCTTAATCTTTCTGTCTGTCCCACATAATTTAAAATACTTGAAATTATATTTTGCATCTACCCTTTATTAAATATTCTCCATCACTGTGTACTTTAAATGTACATATAGAAATACATATTACTATGCAGGGTTGCACTGTGTATACAAAACTACCTATATTGTTTATTGTGGACAATGTAAAGTGCTTTTCAAAGGTTATTTTCACAGTATGGAATTTTTACTTTGTGTTCTTATTGTAGAAATTAATACTCCGTATAAAATGAAGATGTGGCTCTTCTATTCCCCAAACTTCAGGGACAAAAGCGGATAAGATGAAGAGATCACATGGCTTTAAAACTTATTGATGTTTCTAGCATATCTAGTTCATCCTGTCCCTTCTGGATCATCCAGTCCCTTCTAGCACATCCAGTCCATTCAGTCTCTTCTGAATGTTTTCACATTATGAAATTATAGCATGTTAAAGATGAAAGAGACCTTAAAAGTCACATTAGTCACCCCTCATTCTAGGAGAAGGAATCCAGTCATTAGAGGGGTGATGTGTCCAGGATCACATGATACCTGGGTGGCAGGTCCAGAACTAGAACCCAGTGTTCCCATATTAAAATTGACTTTGCCTTCCCTATTGCATCTCCATCTTATGAGTCTCTTTAGCAGGCACTGTGAGCCTGACATGGTTTCAAGCCATCTAGGGACAGAGGGTCCCCACAACTTGGGCCAAGCCATTGTCCTTTGTACATTCTGGGACAGACAGGGATACAGGACTCATCTCAGAAATGACAAGGGCTCTCCTGTTTTAGATCTGGTTTCGCCTTTACTGCAGGTTTCCCAAGGTGGATCAAATCTTTTGTTCTTCCCATGTGCCCCCTTATATGCAGCCTGAGCCTCTCCCCTGGGCATGCACACTGCCCACTGCCCTGCTATGGTTCAGGCCCTGGGGCTGAGGCTTATTTGATGACCACAGCCAAGGCTGTGGCAGTCAGTCATATCAACAGATTGACTGCGAGGGTGTAGTCCCGGCCATGCATGGTCTCTTTTAAACACCGTTAGACAAGAACTCTGATTCCAGTGGTTTGAACTCACTCTGGAAATCAGCTTTCCCCAAGCCTCCTCAGGCCTCCCTTGAGATTCTGTTCTCAGTGCTCACCTCTGTAAAGGGTTATAGTCCCATGAGGGTTCTTTGTGAATGAGAATGATCATGTTCGTCTACCCCCTCCATGGCCCATCTGATTCCAGGGGAGATAGCACTTATAATCTTTGGGCACTTATGATCTTCAATCCCTTTGGGATGTCAGATACTGAATGCCATTCTTCCCCCGTCAGAGGATTGTCTTGATTTGGTTGCTTTTCCTTCTAGAGTTTCAAAGCAGGTAAAATGAAGCCTTACTGTGACATTTGGCAACACCACTGCTCAGGTCTTTTTCTGTACCTCAATTGGGAGAGAAAAGCAAGTGACATCTCTTGATAGCACCAAATATCTAAGCATTTTGGTTTTAGACAACCACATAAAATCTGAGCTTCTATTTTCTTTGTTGATACTTGCTGCTCAC
This sequence comes from Pan paniscus, assembly GCF_029289425.2. Lineage (NCBI taxonomy): Eukaryota > Metazoa > Chordata > Mammalia > Primates > Hominidae > Pan > Pan paniscus. Next base: position 43,839,375 of record NC_073272.2, read on the forward strand.
TGCTGCTCCCCTGACCACAGTGAGTGCTGCTGCTGCATTTCCCAGCCTGAAAGAATTCATTTGCATCCTCCACTTTCCCTTAAGACAACATAAAAACATAACAATGCCCCTACAAAGAGCAGCAATGCCTGTGAGTAGGGGGATTTTTCTACTTCAAATTAGTATTGCATTTTTCCTGTTCAGTTGTTTTTGGCAGCTGACCACACTGAGACATCTCAAATAATCCATTAATTGTAGCGAGCTGAAGGTCTCTCTTATGGAACACATATCTGATTCAGGGCTTCTGCTCTTTCTTGCAGCTCTCACACTGTGATGATGATGTGATTGGCATATAAATCTTCTCTTTCACACTGGAACAGGGAATAAAAGCAGAGCATGCGCCAGGCCCTCAGGTATTATGGGATAAGAGGAGGCAGCTACAGAGCTGGAATGGAGTGGATCCTGTGTCCCACCAGGGTATTTCCAAGGGTATTTTCCCAGTGTGGGGTGGGGGGAAAAACTCCAGAGAAGCCACGATTGTCAGGTTGCCCTTTTTGTGCGCTCTGAAGTGTCCTTGAGGGTTTGGGAGGAGGCCAGGGATGATGCCAAATCTGTTTCAACAGATACATGTTTTTATGATGTTTTCCTAAGGCTTATTAGGGGGCTTCAGAAGACACGGGTTCAGTCCTTGATCACAACATCGTATCAACAAGTGCTTAGACATCAATTTAATAAAGGAGTTGAAAACAAAGACCTTTTCCTGAATACAGCTGGGAAAGTCCTAACAAAATGTTGATCAGGAAATATCAGTCTTTGAAGGGCTTTGCCTTCTTTTTTTCTGGGCCTAGGCCACTCAGGCCAAAAGTACTCACCATGTGCCAAGCCCTTGTGTAGAGGCCTGGGTGATGAGGATACAGTATGGTGCAAGACAGGCATGTTAAAGAGATCTGAAGACATAAAAGAGATTAAAGAAGAAAGATATGGCAATTCCTGGCTCTTTTGGAATGGATCCTTCTGCATACATATTAAAATTTACACATATATATTACGCTTTATGTATGTTCTCATCCAACAAGCATCTGTGTCCAAACAGCTGAGCATTTTAAACTGCAACTAGATGTTTCAGATTTTCTATCTTTAGGCCAGGGGTTCTTATAGTGTGGTCCCCGAACCAGCAGCATCAGCATGACCGGGAACTTGTTAGAAGTGCAGACTCTCTGGCCCTAGTCCCAGACCTGCTGAGCCAGAAACTCTGAAGTAAGGCTCAGCACTCTGTGTTTTCACAAGCCTTCCAGGAGATTCTGATGCAGTTCAAGTCTGAAAACCACCGCTTTGGTAGAATCTGTGCTCACTGCTTTAAGTATCAATGTCCTTTACTTGCCTCCAAATAGCAATTAACATGGTCAAATACAAATCAGGTGGAACACTCCATCTGGAAAAAATGGTACAATTGTTGCTTGTGCTCACTTGCTAAGATTGCCCTGGTTTCTTCCAGTACCTGAATGGGAAAGTAGGTGGTGTAGGGAAAAAAAGGGATCTGCAGGCATGATGACCCAAGAGATTTTGAATAACTCTAATGATGGTGAGACTTTATTCCACAAACAACTTACATGTTCTTTGACTCTGGGAAATCTCTTTCTTAAAAAAATGAGTTGAGTTGCAAAGAAGCTTCATATTAGATTTCCAGTACAGATAAAAGGGACATAGAGAATGGATTGTCTTATAAGATGTAATGCTGTATTGAGTTGGATGTCAAGTTAATGATCTATTTTTTTTGAAGTTAAGGTTATGGAAGATCTTGAATCAAAATGATTCAATGAGGCAGAAAGGCAGCAAGTTCCTTTTAGTGATTTACTTGGTAAATTTGAGTAATTCCCCTGCTGTCTGCCTCATCTACTTGCCCTACTTCCTTTAATGACAGAACTGTATAGACTGTGTTTGGTATTGATGGTGGTTCGCAGATCTAACATCTCATAAGCATGACATTTTTGGTGTGAAGAATTACTATGTATATAGTGCAGATAAGAACTTTAGTATTATGAAACGGGGGTCTTGGGTGATGTTCTGCCCAAGGAGAGATAATTCCCCATTGTGCCAATAAGTGAACACTGGAGCTATGTCGTCTCCCTGCCTAATTGGACCCATTAATTTCTGCTGATAAGAGTTAGCTAATGTACAATCGGGGGCAGGTAACTACAGTGAGTGAATCAATAAACGTCTATCAAAGACCAACTGGGTGTGGAAGATGCTGAGTTTAGGGTTCAGGGAGAAGAGAGATATGTTGGATATCTTTTGTTGTTGTTGTTATTTATTTATTTATTTATTTATTTTTTAGACGGAGTTTCGCTCTTGTTGCCCAGGCTGGAGTGCAATGGCACGATCTCGGCTCACTCCCAGGTTCAAACAATTCTCCTGCCTCAGCCTCCCGAGTAGCTGGGATTGCAGGCACATGCCACCATGCCCGGCTAATTTTTGTATTTTTAGTAGAGACGGGGTTTCATCATATTGGTCGGGCTGGTCTCAAACTCCTGACCTCAGGTGATCCACCCACCTCAGCCTCCCAAAGTGCTGGGATTACAGGCATGAGTCACTGTGCCCAGCCTGTTGGATATGTTACTTGCTTTCAAGGAACTTAAACTCTGCACAAATATGCCTCTTTAAGAAAGCCCTAGAGGGTGACCAAATGTGGGCATTGTGGGCATTATAAAATGTAAATCAGAACATGTCACTCTTCTGTGCACAACTCTTCTAGACTTCCTATGTCACACAGAGTGAATGCCTGCAACCCTACTAGACCCTCCATGTCCCTTTTCCCTGTGACCCTTCTGACCACATCCTCCTCCTACTTGCCCTTCATTCACCTGCTGGTTGGGGGACCATGCCAGGCACATTCCTGACTCTTTGCTTTTGGACTTCCTGTTGCCTTAGCCTGAATTTTTTCCCATTTATGCTTGCTTTCCCTATCTTTCTTTAAAAGAAATCCTTAGCAGGGAGGCCGAGGCGGGCAGATCACGAGGTCAGGAGATCGAAACCATCCTGGCTAACACAGTGAAACCCCGTCTCTACTAAAAAAAAAAAATACAAAAAATTAGCCGGGCGTGGTGGCGGGCACCTGTAGTCCCAGCTACTCAGGAGGCTGAGGCAGGAGAATGGCATGAATCCGGGAGGCAGAGCTTGCAGTGAGCTGAGATCGTGCCACTGCACTCCAGCCTGGGCGACAGAGCAAGACTCCATCTGAAAAAAAAAAAAAAGAAAAAAAAGAAATCCTTAGCATTGCACACAGTTTAACATACTCTGTATATTTTATAGATCTTATTTATTATTTGTGTCTCCCAGTAGAATGCGAAAGTCTATGAGTTCAGGGTTCCTTGTTTGTTTAATTCAGATAATGAAAGAATGAGTGAATGCACTTGGGTGGGCCAACAGAGGACAATTTTCAACACTCCTCCTATCACCTACTTCTTTACTGGACAAAAAGAGCCTAGCAGAGAAATTGGGACCAATATTTAAAATTATTCTCTGTCAGCATGACATTGGCTAAAACCATTACATTTTCTTCTTAAAAACTTATGATTAAAGTTCTTAGGCAAGTAAATAAAATTAACCTCCAATTATGATTCAGTTTACATGTGATGCTTTAATTTGGATTTTAGGATCAAGTAAATTCTGATATGCTACCTAGCTCTAAAACATACACCTTTCTTTTCACTTTATTGAATATCATTATCCCAGAACAGTCCCTATTCATTCTGTTAATTCACTGAAGCTGTTATTTATTGAGTACCTACTATGTGCTAGATACTTCTCTAGGTGCTGTGGATACAAAAATGAACAGACAAGACTAAAACCCTTGCCTTCATGGAGCTTACATTCAAGTGGGAGAGGTAGATGATTTTCAAGAGAAATATGTACTATGTTAGGAGGTGATGAGCATCATGGAAAAAAAGAAAATTGGTACAGGGCTGGGGGAAGGGCTGCTATTTTCAACAGAGTAATTAGGGAAGGCCTCAATGACTAGGTGATTTTGGACAGAGCCCTGGAAGAGGTGAGTCAGTAAGCCACAAGGCTATCAGGAGAAGACTTTTCTCTGTAGGAGGAATAGCATTTGCAAAGGCTTTAAGGTGGGACAATGCCTGGAATGTTTGAAGAATAGCAAGGAGGCCAGTGTGGTTAAGGCAGAATAAGCAGGAAAAAGAGTGGTACAAGATGACATTGGGAGGGTGGGACATGTAGTGTCTCAAAAGCTATTATGAAGACTCTGGCTTTTACTCTGAGTGAGGTGAGAAGCCACTGGAAGACTTTTTTTTTTTTTTTTGAGACGGAGTTTCATTCTTATTGCCCAGGCTGGAGTGCAATGGCGCAATCTTGGCTCACCGCAACCTCTGCCTCCCGGGTTCAAACGATTCTCCTGCCTCAGCCTCCCGAGTAGCTGGGATTACAGGCATGCGCCACCATGCCCAGGTAATTTTGTATTTTTAGCAGACACGGGATTTCTCCATGTTGGTCAGGCTGGTCTCAAACTCCCAACCTTAAGTGATCCTCCCACCTTGGCTTCCCAAAGTGCTGGGATTACAGGCATGAGCCACCACCACTGGAGGACTTTGAAGAGACACTGACAGGAACTAACTTGTGCTTTTGAAATATACTGCTTGCTTGGAGAACATACTAGGTTGGGGTGTGGGGAGATGAGACATAGGGAGACGATGTGGCAGACCATTTCCATATGCCAGGCAGAGATGATGGTGGCTTGGACCAGGGTGGTAGCAGCAGAGGTGGGGACAAGTAGCCAAATCCTCATATATTTTTAAGGTAGAGCCAGCAGAATTTGCTGACAGATTAAATGTGGGGTGTGAGAGAATGAGATGAATCAAGGATGTCACCAAAGTCTTGGCCCCAGTCTCTGAAAGTACAGAATCACTATTTACTGGAAAGGAGAAGACTGGGGAGGAGTTGGTTTGGAGTGAGGGTTGGAATTAGGAATTCAGTTTGGGCCGTGGTGAGTTTGAGATGCCTATTTGGTATTTAAGTGGAGTTGTGCAGTAGGCAGGTGGATGCAAATCATTGACGTAACCAAAGAAGCTGGTGAATTTTACAGTAACATCATCTGATTTAAGAGGGAAACTGGGCCATAACTCACCTTTTAGGCTGACTTTCTTGAACATATTTCTCCTCTAGTGCTGTAAAGGCCTTGGTGGTGTCTGTAATCCTGTGATGCTTTACTTTGTTAAAAATCCACATCCCCATCAGCATAAGTTCAGGGGAGCAGATGCCACTGATACTACATGAAATTTCTTATTAGGGTAACAGACCCATGTGAAATTTAGGTTTCCTTTTTTTATATATACTCAAAGACAATAGCTCCTCAGCTTCTGACTTTTTCTTCTCTACCAACTGGTTATGCATGTTTTTACTTCTGTATTATCAGGGAGGTTAATGGGATGATCATCACAGTCCAAAAGAATTTCAAGCACTTCTTGATGTGTGGTGCTAGGCCTGGAAGTGTGGAGGGCCTTCTGACTCCTTGCAGGTGAGTTATGGATGGGGTGAGAAGTGCCCAGAACTCAAGCTGACCACTGGCTGTCATACCAAAGTTGGCAGCAGATGGGTGAGGGGGAGTGGAGCAGCCACCAATGATTGGCACACCATTTTTGCCATACTTGCCATAGGTTGTTAACCTGTGTGTTAGAAGACATACGAAGCAGTTAACAGGCTTCTAGGGACAAAGTCTACAAAATACACACACATACACATATATATATGTTGTATATATGTTAATGAGCACTATAGTAGGCTACATAATGACCCAAAGACCTGTGAATATGTTACCTTACAAGGCAAAAGGGGCTTTGCAGATGTGATTAAGTTAAGAACGTTATGAAAGGGAGATTATTCTGGATTCTGTGGGTGGACACAGTGTAACAACAAGGGACCATATAAGAGAGAGGGAGGATGGTTGGAGTCAAAGAAGAAGATGGGATGATGGAATCAGAGGTTGGAGTGATGAGGCCATAAGCCAAAGAATGTAGGCAGCCTCTGGAAACTGGAAGCGGGAAAGTGGATTCTCCCCTAGAGCCTCTAGAAGGAACACAGACCTTTGGCAAACCTTGATGTTAGCCCTGTAAAAACCCATTTTGGGCTTCTGATCTCCAGAACCATAAGGCAATAAATGTGTTGTTTTAAGCCACTAAGTTCATGGTAATTTGTTATAGCAGCAATGGGAAATTAGTAAAAGCATTTTCAGTGTACAAGACACTGTACTAAGCCCTTACATTTATTATCTTATGTAAACTTACAAACAATACTGAGTAGTAGGTCTTATGACTACTGTCCATTTTGAAGATGGTAAAACTAAAGCTCTGAGTAATTCTGGCTACTGAACTCACCTGTGGTCGCATAGTAAGTAAGTGGCAAAGCCAGGTTTTGAACAAAGATGTTTCCATAAGTTGGAATTCCTAAATAACATGTTATACTTCCTTTCCATATTTTTGGTAGGAAAATTGATTTTAAAAGCATAAGCCAAAAAAGCAGAATGGAGTTTTTGTTTTTGTTTTTTTGGAATGAAGGGCAAATTTACTAAACTGGAGTCTTGAGGTTCCATGCCGGGCACCTGATAGACCTTAAGAAGTATTTGTTGAATGGTCAAACCATCAGGCCAGGCATGCTGGTGGGATTACAAAGAATATATGCTATTCTTTTATGTATGCTGTAAATTTATCCAGCTGCATATTTGCAGCCAGGCTTGATGGGAAGCCTCGGCAAGGTGACCAATCCCTCCCACTGGTGTATGTCTCTTGGCAGAGTTGTTTGTGCAGTTACTTCCTGAGCTACCATGCAAATGGAAGGAAGCTGTGAGCCCAAATAATTAAAACGACTCAGAATAATCAGAAATCATTTCTCCTGGGCTTTTGCATGCACATGAATATTTTTATCTCCTCATCAAATTTATCTTAAAAAGGCTTTGCATTTCTTGAATATATATCAGCCCATGTTCAGGGAAGTCACCAGGTACAGTGTGGATGTGAAAGGGAAGCCAGGCTAGAGTATAAATTTTGCTATTCATCGTCTACTGGCTAGATAATCCACCTGAGGCAGAAGAAGTATGGATGGATGCTTTCAAGTTTTCCTTTCTGGTGTTTATTTGTGCAGATATTTTGTTGGTCTGTCCTTTCTGGAGGCTGGGTGTCTTGATAAACAAGACCGTTTTGCACCTCTTGTATTCACCCTCTTTCCCTTTCTGGGCTTTGCTTGACATTTCCCAACACCTCTGCCCATTCTTGCCTGTGGTCACCAGTTTCTCTGCTACTAAGGCCAGCTTCTCTGTTCCAGTATTCCCAGTAGCTTCTCTCATGGCCACTATTAGCTGTTCTGTGAAGAGTTATCTGACCTTCAGTAAACCTTCAGCAGCAGTGCCTGAAGTGGGGTGGGAGTCACCAGAACTGGGATGCTACCCAGTGTCCTTCTCCCTGTCCTCTCATGTTCCCTCTTTCTACTTCTCAGGGTCACTGTATTATTCCATTTTCATGCCGCTAATAAAGACATACTTGAGACTGGGTAATTTATAAAGAAAAAGAGGTTTCATGGACTTGCAGTTCCATGTGTCTGGGGTAGCCTCACAATCATGGCAGAAGGTGAAAGCCATGTCTTACATGGCGGCAGACAAGAGAGAATGAGAGCCAAGTGAAAAGGGAAACCTCTTATAAAACCATCAGATCTCGTGAGACTTATTCACTACCATGAGCATAGTATGAGGGAAAATGTACCCATAATTCAATTGTCTCCTGCCCCCATGATTCAGTGGTCTCCCACTGGGTCCCTCCCACAAGGTGTGGGAATTATGGGAGCTATAATTCAAGATGAGATTTGAGTGGGGACACAGCCAAACCATATCAGTCACTTTTGTGAAAATTAGAGCGAATGATGTCTCTGCAGTATGAATTCCCTGGTGTCAGAAACAAGGTCTTCACAGCTTGAGGCCCAGATTCTGTATGTAGTCCTTGCTTTCTTTGAGCCATCATTGATCTAGCGGAGGATAGGCTCACTTTTTGGCCCTCTGCATCAGTCACACCTCAACATGAATGAATTTTAGGTTCTTTACTGAAAAGAAAGTTGGTTTAATGAATTAACTAATTAACCAATTAATTTTTAGTGGGGAGTCCAAGGAAGTTATCAGAAGACTTGGCACATGATTGGAGTTCTAAAATGATGTGTGTTGAAAAAGTGAGAGGGTTAGATTAGAAGAGAGAAGGGGTCTGCTTTAGGATGGGGTCCTCAGGAAGCCGACTCTAAGTCAAGGATGTGAGAGGAAGCAGCTTATTTGAGAGGTAGAGATCCTAGGAAGCACAGTGGGGTGGATGATGAGACAGCAGACAATACAAAGTATGTACTCCTGAGCCAGTTACCATGGCGGGTGACTGGAACTCAGAGAGACAGGGGGGAGAAGACAGGTCTCCATCTCATTCCACTTGAGGTATGAGGAAGCTAGAGTATTTGTCCCCAGTTCCAGTCTGCAACTGGTTGAGAGCTGCCCCTGGGGGCACTAACTGCTTTCCACTTCCAGTTTGCCTGTGTTCCAGGAAAGCATTTGCTGAGTCCGAAAAAGGCCCCAGGCAGATGTTGCAGGTGTTTGCAGTAGGAAACTCTTGGCATGCAAGGGAATCTGAGATGTGAGGTGTGAGCTGAGGAGGTTGGGTGGGACTGACAGCAGCTGATATAGCATCAGAGTCCCCAAGGCAGATTCAGCTGCAAATTCTCCTACTTCACAAGGTTTTTTAAGCTTGGGCCTGAAGCTTCTCAAACTACCTGGCTCCTAACAAAGGGCTTTGCAGGCAGTAAGCACACAATGCATACCAGGAGATGGATCAAATGAGTGCCCCGTGGCAGAGGTTGGACCCTCATCCCAGGAATTACTAAGAACTATTTCTTGTGTGCCAGGCATGTGCATTCTCCAAATGCATTTTATACTTGTTGTAGAACCTGGGCTTTCTGGGAACAGGGATTTTTCCTGTTGCTGCCTCGGCTTAGCCTATAGTTTGCAGGTAATATATTTCAGTAACATTTAGAAAAATTTACCACACAGCTTGTTCTACACACAAAAGCTAAATGTTAATGCAGTGTTTTACTAACTGTGCTAAAATCAGCTAGCCAGCTGGTGAATTACCCAGAGGCCCTTTACTGTTGAGACTCACATGGGGTTTTGTAGCCAGCCTGAATGTCATTTATGTAAAATCGCAGTGGTGATGTCAGGCGGGTGCTCTTCAGCTTTATGCTCGGACTGGGCAGATTAGGTATTTGCACAGGGTTTGTCCTTATCCTCTGGCATGCTTCTCTTCAGTAATCCTGCCAGGTGGATGTGCTCACCACGTGGAGAGTCCAGGGCATGGCAGAGCCACACCGGGGTGCCAGCTGGGAAGCCTTCCTGCTCAGGGGGTTCATCATTAGCAGAAGGAATCACAGATGTAAACTTAAAGTGAGAAGTCCAGCTTTGCCACTCAGTCAGTCTGGCTCCTGGTTAGAAAGCAAAATAGTGCCAGGGTAGACACCAGTGTGGTCGTCAGCACAAGGGAATCAGACTCAGTCTGGTGGACTGAAACACTGAACTGGGTCTCTAAGTTTGGGTTTAGCCTCAAGGTTTTTGCCTGTCATCGTTTTCTCTGTGGTTATTTTCAGTGAGCCATTTTATCCCCTTGGAGCTCTGGCTTGCTTATTGGTAGAACATGCAGTGAGTATAGTTAACTTTCTTAGTATACATTGGAACTGGTACTGGGATGCATGTTCATTCGTGTATTCATTCATTCACTCAATGCGTTGAGTGCCTACTATGTAGATGCTGAGAATGTAGCTTGCAACTGAAAGAGTCCTGGCTAATTCTCTCAATAGTACTCTGACCCAGATTGGAGGAATTAGGAAACTGCTTCTAGTGACTTCATTAGTAGTGGCTGAATCGGGGACAAACAGTTTGGCTATTGCCAGGTGGTAGTCGTTTTAAAGAACGCAATGTTGCTACTGCTTCCTTGAGGAATTGGAAATCCTTATCTCTGGAAAGGTAAAATCTTGTTGATAGCCAGGTGGTTCTTGTTTCTTTTGGTTTTTTATCACGCGTTCATATCCAGGGTTTGATCTGCTAGTTAAAACATTACTCTTACCATGACAAATCTTGCTTGTAATCTCAAATTATTCTATCTAACATGCTCGCTGACCTGGTTTGAGAAATTTTCACCTTCTGGCTCATGTTCTGTCCTGGTTTCTGGGGCTCTCTACCAATGGGAGTGGGCTCAAATGAATTTCCAGCAGGAAGGACATCTAAATGTGCATCCTGAGAGGCTGGGTGGGTATAAGCTTAATGTAGTGCAAAAGAAGACACACTATACGGAACACACTTTTCTGCATTTGAAAGCTACCTTAATTTCACACTTGCTGGTCTTTTTTTTTTTTTTAATGTATTGCCTAAGGACACAAAGATAGACGGGATTCAAACCCAACTGCTTCACTCCAAATTCCACACTTTTAACCACTCACCTATAATGCCCCACTTCTCATCCATGGAATTACCACATCACAGTAACTTTTTGCATTAAAAAAAATTGGACTTCAGTTGGTCTAAGTCTCTTAAACCAAAGTCTTTCTTTGTGTGTACTAATTCTAGGTCCTAGAGGTATCTGGCTCCTAAGCAAGCCCGTTTCAAGGGAGGAAGCTGAGAAAGAGGAGCATCAGTTATAACCAAGGCCTATATTCATGTAAGTTTACATTTTTATTATGATTACATATTAAATTTTATTCTTAATTGGCAAATAATAATTGTATATATCGAAGGGATTCAGCGTGATGTTTTGATACATGTATACATTATGGAATGATCAAATAAAGCTAATTAACATATCCCTTGCTTCACCTACTTATTTTTTGTTGGTGAGAACATTTAAACTCTACACTTTTAGCAATTTTGAAATATATATTAACTGTATCACCATGCGGTGCAATCTATCACTAAAACTTATTTCTCTTAACTGAAATTTTGTACCCTGTGACTCACTTCTTCTCTTTACTCACCCGTCTTCCCCCAGCCTCTGATAAGCACCATTCTACTCTTTACTTTTGTGAGACTGACTTTTTTAGATTCCACATATAAGTGAGATCATGCAGTATTTGTTTTTCTGTGTCTGGTTTATTTCACTTATCATGTCTTCCAATTCCATCCATGTTGTTGAATATAGCAGGATTTCCTTTTTCTTAAAGCTGAATAGAATTCCATTGTGTATGTATACCAAATTTTCTTTATCCATTCATTTCTTAATGGACATTTAGGTTCTTTCCAAATCTTAGCTACTGTGAATAATACTGTAATGAAGATAGGAGTGCAGAGATCTCTTTGACATACTGACTTCATTTCCTTTGGATATATACCTGGAAGCAGGATTGCTAGATCATGTGGTAATTCTATTTTTAGTTACTGAGGGACCTCTATACTGTTCTCCAAAATGGCTGTACTAATTTACATTCCCACCAACAGTGTGACAGGGTCCTCCTTTCTCTGCATCCTTGCCAACACTTGTTATCTTTTGTCTTTTTTTTTTTTTTTTTTGAGACAGAATTTCACTCTTTCGCCCAGGCTGGAGTGCAGTGGCACCATCTTGGCTCACTGCCACCTCTGCCTTCCAGTTTCAAGTGATTCTCCTGCCTCAGCCTCCTGAGTAGCTGGGATTACAGGTGCCCACCATCACGCCCAGCTAATTTTTGTATTTTTAGTAGAGACGGGGTTTCACCATGTTGGCCAGGCTGGTCTCAAACTCCTGACCTCATGATCTGCCTGCCTCAGCCTCCCAAAGTGTTGGGATTACAGGCATGAGCCACCGCGCCTGGCCTCTTTTGTCTTTTTTATTTTAGCCATTCTAACAGGTGTGAGGTGCCATCTCATTGTAGTTTTAATTTGTATTTCCCTGGTAATTAGTGATGAGCATTCTTTCATATATCTGTTGGCCATTCATTTGTCATAATAGTGGAATGTTTGATGATTTCACTCTGCCTCTACTGGCCCAGAGGGGAACAAATTAAACAATGCATTTCTTTCTGATACTCACTTCATGATAATGAAAATCTTAGCACACCATTTCAAGCACTGGGAAACTGCTAAGTTTGCCCATTCTTTGTTCTCCTCCTGTTTCTCTAAATCACATTTCTCCATTTTGACTTGGAAAGTTGGGCTTATCCAATAAATAAAACTGGAAGTAAGTGCAGCCCTGATGTGTGGTGCACTTACTTCTACCCATGGGTGGTGGTTAGGGAATGAGGAGGAAAGAGATATTTAAGGTAAAAGTGGAAGTGCCTACTCTTTTTGGATGAGGGAGCCAGTTAGACTGCACTGTGATGATGAGTTATATCTGAATTTATGTTATTGGAGTAGTGAGGGCATCTCATCACAGAATTTAAAGATAATAATAATTATTATGTTTGCAATTCAGGGAGCTATCAGGAGAGGTCAACAGGCTTATATAACAACCCATGCCTGAGGAAGAGCTGAGGGAAGCTGCTATAGTACCTGTCAAACAATTCTTTTTTTTTTCCCTCTCTCTCTGTGTGTGTTGGGGGTGGTGGAGAGAACTTTTATTCTAACCTTGGTAAAGTGGTTACGTAATCTAAGATGGGCAAATATAATGCAGGAATGTAGCTGAAAATAACAGTAAATGAAATAAAATACCTCTGTACAAGTTGAGTACATTTTTTGTATACTGCAATTCTATCTATTACTGGCAATTTAACTACAGTCTTCCTTTGTCATATTAACCATCCAGGCTTCCAGCATTAGTCAGGTGAATAACTAACCACCTTTAAATAAATTAATTAATGTCTGCTGCAACTCATTATGGGGCAACTTCTTGGAGTTCTTATGTGAGAAACATCCCCATTACAATTCAATGCTTGCAGACCACAGAATCCAATTAAAGACTCAAAGTTGAAGTCTGTCTTTTTCAGGTGTTTCTCTTCTCATTGGGAATCTCATAGGTATCCTGTTGTACCTCAGTTTGCCTGTCTTAAAGACTGACTGCTCCTCTTATGAGGAAAGGCATCTAATGGGCAACTGAATATGTATTTTCCATACACTATTCAGCATCTATTTCATCAGGTAATTCAAAACATACCGTCAAAATTTGATAAAATTCCATTCAGTGATTTCCACATGATGTGGCAGCAGACAGAAACTTGATTTTATTTATTTATAGGAGAAACTTTTGATTTTTGCCCTATGCTTTTTGTGTTCAGAGCTTTCCGATAGCTGTGTACAACGGAAAGAAATAATGAGGAGCGCCTTTGGACATCAGCATTTTTCAGCATTCAGAGCAATGCTAAGATCTTTTCAATACAGCCCTAACAACCAATTGACAGGATATTTCCAGAGCTCAAGAGCTACTCAGTAATTGTTTCTTTGGATTTTTGGCCATGAAAATTTGTGGCGTCTTCAATTTATGTGTCCTGCGTCCAAGAACCTATTCTTTGTGTCCTGGCTGTGGGATTCAGAAGTGAAGAGAGTTACATATTACTTCATTCCTGAACATTTTTTAGCAAAAACAAAAAACAAAAATATGGTTATGGTATATGGGCAACTAGATTTCAGATATGGGTTGTAGTGAGAAATGGGAGTAGACAATTGTACCTGGTTCTCATTTATTTAGAAAGTGTGGTAGGAAAATTCATTGAAGTATTAAATTGTGCTTTTTTCTCACTATAATTTTGCCTCTTGCGTTCCAAGAATGTTTGCTAGCCAGATCGTTCCCCTATTTTGGGGGAGATTTATGCCACAGGGCTAAGTACCCCATTGTGCTCCACTTCTCTTTCTCTGGCTGGCTTTTTTTTTTTTTTTTTTGGAGAGAGAGTCTTCCTCTCTTGGCAATCTTGGCTTATTGCAACCTCTGTCTCCTGGGCTGGAGCAATTCTGCCTCAGCTTCCTGAGTAGCTGGGATTACAGGCATGTGCCACCATGTCTGGTTAATTTTTGGTAGAGATGGGGTTTCACCATGTTGGCCAGGCTGGTCTGGAACTCCTGACCTCAGGTGATCCACCCACCTCAGCCTCCCAAAGTGCTGGGATTACATGCATCAGCCACTGCGTCCAGCCTGGCTTTTGTTTTTAAAAGCCACAGCATAGAATGTTAAGGTTGGAGAGAGAGTTGTATTTTCTTCCACAATTTATTATGAAAAATCTCAAGTATATTGCAGAAGTGAAAGAATTTTGCATTGAATTCTCATTACCCATCATCTAGATTTTGCCATTAACCTTCTACTATACTCGCTTTATCACATTCACTCATCTTTCTATCCACTCGGAGAACTACATATTTTGGAAGCAGATGTTATAACAGCAGAAAGAAAAGAGGGAAACTCTCCAAGACAGGAAAGGGAATGGTGCTTTGGGGCTTTATGGGTGGCTCATAGTCCTGGCTTTCACAGCGCCTGAGAGGAGGAAAAACCTGCGAGTGGTGTGGCTAGGAGGTGAGCAAGGGAAATAAGTCCCCAGGCATTGGGGTTTTCAAGTGGGGCACAGACATGGCAGATCTGCATTCCAGGGACCATGGTGGCTCCAATACTAATAGTGGTGAATGTGGATTGAAGACCAGAGGGCCTTTCCTGACCTTGGAGTGCTGCATCACATCCCTGAGGGTGTTTGAGAAACTTTCCAGGAGTCAGGGAGATAGAAGTCTCTAATGACTGATAGAGTTTTTCTTCAGCCCAGTGCAGTTCATGTCAAATGCAATTGGGTGTTAAATGCAACTTTATTTTTGAAAAATAATGTACTTTTATTTGCCCACCTGGGTTTTTGGAGTCCAATTCACCTGTTATAAATCTACTTGTATATGGAAACTTCATCTAGGGCTGTTTTTCAATAATTGGAGGGGTGGGGGAGTGTGGAAGGGATGAGAAATTACTTAATAGGTACAATGTACATTATTTGGGTGATGGTTACACTAAAAGCCCAAACTCCACCACTACGCAGTATATTCATATGACAGAATTGCACTTATATCCTTTAAATAAAAAATAGATGATATAGGAAAAAATTTCTTTTTTTTTCTTTTATTATTATACTTTAAGTTTTAGGATACATGTGCACATTGTGCAGGTTAGTTACATATGTATACATGTGCCATGCTGGTGCACTGCACCCACTAACTTGTCATCTAGCATTAGGTATATCTCCCAATGCTATCCCTCCCCCCTCCCCCCACCACACAACAGTCCCCAGAGTGTGATGTTCCCCTTCCTGTGTCCATGTGTTCTCATTGTTCAATTCCCACCTATGAGTGAGAATATGCGGTGTTTGGTTTTTTGTTCTTGCGATAGTTTACTGAGAATGATGATTTCCAATTTCATCCATGTCCCTGCAAAGGACATGAACTCATCATTTTTTATGGCTGCATAGTATTCCATGGTGTATATGTGCCACATTTTCTTAATCCAGTCTATCATTGTTGGACATTTGGGTTGGTTCCAAGTCTTTGCTATTGTGAATAATGCCGCAATAAACATACATGTACATGTGTCTTTATAGCACCATGATTTATAGTCCTTTGGGTATATACCCAGTAATGGGATGGCTGGGTCAAATGGTATTTCTAGTTCTAGATCCCTGAGGAATCGCCACACTGACTTCCACAATGGTTGAACTAGTTTACAGTCCCACCAACAGTGTAAAAGTGTTCCTATTTCTCCACATCCTCTCCAGCACCTGTTGTTTCCTGACTTTTTAATGATTGCCATTCTAACTGGTGTGAGATGGTATCTTATTGTGGTTTTGATTTGCATTTCTCTGATGGCCAGTGATGACGAGCATTTTTTCATGTGTTTTTTGGCTGCATAAGTGTCTTCTTTTGAGAAGTATCTGTTCATGTCCTTCGCCCACTTTTTGATGGGGTTGTTTGTTTTTTTCTTGTAAATTTGTTTGAGTTCATTGTAGATTCTGGATATTAGCCCTTTGTCAAATGAGTAGGTTGCGAAAATTTTCTCCCATTTTGTAGGTTGCCTGTTCACTCTGATGGTAGTTTCTTTTGCTGTGCAGAAACTCTTTAGTTTAATTAGATCCCATTTGTCAATTTTGGCTTTGGTTGCCATTGCTTTTGGTGTTTTAGACATGAAGTCCTTGCCCATGCCTATGTCCTGAATGGTAATGCCTAGGTTTTCTTCTAGGGTTTTTATGGTTTTAGGTCTAACGTTTAAGTCTTTAATCCATCTTGAATTGATTTTTGTATAATGTGTAAGGAAGGGATCCAGTTTCAGCTTTCTACATATGGCTAGCCAATTTTCCCAGCACCATTTATTAAATAGGGAATCCTTTCCCCATTGCTTGTTTTTCTCAGGTTTGTCAAAGATCAGATAGTTGTAGATATGCGGCATTATTTCTGAGGGCTCTGTTCCGTTCCATTGATCTATATCTCTGTTTTGTTACCAGTACCATGCTGTTTTGGTTACTGTAGCCTCGTAGTATAGTTTGAAGTCAGGTAGTGTGATGCCTCCAGCTTTATTCTTTTGGCTTAGGATTGACTTGGTGATGCGGGCTCTTTTTTGGTTCGATATGAACTTTAAAGCAGTTTTTTCCAATTCTGTGAAGAAAGTCATTGGTAGCTTGATGGGGATGGCATTGAATCTGTAAATTACCATGGGCAGTATGGCCATTTTCACAATATTGATTCTTCCTACCCATGAGCATGGAATGTTCTTCCATTTCTTTGTATCCTCTTTTATTTCATTGAGCAGTGGTTTGTAGTTCTCCTTGAAGAGGTCCTTCACATCCCTTGTAAGTTGGATTCCTAGGTATTTTATTCTCTTTGAAGCAATTGTGAATGGGAGTTCACTCATGATTTGGCTCTCTGTTTGTTTGTTGTTGGTGTATAAGAATGCTTGTGATTTTTGTACATTGATTTTGTATCCTGAGACTTTGCTGAAGTTGCTTATCAGCTTAAGGAGATTTTGGGCTGAGACAATGGGGTTTTCTAGATATACAATCATGTCATCTGCAAACAGGGACAATTTGACTTCCTCTTTTCCTAATTGAATACCCTTTATTTCCTTCTCCTGCCTAATTGCCCTGGCCAGAACTTCCAACACTATGTTGAATAGGAGTGGTGAGAGAGGGCATCCCTGTCTTGTGCCAGTTTTCAAAGGGAATGCTTCCAGTTTTTGCCCATTCAGTATGATATTGGCTGTGGGTTTGTCATAGATAGCTCTTATTATTTTGAAATACGTCCCATCAATACCTAATGTATTGAGAGTTTTTAGCATGAAGTGTTGTTGAATTTTGTCAAAGGCCTTTTCTGCATCTATTGAGATAATCATGTGGTTTTTGTCTTTGGCTCTGTTTATATGCTGGATTACATTTATTGATTTGCGTATATTGAACCAGCCTTGCATCCCAGGGATGAAGCCCACTTGATCATGGTGGATAAGCTTTTTGATGTGCTGCTGGATTCAGTTTGCCAGTATTTTATTGAGGATTTTTGCATCAATGTTCATCAAGGATATTGGTCTAAAATTCTCTTTTTTGGTTGTGTCTCTGCCCGGCTTTGGTATCAGAATGATGCTGGCCTCATAAAATGAGTTAGGGAGGATTCTCTCTTTTTCTATTGATTGGAATAGTTTCAGAAGGAATGGTACCAGTTCCTCCTTGTACCTCTGGTAGAATTCGGCTGTGAATCCGTCTGGTCCTGGACTCTTTTTGGTTGGTAAGCTACTGATTATTGCCACAATTTCAGATCCTGTTATTGGTCTATTCAGAGAATCAACTTCTTCCTGGTTTAGTCTTGGGAGAGTGTATGTGTCAAGGAATTTATCCATTTCTTCTAGATTTTCTAGTTTATTCGCATAGAGGTGTTTGTAGTATTCTCTGATGGTAGTTTGTATTTCTGTGGGA
Source organism: Pan paniscus (assembly GCF_029289425.2). NCBI lineage: Eukaryota > Metazoa > Chordata > Mammalia > Primates > Hominidae > Pan > Pan paniscus. Next base: position 43,857,246 of record NC_073272.2, read on the forward strand.
TCAGTGGTGATATTCCCTTTATCATTTTTTATTGCGTCTATTTGATTCTTCTCTTTTTTCTTTATTAGTCTTGCTAGCATTCTATCTATTTTGTTGGTCCTTTCAAAAAACCAGCTCCTGGATTCATTAATTTTTTGAAGGGTTTTTTGTGTCTCTATTTCCTTCAGTTCTGCTCTGATTTTAGTTATTTCTTGCCTTCTGCTAGCTTTTGAATGTGTTTGCTCTTGCTTTTCTTGTTCTTTTAATTTTGAGGTTAGGGTGTCAATTTTGGATCTTTCCTGCTTTCTCTTGTGGGCATTTAGTGCTATAAATTTCCCTCTACACACTGCTTTGAATGCATCCCAGAGATTCTGGTATGTTGTGTCTTCGTTCTCGTTGGTTTCAAAGAACATCTTTATTTCTGCCTTCATTTCGTTATGTACCCAGTAGTCATTCAGGAGCAGGTTGTTCAGTTTCCATGTAGTTGAGCGGTTTTGAGTGAGATTCTTAATCCTGAGTTCTAGTTTGATTGCACTGTGGTCTGAGAGATAGTTTGTTATAATTTCTGTTCTTTTACATTTGCTGAGGAGAGCTTTACTTCCAAGTATGTGGTCAATTTTGGAATAGGTGTGGTGTGGTGCTGAAAAAAATGTATATTCTGTTGATTTGGGGTGGAGAGTTCTGTAGATGTCTATTAGGTCTGCATGGTGCAGAGCTGAGTTCAATTCCTGGGTATCTTGTTGACTTTCTGTCTTGTTGATCTGTCTAATGTTGACAGTGGGGTGTTAAAGTCTCCCATTATTATTGTGTGGGAGTCTAAGTCTCTTTGTAGGTCACTCAGGACTTGCTTTATGAATCTGGGTGCTCCTGTGTTGGGTGCATATATATTTAGGATAGTTAGCTCTTCTTGTTGAATTGATCCCTTTACCATTATGTAATGGCCTTCTTTGTCTCTTTTGATCTTTGTTGGTTTAAAGTCTGTTTCATCAGAGACTAGGATTGCAACCCCTGCCTTTTTTTGTTTTCCATTTGCTTGGTAGATCTTCCTCCATCCTTTTATTTTGAGCCTTGTGTGTCTCTGCATGTGAGATGGGTTTCCTGAATACAGCACACTGATGGGTCTTGACTCTTTGTCCAATTTGCCAGTCTGTGTCTTTTAATTGGAGCATTTAGTCCATTTACATTTAAAGTTAATATTGTTATGTGTGAATTTGATCCTGTCATTATGATGTTAGCTGGTTATTTTGCTCGTTAGTTGATGCAGTTTCTTCCTAGTCTCGATGGTCTTTACATTTTGGCATGATTTTGCAGCGGCTGGTACTGGTTGCTCCTTTCCATGTTTAGCGCTTCCTTCAGGAGCTCTTTTAGGGCAGGCCTGGTGGTGACAAAATCTCTCAGCATTTGCTTGTCTGTAAAGTATTTTATTTCTCCTTCACTTATGAAGCTTAGTTTGGCTGGATATGAAATTCTGGGTTGAAAATTCTTTTCTTTAAGAATGTTGAATATTGGCCCCCACTCTCTTCTGGCTTGTAGGGTTTCTGCCAAGAGATCCGCTGTTAGTCTGATGGGCTTCCCTTTGAGGGTAACCCGACCTTTCTCTCTAGCTGCCCTTAACATTTTTTCCTTCATTTCAACTTTGGTGAATCTGACAATTATGTGTCTTGGAGTTGCTCTTCTCGAGGAGTATCTTTGTGGCATTCTCTGTATTTCCTGAATCTGAACGTTGGCCTGCCTTGCTAGATTGGGGAAGTTCTCCTGGATAATATCCTGCAGAGTGTTTTCCAACTTGGTTCCATTCTCCCTGTCACTTTCAGGTACACCAATCAGACGTAGATTTGGTCTTTTCACATAGTCCCATATTTCTTGGAGGCTTTGTTCATTTCTTTTTATTCTTTTTTCTCTAAACTTCCCTTCTCGCTTCATTTCATTCATTTCATCTTCCATCGCTGATACCCTTTCTTCCAGTTGATCGCATCGGCTCCTGAGGCTTCTGCATTCTTCATGTAGTTCTCGAGCTTTGGTTTTCAGCTCCATCAGCTCCTTTAAGCACTTCTCTCTATTGGTTATTCTAGTTATACATTCTTCTAAATTTTTTTCAAAGTTTTCAACTTCTTTGCCTTTGGTTTGAATGTCCTCCCGTAGCTCAGAGTAATTTGATCGTCTGAAGCCTTCTTCTCTCAGCTCATCAAAGTCATTCTCCCTCCAGCTTTGTTCCGTTGCTGGTGAGGAGCTGCGTTCCTTTGGAGGAGGAGAGGCGCTCTGCTTTTTAGAGTTTCCAGTTTTTCTGTTCTGTTTTTTCCCCATCTTTGTGGTTTTATCTACTTTTGGTCTTTGATGATGGTGATGTACAGATGGGTTTTTGGTGTGGATGTCCTTTCTGTTTGTTAGTTTTCCTTCTAACAGACAGGACCCTCAGCTGCAGGGCTGTTGGAGTACCCTGCCGTGTGAGGTGTCAGTGTGCCCCTGTTGGGGGGTGCCTCCCAGTTAGGCTGCTCGGGGGTCAGGGGTCAGGCACCCACTTGAGGAGGCAGTCTGCCCCTTCTCAGATCTCCAGCTGCGTACTGAGAGAACCACTGCTCTCTTCAAAGCTGTCAGACAGGGACATTTAAGTCTGCAGAGGTTACTGCTGTCTTTTTGTTTGTCTGTGCCCTGCTCCCAGAGGTGGAGCCTACAGAGGCAGGCAGGCCTCCTTGAGCTGTGGTGGGCTCCACCCAGTTCGAGCTTCCCGGCTGCTTTGTTTACCTCAGCAAGCCTGGGCAATGGCGGGCGCCCCTCCCCCAGCCTCGCTGCCGCCTTGCAGTTTGATCTCAGACTGCTGTGCTAGCAATCAGCGAGACTCCGTGGGCGTAGGACCCTCGGAGCCAGGTGCGGGATGTAATCTCGTGGTGCGCCGTTTTTTAAGCCGGTCGGAAAAGCGCAGTATTCGGGTGGGAGTGACCCGATTTTCCAGGTGCTGTCCGTCACCCCTTTCTTTGACTAGGAAAGGGAACTCCCTGACCCCTTGCGCTTCCCGAGTGAGGCAATGCCTCGCCCTGCTTCGGCTCGCGCACGGTGCGCGCACCCACTGACCTGCGCCCACTGTCTGGCACTCCCTAGTGAGATGAACCCGTACCTCAGATGGAAATGCAGAAATCACCCGTCTTCTGCGTCGCTCACGCTGGGAGCTGTAGACTGGAGCTGTTCCTATTCGGCCATCTTGCCTCCTCCCCAGGAAAAAATTTCTTAAAGTTGTTTTCTCCACTTTTCTGGTAAGCAGTGGTTCAAATGTCTTAAGAATTGAGGGAAGTGTCTTTGAGGATATTGCCTGCTTCTGCTTGCTTGATTGAGAGCTACAGTCGCTTAAATTCAGTCCCTACTTTAATGTTACCTTTGTAACCAGGGCAATTATTTTTTTCATTATCTACCTGCAACCTCATGCTTCAGGGAGATGAGGAGGTATAATTCAAAGTGTAGCTGTGGGAGGGGTACATCAAAGCAAAAACCAATAATCAGCATTGATTAGTTTCCTGATTTCCACTGGATAAATTATGTCAAATGTTTCTTCACAAAGAATAGAAAATTATATCAATTTTCGCTCTTTTGTCCCAATTTCCTGTCTATGAAGAAATTCTATTCAAAGAAACTGTCCCTTTAAAATAAGGCATTTGTAGGCTCTGTTTTGTCCTCACCCCCAAATACATGTTTGACTACAAGATGTGATATGGAGGCTGTTTGGATTAATGGATCTTTTCACATCCAGGGACGCTATTTGAATCATACTGTTACAAAGCCAGAGGAGATAAAGTCTTTGGTGGCTCAACTAAGCACCTCTGGTCTGTGTTCTATAATAAATCACACATTGGGGGGCCTGATGCTTTAGCTCGAGGCCCTAGATTTCGATCTGTGCTTGTTTCCTGTTTCCTTTCCCAGCCTTTGTTTTTCCATAAAGGGATAGTGTCAGCTTAAGAAGCAGCTCCACCATTGGCTTATGTGGGGCTGCTCTGTTATGTGTGAGCAGATTTTTGAGCTGTATTTTAGAAGGGTTGGGCTAGGAGCTACAGAGACCTTGAGATTAAACTCAGCTCCACCAGCCACAGTGACAGGAGCAGTGAGGCTGGAGCAAGTTGACTACTACTTTAGATGTTATCCTGTAGCCTGTACAGGGGTGAGCCTTCCAGCCATGAAGTATTCCCTGCTCTCTGGACTTTGGGTTTTAGAATATAGCCATATGCAAGAACTGTATACTGCCAGACAAATACAGAAGCAGGTTAAATTAAAGGGAGATGAGCAAGGCTGGGGTATTATAAAATAGGATTGGCAGAGAACTTCATCTAGAAAGTGCCCTCTCCTCTTTAAGTTGCCCTCTGGTCAGGTCCATGCCTTTGTGTGCATCATGAGTTGGCAAAGGGCCCACCATAGTGCCTGGCACATCGCAAACCCTCAATAAATGTTTGAATGAAGACCCAACACCCAAACAAAGACAAGACACCCAAGACCTGTCTCTAGTTAGAGACCTCATATTTTTATTCCTTTTTTGTTTGGCTAGACTTCTTAAGAATGTCTAGAGAATTATGCTTTGTTTCAACCATTTTTCTTTGAGCATGTTAGGCAAAAGTCAGTTAGGTTAACCCATCACATATGTGCTGGTTTCTGCTTGGTGAGTCAACTGAAATGTTCAAGGAGCTTCTTACAATGCTTCAGACCCAGGAAATGTTACCGACTACTCTGGAACCCTGAGTAGCAGGCAGAATGAGTTTAAGCAGTCAGAGACCCCTGTCATATTAGTGGTTGATTTAATGCTACCAGAATGGTCAAGATGTAGTATGGCTAATTTTTTGAGTCTCAGCCTAGGAAATGGTAGACAGGTAGAGGTGGAGGGTTGGAGAAGAATGGAATAGAGGACTATGGCATCTTAAAACATTTGTGATTGACATAAATGATTATTGGTTAAAAATATAAATGTGTTAGCTGAGTTGAATTTAGATTCCTAGAGGGGGCCAAGAAAGGGTCTGTTTCATTGGTCACATGATCCATCATGATTGTTGAGCAGCTACCATCCTAGATACCCACCACTGTGTAATGTTCTTCCACATTTAGAGAAGAATATGAGGTGTTGCCTTCAAGGAGACAAAAGTGTGTTTTGTCTTACCAACCAGAATCGCAAAGTGTCATTTCGTTGTTGGCAGTAGAGGAAGATAATATGGAGGTATACTATGGCAAATGCCTTGGCACTTATCAATTCTGTACATGTTCTTCCGACTTTCGGCTGCCACCAAATATGACTCTCTGTTTGTGGGTGTTCTCCAACCATGGAGCATGTCAGTGCTAAGTACTTAACATGGTTCAAGAGCAGCCTTCAACCAATAACTGGCGAGCTTTGGTATGTAACACCCAGCTTCTTTTTTTTTTTTTTATTTTTTTTTGAGACGGAGTCTCGCTCTGTTGCCCAGGCTGGAGTGCAGTGGCAGGATCTCGGCTCACTGCAAGTTCCGCCTCCTGGATTCACGCCATTCTCCCGCCTCAGCCTCCGGAGTAGCTGGCACTACAGGCGCCCGCCACCACGCCGGCTAATTTTTTTGTATTTTTAGTAGAGATGGGGTTTCACCATGTTAGCCAGGATGATCTCGATCTCCTGACCTCGTGATCTGCCCGCCTTGGCCTCCCAAAGTGCTGGGATTACAGGCATGAGCCACCGCGCCCGGCCACACCCAGCTTCTTTACCTCTAATTTGGGATAACTCTACAGTGTGTTCAGTAGTGTCCCCAGAGTGATTCAGCTCCAGTTGCTCAGAGTGGTAACCTTTTTGAAAACACTTTTTTTTTTGTTTTTTTAGATTGGCTTCCTTCCCTTGCCTGTCTCATGTGTTTATTTCCCTGTTGATGTTTCCTGGGATCACCTCCCAAATAAACTATTTGCACTTTAACCCTTGTCTCAGGGTTTGCACACTAAGATGTGTGTGTGTACACACATATGTAATTTTATACACACAGACACACACACACACACACACACACACACACACACAGAGTCATGCACCACATAGTGATGTTTTGGACAACAATGAACTACATATATAATAGTGGTCCCATAAGATATAAAGAAGATGAAAAATTATTATTGCTTAGTGACATCTTGATGATCCTGACCCTGTATAGGGCTAGCCTAATGTGTGTGTTTTTGTCTTAGTTTTTATAAAAATGTTTCAAAAGATTTTTTAAATATTAAAAAAACCTTATAGAATAAAGCTATAAAGAAGATACTTTTGTACAGCTGTACAATGTATGTTTGAAGCGAAGTATTATTACAAGACTCAAAAAGTTAAAAAAGTTTATAAAGTAAAAAATTACAGTAAGCTAAGGTTAATTTATTATTGAAAAAAGAAAAATATGTTTTATAAATTTAGTGTAGCCTAAGCATATAGTATCTATAAAGTCTATAGTAGTGGACAGTAATGTCCTAGGCCTTCACACTCACTCACCTGTCTGACTCCCCCAGAGTAACTTCCAGTCCTACAAGCTCCATTCATGGTGAATGCCCTATATAGGTGTGCCATTTTTTATCTTTAATAGCATATTTTTACTGTACTTTTTTCATGTTTAGATATGTTTAGACACATAAATGCTTACCATTGTGTCACAATTGCCTACTGTATTCAGCACAGTAACATGCTGTACAGGTTTGTAGCCTAGAAGCAATAGGCCATACCATATAGCCTAGGTGTATAGAAGGCTCCTTTACCATCTGGAGCCTACTATACACCTAGGTTATACTCTGTGATATTTGCATAACAACAAAATCACCTAACAATGCATTTCTCAGAATGTATCCTTGTCGTTAAGTGATATATGACTATATTTGTGTATATATGTATATATATGTAAATATAGTTAAGTAAATGTGTTTTTGCCACTTATTTAAAAAATAAAAATAGGTGTTGAAGATCTCATGCCAGCACATATAGATTTATCTTATTATTTTTAGTAATTCACAGTATGGCTACATCCTGTGTAACCATAGCATTTCACAGTATGGATGCATCCTATTTTATTAACCATTTCTCAACTGAAGAAAATTTAGTTTTATTTTTCTAGGTTTTTTTCCCTTCTCATTAACGATGAAGCACCAAACTCCTGTTAAGACTCAATTTGCATTGTGTCTATTATGTTGCTAGTACAAAAACAAAACAAAACCACCCCAAACTGAATAAATCCTTCTGGAAGTATATAATAATAAATTTTAGCACATGTGCTTGAGGATCAGGAATGGTTATGGGGATAGTAGAATCATTTGCTAGGGGTGACAGTGGTATCTGCATAACTTATTCCTCTGGGTCCCATGGGAAGACTCCTTTGTTCACTGGGTACCTGTGAGTTCCAAATTCAAGTTCTGAAGGGAAGGGAAAGGTCAACTGTAATTATTTTGGGGATCTAGTAAAGCCAAAAGGCATGGGGTAGGGATTAGGAAACCTGCAAACAGGGTGGCCACTTCATGTTTTGGCAGAGCCAGTGGAGATGAGGTTATGTGGGCTTCTCTGTCTTATCTTTGAAATTCTCCATCTTTGAAAATCTTTGAATTTAAGAGCACCAGATTTGTTTTTTGCCCTTGCTTAAGTAGCTAATTGGAAGGGCCCTTAAAGTGATCACGTGGAGCTACCTTCTCATTTAACATAAGTGGAAACTGAGGCCCAAAGCAATTATGTGATGCCCAAGGTCACATGGTGAGATGATATGTTATATTTAGTTGGGGACATTTATAATCAGGAATGTTCTTAGACTGTATTGAATTGAAGGCATCTTGGCCACCTATGGGAAGATGATTCCAGATGTAAGCTCTCATAAACATTGAAATGGAGTCATCTTCCCTGGAGATTTAAAAAGGAAGAAGATACCACAATGAAATGTTCTATGTGTTTTAGATGCTTTTCCTAGAAACAAGGGGTTAGACTAGATCAATTAATAGATGTTTCTCAAACATCTGCTACAGGCAGAGGGTGCAGAGGAGGTCACACATGGTCTTTGCTCTCCCAAAACTTATGGTCTACTTGGTAGCACAAAGTGTTGTCACCAAATGACTCCTCAGAAGGCTGCAAGCAGAGCCAACTTGTTCATTAGGCAAAACAGACACTGTGACTGGGGCTCGTTATACTTTCAGGAGCCCATGAAAATGGTTTAATTACTTTTAAAATCAGAAAAACAGTGAACTTTTAAGTCAAGGAATATGTTTAAATAAGTACTATTCCAATATTTATCTTTATAACAATGGAATCATACATACATAAAATATAGTTTTAAATATTTTTTTTATAGAGAAAGGGGCCCAAGAAGGCAAGTGTCTAGAGCCACAGATGTCGAAATGTGGCCCTGGCCCCAAGTGGTAAATCCCAAGTGAGGATTAGTTTATTAGTTTGCTGTGGCTGCCATAACAAAGTACCACAAACTGGGTACCTTAAGCAACAGAAATGCATTGTCTCACAGTTCTGGTGACTGGAAGTCTAGGATCAAGATGTCAGCATGATTGATTGCTCCTAAAGGCTGTGAGGGAAAGATCTGTGCAAGCCTCTCTTCTTGGCTTAGAGATGGCTGTCTTCTTCCTGTCTCTTCACATAGTCTTTCCTCTATGCATATCTCTTTTTTCTTTCACATGGCATTCTCTTTAAGGACATCAGTCATATTAGATTGAGGCCCACCCTAATGACCTCATCTTAACTAATTACATCTGCAACTACCCTGTTTCCAAATGAAGTCACATTCTGAGGTACTGAGGTTTAGGATTTCAACATATGAATCTGGGGGAGGAGAATGCAAGTCAACCCATAACAGGTAATGATAGTAATTGCCCAAGAGGGTCAGAACAGGAGGGAAGTGGAGGGCCTGGAAGCTGGAGGACAGAAGAGGGGGACTTGGGTCACTCTCAAAGGATGATATGGGGAGAGGAGGAGAGAAAAGATATCAAGCGTGCAGAAAGATGTGAGAGGGAAACTGCATCAGCAAAGTGTCACAGGTGGAAATGCAGAGCACGAGCTTGGGGGACACTGAGGAGGCCAATTTGTCAGGTACCAGGCAAATAGCAAAGGAAACGTTGGAAAGGGAGCTGTGGTTTTCATCCTGCAAAATCTTAAACACAGGCTAACTGGGAATGCTGCAAGATGCTATGATTTCTGACAGTCTATTCCAGGTTCATTATTGTTTCCTTTTCCTCTTTTGTCTACCCAAACTAACTAGCTCCAGGAGATTTAAGAACCCAAAGGCTCATACTTATTTCAAAAGCTATTGCTTTGTCATACAAATTTCTCATTTGTTTCTCTTCATTTTTGGGCAATATCTTAGCAAGACATCTTTATTCTGTATTTCCATCTACTCATTGAATTTTTTTTCTGGGAATACATGAACTTATTAAAAACAATTGAGGCCCCAAAGTACTGAAAAACAGAGTTGAGTTATCACAGATAATCTTAAAATAGTAATCAGTCCATGTGTGTTATTGCTTAATTGGCACACATTTCCTATATTAAGGGCATGGTAAAAAGGAATAGAAACCTTGGTCTGCCTCGACTTTTCTATAAAACTCAGTCCCTTTGAAAAAACATCTGGGACTAATGTGGATGCTCAAACTGTTAGCTCACACACACCAGAGTTTCATTTACTCTTTCATGATAAAAATTTTCCCCTTATAGTTGCCCAGATCCACACGTATATTATTCAGGATCTGATGTAGCATGGGCACCATTTGTGGCCACATCCTCTGAAAACCACTTCAAGTGGGTTTCCAGAACCTTTAAAAATAGGCTGGGTTCTGGCAAAGCTTATAAGCATAGGAGGGAAAAAGCAACAACCTTAGCATTTTGAAAATAGTTTAAATTTTAGCCATCTCATCCTGCTGTTGCTCCCTTATGGATCTTCTCAGGATATTAGTAGGGCTAATATTCCAAATTTCCTAGTTGTTGTTGTTGTTTTTTAAAACAGATTCAGACTGATCATCTAATATAAATTCCTCAACTACAAAAATCCTGTTTATGTATTGTTCTGATTTCCTAAAAGCACTTAGTTCTGTGTTTTCTCTACTCAGCAAACCAGAGTGTTTTGACCCTCTGTATATGGTGACTGGACCACTCCTTAGCCACTGTTAAGCAGTGGTGTGCATCCCTTCCAGTGGTGACATTAGAATAAGTTGCTTCTAAATGGCTGTAAAACGTGTTGCCATAGCAATGGAGCTTTCCTGGTCAGCTGGAAAGAAAGTTCTTCAGTTCTGCCAGCACTTGGTGTGCCACAGGAAGAATTATCCAGTTGCTTGTTAGAAATGCTCACTCCCAGACCCCACCCATAAGCATTGTGCTTCAGGAAATTTTGGAGGTGAACCTGCATTTATAGCCATCTTTCCAAGTAATGACCATGCTGGTGGCTCACAACCTTATCATCAGAAAGACTGTGTATAGTACCAAGATATGGCCAAAGTTATGCCCCTTAGAGAATGCTGATATTCATCTCCATCGGGTCGTGTTTCGGACTGTCCCCTCCTCCAAGTTCCTGAAGAATCTGCATTCTGCCTTTTTCAGGATCTTTATATGGGAGCATCTGCCATGCATATGCTTTGTATTTACTCTCCAGGCTTTCAGGGTAAGATTCCCCAGCTTCAAAAATAAGGTCATCTGTTAGTAATTCTCTGCTTCAATTGGCAAATGACCTACCTACCAAGGACATGCAGTTGAAATGAGCATGTGAGAAGGTTAAAATTTCCTTCTGCCTGTGACCTTTGGAGATAGCTCATCGTGGTGTGTCCATTTACCTCATCGAGGTAAATGGAGTCCCTGTGAAACCGTTTTGAAAAGACCAGCACATCATCTACGTGAGAAAGCAATTTCTGGGGTCTACACTAATAGGATGTTTGTGAACTTGAGAGTTCTCTTGACCCATTTGGAATCTTAGGTTTTTTAAGGAATACAGATCAAGCATGTTGGTTTATGAGAATGGAAATAATGAATTCTTTGTTGAAAACAGTGACTGGTATCCTTGTAGTGTGTACCATCCACCCTTAGGACTGGAGGATTTTATCTTTATCGATTACTTAGTAGAGTTCCAGAGAGAATGGTGAAACTGGTTTTTTTTTTTTTTTTTTTTTTTTTTGAGACAGGGTCTCACTCTGTCACCCAGGCTGGAGTGTAGTGGCATGGTTGGTGATTAGCTAACTCTGAAGGGGATGAAGTGGATAGTTGGGTGTCGGCATTGACTTAGAGGAGTAGGGAAGACTTCTCAGCTCCTATTATTGTGGAAAACCAATTTCAGCCACCTCAGATGGAGGAATACCTATTTATTTGTTTATTAATTTGTCAACCTCTCAGCTTCTCAAAAGATATCCTTGGTGACCCATTTTCTGTTTAACAATTGCTCACAAATTCAACTGCTTTTATTAGTATTATGCATATATTGAAAGCACCAACCATGTCTCAGGCATTGTGCTAGGTGCTATCTGAAACAGAGATAAAAATAATCCTTTCTGAAAAGTGTTTCAGCTTCATGTTTTCCCCAAATGAGGTGGCTCAAACTGGACTTCACAGGGCATGTAGCAAACATGCCTATTTGGAACCAAAGACCCACACAGAACAGGGCTGGGTGAGTACTTCTTTTTCAGTTCCCAGTGAGGATAGAGAATAACTGACTCTATTTTCCATTTTATGAAGGAGAATAATCCTTCAGAGCTCCAAAGACTCTTGGTAAAATGCTCTCAATCTCAAATCTCTTTTCCAGGCTGAATAAATTCAGACACTTGTGATCTTTCTCTTTTGGTCTGAGTTTTTAACTTTGCAAACCTTTATCATCTTGAAACAAGTAAACGTTGCTGTAAACTGGAAACCAAGGCAGATTTTTTTGCATGGAAAATACATTGCTACTTGGAAATGATTTCAATGGCCACAAAATGCAGGTGGATTGCGGTGTGGAGAAGAAATTGTGTGTGGGCTTTGCAGTCAGACGGATTTAGGTTCAAATCTCATCTTGGCCAATTAGTAGTTACTGGAAATTGGGCATGTTTCTTAATATCTGAGCCTCAGTTTCTTCTGTGTGAGGGCATATTAATAGCTCCTTGAGGGTGTTGTTGTGATGATTAAATGAGACACTCAATATAAAGCACCCGGCATATAAATGTCAGTTTCCTTTCTCAGCTTTTCTGCTACCCAAAATAAGAACATTTAAAGATGGAAACGCATTAAGCGAAGGCTGTACATCAAGAAGAGGAGAGAGTTTTGAGCTTAAATGACCTTGATCTTTGGTTAATGTATGAAGTTATCTCTTGGTTCTGAGCAGATTTCAAATTAGGCTTCTAAAATGTATTGGCTATTACCAGTTTAGCAAAGCCAAATTCTTGGATATTTGCTTTATCTTTCTGCCCACTGAGCACCCCTCCACAAACCCTTTCTTCGAAATGAATATTGTGAAAATAAGATAATTGGTCAAATGCATTCTTTAAAGCTATAATGGAGGACTATGTAGTAATTTTTATTTAGAACTGTGTCTAAGAATCACCTGGAAGCTTTTTAAAGCTGTACATTCTGGCCCCACCTCAGACCTAGTAATTCCCATACGCTGGGCATGGGGAGCTGGCATTAGAATACTACCCTGGTAACCTCAATAATAACCATCACTTTAGGGCAATGTTTAAAAACTTGAGCATGCATCAGAATCACCTGGAGGGCTTGGCACCACTCCCCTTCATCCTCCCAAACCCTGATACTATATGTCAGGGGTGGTGCCCAAAAATGGTATTTCCAACAAGGTAATGCTGATGCCAAAGGTCTGGGCATCACCCTTTGAAGACAACTGATTTAAGGTTTCCTATTATATTAGTAGAGGCTCAATTTGAACTTCAGCAACCTTAAACCACTTACTGTATTTCTGAGCCAAAAGGATAAAGTCTAGGGAAAGCCTAGAAACTGAGTTCAGCAACCCTAAACCATTTACTGTACTTGTGAGTCAAAAGGATAAAGTCTAGGGAAAAAGATTCCAGTACATTAAGAAATAAGCTTTAACAGTAGAGTGAAAGAAAACAATTGGTAGGTTTAAGCACATAGATGGTAAGGTTAAGTGGTAAAATTACTGTCTTCAATAATGTGAATATTTTTGTTTATTTAATAAGACTGACTCCAGTGATTTGCAGAGAAGCTAGACTTCACACCTTACTAGTGAAGGGTGGCTACTCACAACATAGGTTAGCCACCTCTGGAAAGAGGGGACAGACTCTTGGGGCCACATTCTATGATCTCCTGATCAGTTATGGAGATATTAGGCCCATAGTCTGAGATAAATCCACAGGCCCAAGTGCCCTCTTATGGTGGTGGTTTGGGATCAGGTGCCCCTCTGACTTGTGCATTTTTTAAATAGACTTTATTTTTTTAGAGCAGTTTCAGTTATAGAGCAAAATTTAGGGGAGGTTCTAGAGATTTCACATATATTCCCTACCCCAAAACACATGCATAGCCTCCTCCACTATTAACATTCTCCACCAGAGTAGTACAGTGTTATTATTACAATCAATGGACCTACACTGACACACCATTATCACCCAGAGTGCATATAGTCTACATAAGGGTTCTCTCTTGGTGTTATATACTCTATGGGTTTGAACAAATGAATAATGACATGTTTCCATTATTATAGTATCACAGAATTGTTTCACTGCCCTAAAAATCCTCTGTGTTCTGCCTATTCATCCCTCAGTGGAGTTTTTAAGAGTAAAAATGAGAGTCTCAGCACAGCAAATAAAAACAGCAGATTTTCTGTTCTGCTCCCAGAAAAAGCAGAAAAGAGTATATAGGAAGCAATATTTTGAATTATGAGAAGAGTAAAACAATGTATAGTTTTATTTTTTGATGTTTTAATCATATGTTTGGAAGTCCACAACCTGAGCCTTCCAGCATCAGTCAAATAGAAATGTGATTCCCAAGGTTGCAGTGTCTGCAGGAGTATTAGGCTTCTTTGTGTAAAATATCATCTTACCATTTGGGAAAGATCCTTAAACAATTCCTCAAAATATGGATTTTTAATAGAGCTTGAAAGACAAAGTTATAATTTTCACATTGATGAAAAATAAGAGGATAAAGTTTTCAGAACACATTTAAAGAAGCGGATGGAATTGTGGGTGCTGTTAAAAAAAACATGAAAATAATCAAAGAATCTGGGGGCTGGTGTTCTACTATCTCACAGGAAATGAATGTATGAATATATGAAGGCTAGCAGAGTCTGAAAATTATATAGTTTGGTCAATTTGATTATCAGTGGGTGGATTATTCAGCTTGTTGATTATCTGCAACAAAATTTTAATCCCAGTATGGCTTCTTCAGCTTGCTTTGCCTGTAATTAGTTAGCATGTGCTTGGGGAATGCCAACCAACTCTAATATTAGCTCCAGGAAAACATAATCACCAAGGTAAATCTGCAGCTGCTGCAAGAATGAATGTGTCCCAAACTAGATGCCACTGGGTTTTATACTGGATGTGGTTTTGGATTATTCATGCTATAAAAATGCAGATAATCATGAGTGGTGTGAAATTTTTCTCTTCCAGCATGTGGGACTTTCTTTTGGTCATCTTCTTATAGTCCTGCTTTCTAGTGAGCTACCTTTCTGCTCAGCATCCACCCAGGCTTCCTGAGCTCAGAGATAGAGAGCTTGGATTCATGTTGCAAGTATGTGTTCCTATGGCTCATGCCTGTGATGGAACAACCGTGAACCACATTGGGCTTCCCCTACCACAGTTATTGCTAGTTGCTACTGTCAATTTCAGGCGAGGTCTCCGAATGCCCCTTATGGATCTCAGGCAAAGACGACTCTGTCCCCAGGAAAGTATGTACATGTGAGTGAGCAGAAGGCAGTACTGGAGGGTGATAATGAGTTGAAGTTTAGCTATAAATAGAAATGTATTTTTCAGAAGAACAACTGTAAATTGAAATTCCTCAGGAAAACAAACAACGCAAACTTTCCTAAGGGCTCCTTTTGCCATCAGTTAGGATTAGGTTCGGCTGCATACGACAAAGCACCCAAAATAACAAAGCCTAAAAAAATCTGAGTAAAAAGAAGTGTAAACTCCATTCTGTCTTCTGTAGAAGGCAGTTTTACAATGTTATCATAGTCACAGGCTTCTGCCGTCTTGATGCTCAGCCATGCTCAGCGGGTGGTTTTCATCAAGATGGTTGCTCAGGCTCCGGTCACTGTTTCCACCCTTTAGCTGGCAGAAAAATGGAAGAGTCAAAGAAGGACATGTCCATTCCCTATAAAGACCCTTCCTGGAAGTTGCCCGGGCCTTTCTTCAGCTTCCATCGTATTGACCAGAAGACTTAGTCACGTGATCACATCTAGCTACAAGTGAAGCTGAGAAGACTTTATTCTGGGTGGCCCTGTATAGTTAAGTATAGCTGAAAATGGAGGATTCGGTTACCAAGAAGAGGAGAATGGTTTTCAAGAGATAATTGGCTGTCTTTGTCACAGACTGCTTACCTTTCATTAAGGGCAAAGCAAACAGACCTCTGGCAGGGATGGTATTAGATTATATTACAGGTTGTCCTTACGTTTCAGAGGAAGGAAAAACCTGTTCTCTTTCATTGTCTCTATGTCCCTTCACTTCTTCTGCCCTCTTTTCCCAGTGCCCTGACCTCCAGGGGCAATTATAGGCCTGACAGCTTTGTAGGACTTATCAGGAAAAACTGTGAGTCTTCAAAATAGAAAAAAAACTGAGTGTCCTGTCTAGTATACCTTTCATGGTTATCTCCACCATTCACTGTCTTTGAGCTTTTTCACAACCCTGTGGGTTGTAGAAAAGTCATAATAATGCAAATTATTTTTGCCCATAGAAATGCAAATTAGTTGTGTCTGGTGGAATGCAATTGATTTTTGACTCATTTTGCATCTATTTGCAATTTTATTTCAGCATTCCTTATTTGCCTATGCATGTGTGGTGCTTTGAATTCTCCTTTGGACAAGTTGCAACATCTTACTGGTTCCCTCATTAATTAGCAAGTTAAATAAAATATTTGACATGTGTTCATTCTATAAAAGAGTTATATCTTCTTTAAAAAATTGTCCTTTATCAGAATCTTGAGTCTGATTCTGTGCCTGGTGTCTTGGTATACTCTGATGTTCTTGATCCTCTTCACTCCATCAAATCTATCATCTCAGTGTCTTTCATGTACTCTGTCATACTTTTAGAAAACAACTTAAAACATAACGTCAGTAATAATAGTAATGACAGTATCATTTACTTAGTGCTAATTAGTCAGACCCCATACATACCCAACCCATTTAACTTTCCTCAGTCCACCCTGCAGAGATGAGTACTATTATAATAACCACTTTATAGGTGTGAAACTGAGCTTGGAGTAGTTTGATATCTTTCCCAAACTCACACAGCTGGAAGATGGCAGAGACTGGATCTGAGCTCAGGTCAAACTCTAAACCAATATCCATTTCCCAATTTCCTGAGCTTGAGAGTTAATGGCCTGAAGTGGTCACTGTTGCTACCTCTTTCAAAGATACTTGCACATTAACAGAGAATACTCAAAGAAATGAATTCCCGATAGTGGGATTTCAGACTTTTTTGGTGTGTTGGTGCTGAGATGCTTCCTCAGGTGGCAGTTTCAATCATCAGATAGATTGTTCTCTGCCTATTCAATTTATTAACAAAACTCACTTTACTCAGGGAGCGATGACTACTGGGGATGGCAGAAAGAGCCCTGGGGGCTGGAGACCTGACTTCTAGTCCCAACTTTGCTACTGACTAGCTACAGGACATATCCTAATAGGACCATGAAAGTCTTCATTACTCATTTCACAGATGAAAAAACTGAGGACCAAAGGAGAATTTCTGACTTGCAGAGATCTGTTCACTAAAACAGCACATGGCACGGTAAGGATTTATATGGCAGTGACGAGAATGCAAGGGGAGACAGTCAAGAAAGTTGAAAGTGTCTGATTTTGACTTGAAAGACTTGGGTTAGAGGCTGACTCTGCTGTGTGATGTTGGATAAGTTACTTTGGCTTTTTTCACCCAACAGATCTCATCTTTTAAAGTCAGGGATATATGGTTTCTAGGATCTTTCTAGCACTAAATGTCTTTTTAAAAAATGTACAAATTTATGGTGTACATGTGAAATTTTGTTACATATATATAATGTGTGTAGTGATCAAGTCAGGGTATTTAGAGTGTCTACCACTTGAGTATAATACATTTTTGTTAAGTATAGTCACCCTATTCTGCTATCAAACATTGGATTTATTCCTTCTATCTTACTCTATGTTTATGCACTTTAACTTACTTCTCTTCTTCCTGTCCCCTTCCCCCTACTCACCCTTTCTGGTCTCTGTTATCTCTCTTTATACTCTCCACCTCCATGTGACTAAATTTATTAGCACCCACATATATGTGAGAACATGTGATGTTTGTCTTTTTATGCCTGGCTTATTTAATGTAATGATCTCCAGTTCCATCCATGTTGCTGCAAATGACATGATTTTATTATTCTTTATGGCCAAATAGTATTCCATTGTGCATATATATATATCACATTTTCCTTCTCCATTCATCAATTGATTAACATTTAGATTGATTTCATGTGTTTGCTATTGTGAAGAGTGCTGCAATAAACATGTGAGTGCAGGTGTACCTTTGATATATTGATTTCTTTTCTATCAAGTGGAGTAGATATCCAGTAGTGGGGTTGCTAGATAGAATGGTAATTCTATTTGTAATTGTATGAGAAATCTCCATACTGTTTTCCATAATTGCTGTACTCGTTTACATTTCCACCAACAGTGCATAGGAGTTCCCTTTTCTCTGCATCTGTTATTTTTAATAATAGCCATTCAATAATAGCCATTCTGACTAGGGTAAGATAATATCTCATTGTGGTGTTGGTTTGCATTTCCCTGATGATTAGTGATGTTTAGAATTTTTTCATATACCTGTTGGTCATTTGTATGTTTCCTTTTGAGAAATGTCTATTCATGTTATTTGCCTACTTTTTAATGGGATTACTTGCTTTTTTCCTGTTGAGTTGCTGGAGTTCCTTGTATATTCTGAATATTAGTCCCCTGTCAGGTGATTAGTTTGCAAATATTTTCTCCCATTTAACAGGTTGTCTCTTCACACTGTTGATTATATATTTTGCTGTGCAGAAGCTTTTTAGTTTAATTAAGTCCCATTTGTCTATTTTTGTTTTTGTCGCCTGTGCTTTTGAGATTTTAATCACAAATTCTTTGCCTAGACCAATATCCAAGAGAGTTTTCCCTAGATTTTCTTCTAGTATTTTTATGGTTTCAGGTCTTACATTTAAGTGTTTAATCCATTTTGAGTTAATTTTTGTGTATGGTGAGAGATAGGGGTCCAGTTTCATTCTTCTGCGAGTGCTTTCCAATATTTTCAGCACCGTTTTTTGAAGAGGGTGGCCTTTCCCCAACGTAAGTTCTTGTTGGCTTTGTCAAAGATCAGTTGGCTCTAAATATGTGTCATTATTTCTGGGTTCTGTATTATGAGTCATTAATCTTTGTGTGTATTTCCATAACAACATCATGCTATTTAGGTTGCTATCATCCTGTAAGATATTTTGAAGTCAGGTGATGTGATGCTCTAACTTTGTCCTGTTTTGCTCAGGATTGCTTTGGTTATTTGGGCTCTTTTTGGTTGCATATGAATTTTAGGATTGTTTTTTCTAATTCCTTCTATGAAGACTCACATTAGCATTTTGATAGGGATTGTACTGAATTTGTAGATTGCTTTGGCAATATGGTCATTTTAATGATATTAATTTTTTTTATATCCAAGAGCATGGGATGTTTTTCTATCTCTTTGTGTCATCTTCAATTTCTTTCATCAGTGTTTTGTAGTTTTCCTTGTAGAAATCTTTAATCTCCTTGGTTAAGTATATTCCTAGGTATTTTTCTGTAGCTATTATAAATGGGCTTGCCTTCTTGATTTCTCTCTCAGTTAGATCATTTTTAGTGTACAGAAACACTACTGATGTTTGTATGTTTATTTTTTTGTATCCTTCAACTTTACCAAATTCATTTATCACATCTAAGAGTTTTTTGGTGGAGTCTTTAGGTTTTTCTAGATGTAAGATTATGTCATCTGCAAAAAGGTACAATTTGTTTTTCTCTTTTCCAATTTGGATGGTTTTTATTTCTTTCTCTTCCCTGATTGCTCTAGTTAGGACTAGAGTACTACATTGAATAGAAATGGTGAAAATGGGCATCCTTGTCTTGTTCCGTTCTTAGATGAAAGGCTTTCAGCTTTTCCCCATTCAGTATAACATTAGCTGTGGTTTTGTTGTATGTGGACTTTATTATTTTGAGATATGCTCCTTCTATGCCTAGTTTGTTGAGAGTTTTTATCATAAATGGATGTTGAATTTTATCAAATGTTTTTTCTCCATCTATTGAGATGATCATATGATTTTTGTCCTTCATTTTGTTGATGTGATGTATCACATTTATTGATTTGCATATGTTGAACCATCCTTGCTTCCCTGGGATAAATCTCAGTTGATCATGGTGTATTATCTTTTTGTTGTGCTGTTGAATTCGGTTCGCTAGTATTCTGTTGAGGATTTTTGTGTCCGTGTTCATCAGGAATATTGGTCTATAGTTGTTTTTTTTTTTTTTTCTTCCCATATCCTTGCCTGGTTTTGGTATCAGGGTGATGCTGGCCTCATAGAATTAGTAAGAGAGAATTCCCTCCTTTTCAATGTTTTGGAATTATTTCAGAAGAGTTGGTTTTAGTTCTTCTTTGTATGTTTGGTAGAATTCAGTAGTAGAAGTTGGTAGAAGCCATGTGGTCCTAAACATTTCTTTGTTGGGAGACTTTTTATTACTGATTCAATCTCATTACTCATTATTGGTCTGTTTAGGTTTTCTATCTTTTCCTGATTCAATCTTGGTAGGTTGAATGTGTCCGGGAATTTATCCATTCTCTCTAGGTTTTTCAATTTGTTAGTATATAGTTGTTCATAATTGTCTCTGATAATATTTTATATTTCTGTGGTATCCATTGTAATGTCTTTTTTCATTTCTGATTTTATTTATTTGCATCTTCTCTCCTTTTTTTCTTGTTTTAGTCTAACTCGTGTTTTATCAATTTTGTTTATCTTTTCAAAGAACAAACTTTTCATTTCTTTGACCCCTTTGTGTTTTTTTAGTCTCTAGTTCATTGAGTTCTGCTTTGATCTTTACTATTTCTTTTCTTCTGCTAATTTGGGATTTGGTTTGTTCTTGCTTTTCTAGTTCCTTGAGGTACATTGTTAGATTATTAATTTGTAATCTTCTTTTTTGATGTAGATGTTTCATACTATAAATGTCCTTTTCAGCACTGCTTTTGCTATATCCCCGAGACTGATATGTTGTGTTTCTATTTTCATTTGTTTCAAGAAATATTTTGATTTTTGTCTTAAGTTCTTTTATGACCCAATGGTCATTCAGAAGCATGTTGTTAATTTCCATGTTTTTGTATAGTTTCTAAAGTTCCTCTTGATATAATTTCTAGTTTTATTCCATTGTGGTCTCAGAATATACTTGATATGATTTCAAGTTTTTTTTTTTTTACCATTCATTCTTTTTTTTCTGTTTTTTTTTTTTATTATACTTTAAGTTTTAGGGTACATGTGCACAACGTGCAGGTTAGTTACATATGTATACATGTGCCATGTTGGTGTGCTGCACCCCGTAACTCACCATTTAACATTAGGTATATCTCCAAATGCTATCCCTCCCCCATCCTCCCACCCCACAACAGGCCCTGGTATGTGATGTTCCCCTTCCTGTGTCCATGTGTTCTTATTGCTCAATTCCCACCTATAAGTTTTAAAAATTTGTTGAGACTTGTTTTGTCACATAACATATGGTCTATCCTGGAAAATGTTTCATGTGCTGATGAAAATAATGTATATTCTGTAGTTGTTGGAGAGAATGTTCCATAAATGTCTGTCAGGTCTATTTCATCTATACTCCAGTTTAAATGTGATGTTTCTTTGTTGATTTTCTGTCTAGATCTTTCTAATGCTGAGAGTGGGGTGTGAAAGTTCCCCACTATTATTGTGTTGCTGTGTGCATTTCTCTCTGTCTTAAGAGCTAGTAATATTTGCTTTATGAATCTGGGTGCTCCTGTGTTGGGTACATATACATTTAGAATTGTTATATCCTCTTTCTGGATTGATCCCTTTATAATGACTTTCTTTGTCTTTTTTATTTTATTTTTTTAACCGTTCTTGACTTAAAGTCTGTTTTATCTGATGTAGCTACTCCTGCTTGCTTTTGGTTTCTGTTTGTATGGGACATCTTTTTTTCCATCCCTTTACTTTCAGTCTATGTGTGTCTTTTCTGGTATGATGAGTTTCTTGTAAACAGCATATAGTTGGATTATGCTTTTTAAAAATCCATTCAGCCATTCTATATCTCTTAAGTGGAGAATGTAATCTGTTTACATTCAGGGCTATTATTGATATGTGATGTTTTGTTCCTGTCATATTATTAATTGTTTTCTGGTTGTTTCATATATTCTTTGTTTATTTCTTTTTCTTTTATCATTTGTTGTGGTCTGGTGGATTTCTGTAGTGATACTATTTGAGTTCATTCTCTTCCTCCTTTGTGTGATTGTTTTATCAGTGAGTTTTATACTTTGTGTGTTTCGTGATGGTAAATGTCATCATTGTGCTTGCAAGTTTAGGACTGTCTTGAGCATTTCTTGTAGGGCCAGTCTAGTGGTAATGGGTTCCCTCAGCATTTGCTTGTCTGGGAAATACTTCATTTCTCCTTCATTTATGAAGGATCATTTTGTTGGATATACTATTCTTGCCCAACAGTTTACTTCTTTCTGCACTTTGAATGTATGTATCATCCTATTCTCTTTTCTCCTGTAAGATTTCTTCTGAGAAATCTGCTGTTTGTCTGATGGGGTTTCCATTATAAGTAACTAGGCATTTATCTCTTGCCATTTTTTTGATTTCCTCTTTATGTTTCATTTTAGACAATCTGATTATAATGTGCCATGGGGAAGGGCTTTTTGCATTACATCTGCCTGGGAATCATTGAGCCTCCTATATTTGAATGTCTAAATCTTTTGCTAGACCTAGGAAGTTTTTATCTTTTACTTCATTAAGTAGATTTTCTAATCCTTTCATTTCCTCTTTGCCCTCAGCGATACAGAATTCCTATATTTAGTTGCTTTGTGCTGTCCCAAATGCCATGAAGCCTTTGCTCATTTTTAAGTTACTTTTTTTAAAAAAAATTTGTCTGACTGTGTTATTTCAAAAGATCTGTCTTCAAGTTCTGAGATTATCTTTTTTCTGCCTGATCTAGCCTTTTGCTGAGGCTTTCAAATGTATTTTGTATTTTCTTCAATGAATTCTTTAGTTGGGAGGCTGAGGCCAGCAGATCACCTGAGGTCGGGAGCTCGAGACCAGCCTGACCATCATGGAGAAACCCTGTCTCTACTAAAAATACAAAATTAGCTGGGTGTGGTGGTGTGTGCCTGAATTCCCAGCTACTCAGGAGGCTGAGGCAGGAGAATCGCTTGGACCCAGGAGGCAGAGGTTGTGGTGAGCCAAGATCGTGCCGTTGTACTCCAGCCTAGGCAACAAGAGTGAAACTCTATCTCAAAAAAAAAAAAAATTCTATTTGTTCTTTTAAAAAAAATCTATCTCTTTAGTAAATTTCTCATTCATATCTTGAATTGTGTTTTTCTGATTTCTTTGTATTTTTTTCAGAATTCTATGTTATCTCACTGAGATTCTTTAAAATCAATATTTTAAATTCTTCATTTGGAATTTGGAATATTTCTGCTTGATTAACACATATTGCTGGAGAATTATTATGTTTCCTTGGAGGTGTCATATTTCCTTGCTTTTCATGTTTCTTGTGTCCTTACACTGATATCTGTGCATGTAGTGTAACAGTCACTTCTTCCTATTTTTGAATTTGCTTTCATAGGGGAGGACTTTTTTCTGAAGATATACCTGTGGTGTTGGTTTGGTTGGATCCTTTGGCTTTGATTCCGGGTGTACACAGCAGCATAGTCTTCATATGGTTTCTTTGGTTGTAACAAGTGTTAGTGCTTTCTGTGATTTACTTGGAGGGTTAGGGTGAAGTTATTACTGAAGGTTGTGGTGAAGTCATATTGGGTATTGGGAGGTCAGGTAGGCCAATCTTCAGGCTCCAGTGGTAGCAGTCATGGGCTGATCACGCATGTCTTTGTGCACCAGGGTGCCGTAGAATGGCACTTGTATTGGTGGTTACTGGTGGGTCAATTATTGGGCCTTCAGGTGGCTTGCTCATATGCCACTAGTGGCAGTACTGGGCTGGGTGGGTGAGTGGGTTCTTGGGTCCCTGGACAGTTGGTGTGCTGTGGGTGATGGTAGTAAAGTCCCCCACAAATAAATTTTTGGAGGGAGGAGCTTCTGAACATGTTGGTATGTCATAGAGCTTGGGGTCTTACGGAAGTGCCAAGTCTTCAAAACTATGGTGATAATTAAGCATAACTTCTAAATGTGGTTTTAGCCATAGCAAATTAAAACATTCGAAAAGTTATTTGATGGGATTCATTAGCTAGGAAGGTAATAGTTGGCTTCATCTCTAAAATGAAATTAATAATACCTGCCTTGCAAAGGTGTGGAAAGGGTTAAATGAGATAATGCATGCAAGACATCCAGAACTTTACTGGGTACATATTGAGCAGGCAAAACATCTAGAACCCTGCTGGGCGCACATTGGGCACATGCAAAGATTATCTGATGTTACTATTAATACTGTTGTTGTCAGTACTACTATTCAGACCTCTTGAAAGAAATTTGCTAATGGTATCTATCAATGAGGCTGCCTTTGCCAATAGGCATTCAATTTCAGCACTTTGTATCAATACAATAGCCCCATGACTATAGCTCACTTATCTCTAATTTAAAATAAAATAAAATTCCTCTGGAGGAAAACAACCACCTAATAGCATAGAGAATACAAACACAATCATCGACTTGGGCAAGAAGTGCATCTGTCTCTTTAATTTAAGCTGTTGGATTTGATGGAGTGTTTTCAGCCTGCGGGACTTCACAGGATCATAGGGATTTTTAAAAACTACTTTCTTTTTTAGCATAAAGCTAATACATTTGCACAATAAATATTTCAAGCAGAATAAGACTATATAAAAGGAAAACTGCTATGTAAACTATTTTTTCTTTAACCCCCATCACATCAGTCAAATAACCCTGTTAGCCATTTTCAGAATACTTCTACAAATTTTTGATGCATATATAGGTATATTTATCTCATCTTTTTTGAAATAACATAAATAGGATCACATTGCTTTGTACCTTGCTTTTCTTCTCTTAATAATGTATCTTGGAGATTATTCTAGATTAGCACATCTTTACCCTTTTTTTTTTTGTAGCAATGACATAGTACTCCAGGTATGGATACATGATTATTTACTAAATCTGCCTCTTTCAGATGGTTACTTGGGTTATTTTCCCTTTTTCT
Organism: Pan paniscus; assembly: GCF_029289425.2. Classification (NCBI taxonomy): domain Eukaryota; kingdom Metazoa; phylum Chordata; class Mammalia; order Primates; family Hominidae; genus Pan; species Pan paniscus. Next base: position 43,881,698 of record NC_073272.2, read on the forward strand.
CTATTACAATCCACAGTAAACAGCCCTATAAGGTATTTGAATAGTTGTGGGAATATCACTAGGGTTGTGCATGGACACATGATTGGGCTGCCCATTATTATGAGATGGATTGGGGACTTAGAGGACTGTTACTCTTTCCTACAATGTTTATGCCTTGATTGAAAGCAGTGACTAATGGAGGGACTATTTGAGATCACTTCAGCCCTCTTATTCATATGCAAATATTTATCAGGCTCTTCCCAGAGCTGGTTATCTTGTTAAGCTAGTATGGGTCACGATGTTATAGTAAAACAAACTAAAAGATTTGAATAGACTTTTGGAAACTCAAAAGTGGTATACAGGTGACCAATCCTGTTCTGACTAGCATTATGGTATTGGTTACTAGGATGTGTCACTGATGTGGGGTTCACCGAAGCCCAAAACTGAGTCCTCTTTGCTTTATTTCTCTCCTTCAACCTTCTTATCAATCATTTATCAAATTATTAAATATGTTTGATTTGGCTTTCATAGTTGGTGCAATTCCATCTCTTCTCTTTCCCACTACCTTCTTTCAATATGCCATCACATCTGCTATTTGTGCTGGGCACTGTGTTAGGAGGCTTAGGTACATTTTCTCAGGTAATCCTCTCAATAGCTCTGTGAAGTAGGGACCGCTCTCCCTCTTTTACAAGATGATGAGGAGGAAACTGGAATTCAGAGAGATTAAGAGATATGTCCAAGATCACACTGCTTGTATTTAGTGACCTGGGATTGAAACCTAGATCTAATCAATCCCAAAGGCTATGTCCTTCATTCTATATCAGCTGCCTGCTAATTGGTCTCTGTTCAGACCTATTTTTCCTCTCTAGTTCATTCTGCAGGCCACTGCTAGATTAGGCTGAATAAGATAGCTCTTAAACACAATACTTTTCTATTCAAAGGTCTACAAAGATGTACTTCCCAAAGACCTGTTAATTTTATCAATGAAATGGACATGTTAACCTGGAATTTAAAGCAGTATGAACTAGGGACCCTACTTAAATTTCCAGGAAAATCGTCTCCGTATCTTTACCTCTCTGTAGTTGCAGGGGAAACAGTTTATGTGAGAGAGTCAGAAGGAAATCTTTGGCGTCAGACAGACCTGGGTTCCTTCCCACTCTACCACTTATTAGCATGTGTGACATCCAGCCAGTGAGGTAACCTTTCTAAGCCTCCATTTCCTCTTCTATAAAATGGGGATAACATACTTACATCATCTTAAATCCTTACACCACACTAATTATATAAAGGGCCAGGGAGCTATTGTTACATATATTCTGTTCCTACCCCATTACTCTGTACTGACTGGATCGCCAGTGGCAGCTATTTGAATGAATGAATTGAATGAAAGATTTGATAGGTGGAATAAACTGGGCCAGGCAGACTTTGGCAAGGGACCAGTTTGAGAACCTTGAGATAATGTGTGTTATGTGCATGGGTAACTGTGATGAGGAGAAAGATGTGAAAAGGAAGGGAGTCCCTGAGAAGACACATTTTCGAACAGAAAATCTGTAAATGATTGTGCTTGATTGATCCCCAGTGGAGAGTCAGGAAAGTCTAAGAAAAAGGCATTTATATACTTGGCTCCTCCTTTCCATCAGACTGTACTTGGGATAATTGTTTTTTAACTCTTCAGCTGAGTAAACTGAGGCACAACTTACATTCTACAATTCCCACAACACAGAACACGCGTGGCTAAATTCTTAACATTACAGGGTACTAGAGTTTGATATTCTCAAGAGGAAAAGTATATTAAAGGCGTGCTACTATTTAGAGAATTTTGATTGATGTTCACTGTAGTTCCTTTGCATTCTCTGAAGGCCTTTATTTGCCCACTCCATAAAGGTAGGGTCCACTAACATTAAACATAAACATGTTTGCCGTAGGTAGATTGACCATTTAAAAGCCACCTGGCTGGGGATTTGATGCTTCACAAGAGTGGGGAAGAAATGAAAACAAAAACAAAACCAAGCAAAAACCTTAGGGAAATACATTTCTAGTAATGTGAAATTGTGAATTGTTCTTTGTGTTATTATTTCACAGCTGGATCAGTTCAATGTTTGCAAAAATTGAAGTTACTCTACGTCACTTTTTAAGATTTCTGACTGTGGGATTCATAGTTGAAAATGCAGTGAAAGGTGATGTGGCTGCAGGAAACAAAATTAAGGTATAAAACAATAAAATGGTAAGAGTGATCATCAAATATACAGCATGTTCAAATGCAAATGGTATTTCAGAAATAAGTAGACTTAAAAATATGAGGAATAAAACAGGTCTGTGCAGAAAAGTAAAATAAAAGCACAAAGACAGTGATAAAATAGATCTGTTCATTTAACATCTACTGGTATAAATGTTTGCTTCTATGCATAATTTAGATACAAAAGCATAATATATTTTGTTCAATCTTGGAAGAAAACCAAATGACATTAGGGTTCTACCTAAGGAAGAATTGCAGGGGTATCAGAAGAGTTGGTCTGGAACTCACCCCCACATGGTAACACTTGCAGGTGGATGCATAAGGCTGACCTGGGCAGAGATGTGTGTATATAGGAGGGGAAGGAGATGAGAGGAGTTTAGACCACCCCAGGGGAAGTGCTGGTGGGAACCCAGAAGGGGAGTGTGTCAAGGGAGGGAAGAAAAGAAGGAGTTTTGGTTTGGATGATAGATATATGTATAATACATGCCTGGGGTTTTGAGAGCATCTGGGAAGTCCTGCAGATGTAGTGTTTTTCTCATTTATAAATAATTGAAGGTTGGAAGTTTTGCATTTCCTCTACTTCACTGTTTATATGCAGTGGTTCTCAACTTTAGCTGTACATTAGAATCACTTGAGAAGCTTTTATAAAATAGCTTGCCTAGGTGTTAATACAGACCATTTAAATCAGAATTTCTGGGGAGTAGAATCTGGGCATCTCTGTGTGTGTGTGTGTGTGTCTTTTTAAGCTTCTCAGGTGATGCTGATGTACAATGAGGTTTAATTACTGGCACAGGAGTATTGCTGTAAGTGGAGTGCTTGAGACTGCAGTTGAGATCCAAGCCAGCAACCCGCTTTTGGTACTTCAGGGTTTCTGGTGGCCATACAGACGAGAAGGTCTTTAGGTCACAGCTGTATGTGGATTTTGGTGACCCAAGTAGGAATCCTGGTACCACCACTTGCTACATGTGAGGCCTTAAGCAACTTGCTTACTTATCTGAGCCTCAGTTTTTGTACCTGTAAGTTGGAGATAATATTAATTTAATAGGATGATTGAAAGGATTAAGTGATAGAATGTATGTATTAATAAATGATCTGGTACAAGCCACCATTTATTCAACACCTTCCACATGTTCACTGGGCTCTGCCTCACAAGGAACCAGTGAAGATGTTTCAGACACTCATCAGGTCTGCAGATACAAAACTGGGAGATAGAGCTGATATAAGAGATATTAGAATCAAGATTCAAAAAGATTTTGATCAGCCGGAAGGATGGTCAACCCTTGCAAAATAAGTACAGGGATTTGAACTTAAAATTTAATAAAAATAAGTATAGAGCCACGATTTATACCAGGACAGGATATGAGAGTAGTTCCTGTGCAAAAGGTCTGCGAGTTTCACAAACAGATTTAATAAGAAGTAGCTATTATTGTTCAGAAAGCTGAAGTGATTGGAGGTTGAATGAAGAGAAGTGTGTGTGGGATGCAGGTATCATGTAGCCACAGACTCTATGGGCCCTGCTCTAGATTGACTCTCATTTTCTTAAGGGTCATTTATTCATTAACAAACATTAAAGACCTACTACGAGCAGGGCCCTGTTCTAGGCTCTGGGGATATAACATTCTTATCCCCGTGGAGCTTAAATTCTATGGGGGTGGGGTGGGGAGACAATACACAAATAAATAAGTTATAAGAGCAATTAGAGATAAGAGCTATGGAAAAAAATAAACAGAGAAGGAGGGAAGACAGTGCCATAAGTAGAAGGGGCTGTTTGCAATTTTAGATAGATCAACCATAGAGGGCTTCACTGAGAAGATAACATTTGGGCAAAACTTGAGGGCAGTAAAAAAGATAAGTGGATATTTGAGGGGGAAGAGCACTCCAGATAGAGGGAACTGCAAGTACAAAGATCTTGATGTAGGATGTGCTTATCTAATTAAAGAAAAATGAAAGAAGCCCTAATCGGAATACTGTGTTCAATCCTAGGCCTCATCCTTACTGTTCTTAGCTGAGTATAAAAGGAAAATATTTGGAAAGAAAGCATTTGAAAAATATAAACAATTTAAAGACAGTATAAATCATCTACTATTCAAGTATTCTTGGTATTTTGGCATATATTCTTCCAGCTTGTGAGTAGACTGATATGCAGAAATAGCAGAAAATAGTGTAGGTGAATTGAGATTTAGGTTTTAGGAGCTCTCCAGGGGTCTGTTTCTAGTTCTGGTGACTTCATTCTGCATTCCTATCATGTGGTATCCAAATGTGAACCTCAACATAATTTCAAATTACTACGGATCAAATCTAGCCTTTGAGTTGTTTCCAAATAGTGGAAATCCTTTACATTCAAGGATTTACAGTTTTTAAACTCTTTGCTACTTTGGCAGGTGACAAATGCCCTTTACTTTCAGGTTTCATTACCGTTGGCATTGAGCATTCATTTCTATGTTTATTGACCTTTGCAATTCTTCTTCTGTGGCGTTCCTGCTTACCAATAACCCTTTACACAATGTGGTGCCTAAACTAGAGTATTTCTAGAGGATGCTGAGCTGAATGGCAGAGACCCTATCATTTTATTCAAGGTTGTAACATTGAATGGTAGATAGTTACCAAAAATGGCTGCAACCATTCCTCCTATCCCACATGCTCTTTTGCAATGTGACATTGCCTATCCTCCTACCAAAAGGTAAACTCCATTTTCCCTCCCTTGAATTTTTTTTTTTTTTTTTTTTTTTTTTTTTTTTTTTTTTTTGAGACGGGAGTCTCGCTCTGTCGCCCAGGCTGGAGTGCAGTGACGCGATCTCCGCTCACTGCAAGCTCCGCCTCCCGGGTTCACGCCATTCTCCTGCCTCAGCCCCCGAGTAGCTGGGACTACGGGCGCCCGTCACCACGCCCGGCTAATTTTTTGTATTTTTAGTAGAGACGGGGTTTCACCGTGTTCGTCAGGATGGTCTCGATCTCTGACTTCGTGATCCACCCGCCTCGGCCTTCCAAAGTGCTGGGATTACAGGCGTGAGCCACCGCGTCCGGCCCCCTCCCTTGAATTTTGGCTGGCCTTGTGATTTACTTTGATCAATAGAATGTGGCAGAAGTGATACTGTGACCGCAAGAACTTACAAGGTTAAATTAATGGCACAGTTTTGTTTCCCACCTTAGACTAGACATTCCAATTTTTGAATTGCAACTTTGGTGATGCAAAGTAAGGATAGGATTATTTTACCTCAGAGTAAGCAGAAAATTCAGGGGCCTGCAGGCACTTTCATTCAGAGGCAGAGGGTAACCCCCACCTAATTAACACTAAAGGGACAGCATAGGGACAGTAAGATCATAGTAGAGATGAACTTTCATTATTTCATGAATTGATCACCCCTCGCTTGGCTGGAAGTCCAATAGCCCCCTTCTGGGGAAGAAGCTTACATTTTCCTGAGTCTGAGGCACTGCTCCAGTTTCTTGGCAGCCCCAGGCTCTTGACTATTCTTGACTATCATTCTGTGCTCTGTGACTGTTGCCCTCTCTAATGAAAGGGCAACTTTGAACCCCCAAAGTAAAAGGTCTTCCTTTTTTTGATTTCCCCAAAGCATCGTCCACCCAAGGTAGTTGTGTAGCAGCCTTCTGGGGTCTCAACCATTGCAGCAAACAGCATTAAATTGACTACTATGAATTCATATTCTTACAACTCTTTCAGCTAGTGAGAAACTCTCAGTGGTAGGAACGGCTGCTTTTTACCTTGTATGTTCTCCCATCTCTCCAATCTGGTATCCAGCCTCTGAACACCCACATTTCTATTAATTTCTAAAGCAGAAGACTTCAGCTCCTACCTCAAATTACCTTCAAGCCTACCTTTACAGGCCCTCAAACTCATCAAGTCACTCTACTACACGTGTGACCATACATGCCACCTTAGGTTGATGATAATGGCAAACTAACATTTATTGTTGTTCCCTAGTGGCCAGGCTCACCTGCCAAGTCATTTAATATTTACAAGGTAGATATTACAATAACCCCTTAGTCTCCTTTTATATTTAAAGAAACTGGGGAGCAGAGAGGTTAAGTCAAGTGTTCAGGTCACACAGTTAGGTAATTGAGCCAGGACTCAAGTCCAGGGAACAGAAGCCACCAACTTAACACTAGTACTGCCTTTAAAATTATAATTCTCTCTTTAAATGATGGCATCCTTAGATAAGGCCTCACTTCCCACTGAGCATTGTTGAGAAACTGTATATACATTTATTCATCCCGTGTTTAGAACCATACCACAAAGGGCATGGATTTTTTTCCCTTTCTTCATGTTTATGTTTGCTATAAAAAAATTCAAAGAAAACTGATAGAAATTGTAGTGATATGGGATGTTATGAGGTGACATTGGGAACTTGTTGTCTTAATCCTACCTCCATCTCTTACTCCTACTCATGAGATGCTTAGAGAAATTATATGCCTGAGAAAAAGGCTGGCAAATACTGGCAAAACAGTAGTTTTGGGTGAACTGTGGCTTTCTCTGCAAACACCAATACGGAACCCTGGAGAAACACTGGACTTCAATGTCCTGGCTACAGACCTAATGGGTCTCCTTCCAAATCAGAATCTTACCTCTCAAATAGCAAAGGGTATTCTAATTCCTACTTTGTATTCCAGAGGAAAGAAGGAAACTTCACTTTCTCTTGTGTTCCTTAAGGTAGCTGAGTGCTACCTTACCTGTCAGGCAATGGGGAAAGACTTGAGGACATGATAGATGTGATGCCTTCTGTTATGGAGCTTATAGCTTGGTAGGGAGACAGACATTAAACAGAGCAGCACATAATGATAATGATAATTGGAATATATATTCTGAAAAACAAGTGCAGAATCTTGGGGATGGAGATGGGGGTGCGGCTGTTCATGAGAGGGCCTTAGAGGTGAGCAGGAGCCAGCCAGGTGAAGACTGGGATAAAGTGTGTCACGTGTAGAGGGAATAGTAAGTGGAAGGCTTGGAGTCAAGGATGGATTTGATGAATCGCAGGCCCTGGAACCTGGTGGGGAGAATGAAGCAAATGGCACATCCGATGGTTGGGCGATGGGGCAGGGCCTTTGAGACTATGATAAGTGTGAGAGTTGACCCCTTTTTTGATAAGCAGACCCACCCTCTTCCCCCACTTGAGATGGTCCCAGTGGCCAAAGGGCTCATCACACAAGCTAGGCTAATCAGAGTGTGTGTCTTGAGGATTTGAATCTCAAGCAGAGTGACCTAAGGACAAAAAACCATCAGCACCGAGCTGTTCTGATGTCTTCACTGTTCTATAAGTTTCTGACTGAGCTTCCTAGAGTCACTGGATCTCCTGCTCTTCCCAAGGACTAGTTATTGATATTTTCCTTCAATTCTGAACAGTATTTTTGGCTGAAGTTAGCCAGGGTTGATTTCTGCAGCTTGTGACTAGAAAAAAAAAAAGTGGGGGTGGAGGTGGTGCTGAACAGGATCCCACATCAGTAATAATAAAAGTATATTAGAAAGCCAGCAATGTTGACCTTTAAAGGCTAGCATAGGATAGACATGATCCAATGAATTTTAAAAATCACTCTGCTCTTCCTGTTTCCTCTTTTGTTCTTTATACTTTCCCTAATAACCTATCAGCAATGTATTCTATAGTTCAGATGAGAGGTGATATGCTTGGCCTAAAGAGAGAACAGGGCAGTTGCAGAAAATGAGACACAGGGAAAAGCCTGCTTATCCCTAATGCCCTGTAGTAGGCAGGTGATAGAACTTGGTGGCCTGCTTGCCCTCCCCTGCCATCCTTCCAGCAGAGTTGGTCTTAATCTGCCCTATCCTCTGAGTGGGGTAAGAAATAGGAGACCTTTTTATACAGTGACTCTGCCTTCTAGAAATCATGATCCATTTAGAGTCTTGCAATTTTACCAAGCAGAGTGAGTGAAATGCCTTGAGATTTTGACTCGTCTTTTCAAGAGGAATGAAGGAATGGAAATTAGGACTTGCTTATCTTTTAAAGCAAGCAGAGAGCTGTATCAATTGGTCAGCCCTCAGTTTATACTTTCACTCTTCTATTTTTCTGTGCCTGCTAGAAGGCATATTTTCCCTATGATTCTAGGCTGCTCTAGGCCAGCTGATCAAATTTCTGAGGCTCCCAGGGAATGGATAGAATAAATATCCATTACCAAAAGTAATCTGTGGCTGAGAGTGCAGATAATTTGTGGTGGAAGAAGAATTTGCCCCTTCAGCAACATAATCCTGTGAGGACTGAGTTTTCTTGGCTGAAGTAGGAGCTGTGGGCCTTCACTGGTAACCTGCAGAATAGTCCTAAATGGCTCAGGGCCATAGCCGTGAGCAGAAGAACCCGCCTCATTCTTGTTGAAGTTCCAGAACAGAAATTGGGTAGACAGAGAATTTGAGTGGGTTGTTTGCCCGGAAGGTCCCCTAGTTGAATTCCTTGCTTAGCCCACATATGGTTGTCTTCAGCTCATATCTGGGCCCTGATCTAATCCCCTGTAGACAAAGCAGAGACATAGAGCACCCTACCCTGATATGGTAAGTAGACATGGGAAATTATAGTTGGGGCAGCTTTTCTCCTTAGGTGTCTAAAGAACCCATGAGTTCTCAAAGCCCCCTCTCCCACTACCTTAACCAGTCTATCTTCGTGTTTTTCAGTTGGGCACCAGTGTCTCTAGTCCTATCCTCATATATATTTCCTGGTCATTTAGTGACTTTAACAGTCCCTTCTCATTTATTGTAATCTCATAGTTTTAATATAGTTTTAGGGCCATAGAGGTCATCTATATCAGCTGTTCCATTTTACAGACATGAAAACTAGTTATAGTAGAGCTCAGGATTGCACAGCATGAGTTGGGATCCTGAGGTCACCTTATATGTCAGTAAAATAATTCTGTAAACCAACATTTTAGGAAGGGAGTGTTATGGTGAAGTTTCAAAGAGGAAAAATGTAATTATCAAGGTCAGTTTGAGATCTTTAACATGGAATCATATAATATGAATTGGTTTCGTGTCTGGCTTCTTTTGTTCTGTTTTGTTTTTGAGACGGTATCTCACTATGTTGCCCAAGCTGGTCTTAAAGTCCTGGGCTCAAGCAGTCCTCCTGCCTCAGCCTACCAATTAGCTGGGACTACAGACATGCACCACCATGCCCAGCTCATGTCTGCTTCCTTAGCTCCAAATAATGGTCTTGAGATTCATCCATGTTGTAGTATGCATCAATAATACATTCCTTGTTATTGCTGAGTAGTATTCCATTTCATGAATGTACCACAATTTATTCATTTACCTGCTGATGTTGCCTCCAGCTTTCATTTTGAATAAAGCCACTATGAACAAGTCTTTGGGTGGACATATATTTTTATTTTTGGGTGTAAATGTCTAGGATTAGTATTGCTGGCTCAGGAGACTTAGATTTTATTATTAGCTCTGAACTAATTTGTTGTTACTTTAAGCAAATTATATCCCCTTTCTGGGTTCCAGAGTCCTCATTTGTAAAAGGAAGGGGTTGGACTAGATGATTCTTTTTGAAACTGTGCTCCTTAAATCCTCTCAATTCTGAATTGTCTGATGGGGGGAGAGGGAAGGTGAATAGCCAAGGGCTGAGTCACCACTCCTACTTTACCCAGACAACTTGACTAATATCTAAATGTTGTCTTTCTCCATTGGAGTTCATTTGAACAAAGTGTTCCATGACTAGGAATGTTAAACTCTTGGTCTAGATGGTCTCTAAGATTCCTTTGACTCTCTAAAATATTTGGAGTGTACCAGAGTTTTTGCCTGCTTTCAGGCTTCCAGGAGTAATGTTCTGGGAGCAATATCTAAGGTCACAGAAGAGCAAGCCTGAGTGAAAATCACCTCTCTTTTCTCTTTATATATGATAGCAGGTGAAACTAAGCTGTAACTGAACTGAAATATATATGCAAGAGGGCATATCAGACTTCTGTGTCAAACAAGATGGTATAGACACATTTTCCCCTGCTCTTCCTAGTTAAGTACTACTGTAAATCCAGGAAATAATGCAAAAAGCAACCAGAGGAGAAGTCAGAATGAAAGGTGGTAACAGGAAGGTGAACTGGTTTGGGACCCCAGAATTGAAAGGACAACACAGATGCAGAGCATTCATGTCCCCTCACCCAACAGAAAAAGGTTACCAGGCCCGGTGTTTCAGTATCCCTAACTTGGCAACAGAAGGCAGCCAAGGTAAGCTTGTTCTACCCCTGGATCAAATAGAAGGCCCTCTGACAATGAAGGCAAGCCCAGCATCACCAGTAAGAAGGATTGTTAAGGAGTGCTGTAAACAATAAGTAGTCAAGGGAGGTGTTCTCTTTCCCTGCCCAGCCTGAGACTCCCCTCCCCTCCTAAGAGATACCTAGGTACCAGTGCAAGTAGCCCAGCCTGCCAAGAAGCCTTTTTGTCCCTGTGGACCTAAGACTCGCTTCCCGCATTGAGATATACTTGGCTGCCTGACCTGAGGAAATCTCCTCTGTTGTCTCAGGCAACATACAAATGAAAAAAATAGAAAATCTCAGCAAAGAAATAGAACAGACATTTTATGGAAGAGGATACACAGATGGTGAATAAGCATATGAAAAGATGTTCATACCATTAGCCATCAGGGAAGTGCCAATTAAAACCACAATGAGATATCACCAAGTACCTATCAGAATGGCTAAAATAAAAAATAGTGACAACACCAAATGCTGGTGAAGATGCAGAGAAACCGGATCACTCATACATTGCTGGTGGGAATGGAAAATGATACAGCTACTCTGGAGAGCAGTTTGGCAGTTTCTTAAAAAACTAAATATGCAACTACCATATGAGCCAGCAATTGCACTCTTGGTCATTTATTCCAGAGAAATAAAAATGTACATTCACAAAAAAACTTCTTCATGAATATTTATAGTAGCTTTATTTGTAATAGCCCCAAACTGAAAACAACCCAGATGTCCTTTGACTGGCGAATTGTTAAACAAACTATGGTACATCCATACCATGGAATACTACTCAGCAATAAAAGTGAATGAACTCTTGATATGTGCAACAACCTGGATGAATCTCTGTAGAATTATGTTGAGCAAAAGAGGCAGTCCCCAAAGATTACATGCTGTGCGATTCCATGCATATAATAATTTTGAAATGACACATTTTTAGAAGTGGAGAATAGATTAGTGGTTTTCAGGGGTTAGGAACTGGGGTGGATGGAGAGAATGGGTGGAGGAGGGGCTAGAAGAAGGTAGTTGTGGTTATAAAAGGGCAACAGGATGCATTCTGTCGTGATGAAACTGTTTCCTATATTGATTGTGGTGGTGGATACACGAACCTACACATGGCATAGAATTGTACTAAAACTAAACACCCCCCTCCAACACACACAAACGAGTACAAATAAAACTGAGGAAATCTGAATAAGATAGGTGGATTGTTATAGTCTTGCAAGTTGTTACTACTGGGGGAAACTGGGTAAAGGGTACACAGGATCTCTGTACTATTTCTTAAAACTGCATGTGAATCTACAATCATCTCATGAAAAAGTTCAATGAAAAAGGAGGCCATTTCAAAAAGAAGGAAGTAGATGGTATACACAGATCACTGTCCTAGGAAGGACAGGCATTGGAGGAGTCTGGGCAGCTCTTGGCTCCTAGAGAGAGCAGTGACCCTGGAAGAATGTGTGATTCAGGTGGCCACGCTTTCCTGCTCCTGAAGAGAGTGCTTAAGTACTGAATGCTCTTTATTTAAATTTGAAAAATGTGGTAGCCTGCTTTTGTTTGGGCCTGCCACTAAATAAGACTGTAATTAGTGAAGTATTTTCAGTAGCACTAGGGCTCTTACCCGCCGGATCTAGGATGTTTTAATTGCTCTTTTATAACAAGTGCCTAGACAGACACTTCTGCCTTCAGTCTACATGTGAAAAAAAAAAAAAAAATCCACAACCCCAAACACCACAGCTTAGAAGTAAAACCCTTCTGAGAAAACATATTTTGAATATAACTTCACATCATTGATGGAATTTAATTATATATGAGCACTTAAGTTTAGCACCTTGTAGCCAATTTTTACACTTGGGATTTTAGATTTCTTTAATATATTTACTCAGTATGCCAAATGTAACTTATTTTTTTCTAAACACTGAGTCTGCAGGGAAGTTTTCCCTCCAAGTGAAGGCTGGCTGCCGGAGACGGAGAGATGATTGAATTTGCAGGGTTGTCAAAAGTTGCCAAGGAGGGATGAGGCAATGATGCAAGAGCTCTCCAGTGGACACTGTACTGCTCGGCTTAGATACCTCTTCAGAGCCAACACACTCATAACCGAGCTGCTGTGAATATTGATTGCAGACGGCCAATGACTGACTGAGCCCCCTGCTTCAATTTAGGACAACTCTTAGGAGCCATGCCGGCTCTACAGAGCCCCCTGTTAGGATTGGCTGAGGTCTCAGTTTCAGTCTCAGCTGAAGTCTCACCTTGCCGGTCAGTTTCACCTTCTTCACCCAGTTACAAATGTATCTCTTGAGGTTTCTCCCTAGTAAGTCCTTTGTATAAAACTCTCTGTCTCAGAGTTGGCTTCCAGGGAATCCAATCTAAGATAATACATTTAATTGGATTCCCTGAAAGCAGAGCCTGCAAGGAGAACTTCGGTGCAGAAGGTTTATCTCCCAAGAGATAATTCTAGGTATTGGGAGTGAAGGAGCAGGAGGAATGAAACAGAAAAGGAAAACAACCAATATGAAGTGCATAATCAAGCTGGTTGTTGTTGTGGGCAACGGGATCAATTCCTCTGGAGATGTCGGAGAAATCTGAGTGTGGCTCAGATATGTCTTAACAAAGAATGAGATGCTGGGGCATTTATCCATATACTACTGCCCCCAATTATTTAAGGATTATCTCTAGAGACACTAATGCCACCAGGCTTCTGCTTGTTCTGTGCACAAATAGAAAATTTCTCAGAATTTCTGAGAGTACCCTAAGGCAGAAAATAAGAGAGGCCCAGCAGGTATTGAGGTGGGATAGTTCCAAAATCAGAGGTAGCTGAGGGTCTGTGGTGTGGAGCACCAAAAATGTCTGCTACTTAGGAGAAGGAATACCAGCCTTTTTATTTGACAGGAGTCAGAGGAGCTCATATAATTCAGGTGAAATTTCCAGGGTGAACTAGATCCTTTTCACACCAAGCCCCTGTTTGTGGCACTGAACTGGCAGTGGAAAGCAAGGATACAGGAAAAGTCGAAAGGAGACCAATTAAAAGGTCTTTCACTTACTTACGTACCGAGCTGGCTGAGCAGTCATTGTGTTGGTCCCTCTTCTCTCTGTGTAAAGCTAGACATATAAAAATTAGGTTCTGAGATGGAGTCCAACAGTATCTCAATTGTGTTAAGATGTGTTTATCTCCAGGAGTAGAAAGAAGACAAAATAATATTGGTTCTGCCAGAAAAATACAAAGGAAAGAACTGATGAGAAAACACCAGTGGCTGATCTATGTTCACTTTGAAATGTTTAGACTGGCAAATCTCGGAGCATGGGCTCGAGGTCAGCAGTATCAGTATCATCTGGGAACTTGTTAGAAATGCAAATTTTCAGGCCCTTCCCCAGACCTGTAAATCAGAGACTCTGGAGCATGGACCTGGCACTCTGTGCTTTAACCAAGCTTCCAGGGATTTATGATGAGAGCTAAAGTCTAAGAATTTTAATGGTCTAATTCTAGAGTATTCACTTATACCTGAGATTTCAGCAATGAAACCATAAATCTAATTCACAAATTTTGCTCCAGTTAGGCCTGGTTTCGAAGCAATGTGGCATACATAGTGAAAATTATTCAGCAAGTATTCCCTTTGTTAGTCTCTGTGTTGAGTAGGTGTCATATGAAGAGAAATTTTACAGATTTGAAAAACATCTAGAAGATAGCTTTTACTGTTTTACATCTCTGTAGTCGGCCATTGCCTATTTCTCTCCTCCTTGCCCAACAAATGCTGACTCATCATCTATCGTGTGCTAAACATTCGTATAGATGCTAGAAATATAGCAATGAATGAAAGAGATGTAAATTCTGGTCCTCATGGAGCTTGGTGTGTGTGTGTGTGTGTGTGTGTGTGTGTGTGAGAGAGAGAGAGAGAGAGATGGAGGTGGGAGGGATGACAAACTAGTCATTAAACACAAAGAAATTATATAGCATATTAGAGAGTTCTTAGTGCTCTGGAGGAAAGTAAGGCAGGAGAGGTGAATAGGGAATTTTAAATAGGGTGGGTCAGGGGAGACTTCACTGAGGAGAGGTTGGAAACCAGTTTTGAAGGAGATGAGGGAGAGAACAGTGAAGATAATTTGAAGAATGAGCGTTCCAGGTGGAAGAGTGGCAAGGTCAAACAGATACCTCGAAGTGGGAGTGTGCTTCTAGCATTCAACATCAGTTCTGAACCTAGGTATGGAGAAAATGCTGTGTGACCGCAGAGCTTTACTGCTAACTATTGGCAGGTGAGCAGCAAAACCCTGGCTAAGTTGAAAGTAGAAGCATTGGAATCTGTGTTGAAGTCCACTTTATGTATAATATGTGTTTAGATGGCTCTTGTTATCCCTTTAAACAAAGATGCAAATGCCTACGTGTAAATAAACTGCTGTACATTTTATTTATAATATGTACTTAACAGTTTATCTAGACTTATATCTATACCTAGATGCAGATATTTTTATATTTGTCAAACTGATTTACAATACATAAATGTAAATCGAACTTAGCTGCAGTTTTAAGGAGACAAGGAACCCTGAGTGGAGGATGGGACTTATTTTTTCTGCTAACAAGCAAAACATTTAGAAATTGTCATGGAGCCTTCTGAAGTCATGTTCAATGATACAAGCACAAGCTCTGAGCCCAACAGGAGTAATTGCACATGGTGGGTGAGGCTGGCCTGCCCGGTTTGCCTCAACATTTCCTTCCTTTTTTGGCTTTGTGTGGGACTTCAACTCACTTTTGCTTCTCTTCAGGTTCAAATAATTTCATAACACAAATAACCTTTTGGAAAAATTATAATGTGGAGTCTTAATGGCAACCTGTTTCTTCTGGTTGTGTAAGAAAATTAGTAAGGATCTCAGAGGGTGGATAATTTCACCCTGGCTAGTAAATCAGGCAGTTCCTTACATCAATGCAAATGGCGGTTGTTGCTGGAGAGCTGGCTTGTAATAAGTACAGGAGAGTTTCCAGTGATTATGAGAGAAGCCCGCTGATGTGCAGCTTTGGACTTTTTTGTGTCAGCACTGAATGTCTTGATTCAGGTTAAACACAAACCACCTCTGCTTGGAAGAAGCAGTCCTCAGCACCATCTTTCCTAATCAGTTTGCCAGAGATAATGATTTATTCAGTGTATGAAGCATAGGGGTGACTTTTCCAGTCAGCACTGGGAAATATCTGGAAGGCAGTCTCGAGTCTCCATAGTGAATAGGGTTATTTTTCCCATATGTTTCCAGGCACCCCTTCAGTCTATGGTAGTCTGTGTGAACACGTTTGCAGGAAACCTGTGAAGTTAAATTACTGTGGGGTCTACAACTGCTGAATTCTGAGTGTTGGTTCCATACAATAAACGATGAACAATTCAGTGCTGAATGACGTGTCCTACCGTCGGCCACAGAGAATTTTCCTTCTGAGGGATATTTAAGAAAACCTGTATGTGGGGAGGTTTCAGAGCAGATTTGTCAGAAAATGATGGGAAGATTACACCAGCAATTCTTAGCCTTTTCAGGTATAAATGTTTTTAAAATCCAAATATTTCGGGAAGCTGCTGCTGCTGTTATTTCAGTATTCATTATATAATAGATATGATCATTTAAAAACATTACTTAGTTTACTAAGTTAAGCTTAAAGAGTCTATTCCTTACCACAGCTTCTACAAATAATTAGAAAAAAATTAACAGTCCATATATGTGTGAGGGATATTAGTTTATTTAACTGGCCAACAGAGGAGTTCATAGATTTCCCTACCCCAATTCCCTCCAAATGAAGCTCATAGGTCAGAGATTGGGAATTTAGGATGAAGTGGCTTTTCAGAATGAACTCTTGTAGCTCCGGGGTGCAATTAGTTAGTGCATGGTACTTATAAGGCAAGATGAACTCTTTTGTACCTACTAGCCTTCCACCTCCACCCTCAGCAACATACACTTTGTTAAATGCGCTGGCATTCAGGGGTGGGGGGGATAAGGTAGGACTAGTGGATGTGCTCATTTGTGGCAAAGGGCAAAAAGCAGGACCCAGCAGGTGTCATTGTGCAAGGGTTTAAGTCTAGTGTCACCATATTATGTCCGCAGTGTCAGAGGGCCACCAGACTTTGCTTAGAATGACTTCGTGCTGTTTTCTTGTCCCTGAAGGGATTTCTTTAAGTCTTAAGGTCATTGTGTTC